>NC_137469.1:65635074-65682574 GCF_964235325.1 Thermobia domestica
TTTTCGAAAGTTCAAATGGCCGCCGTTTTGAAATGTTCATCCGATCATTGTGGCTAACAAACTGTAGCCCTCTGTAGTTCAATGTATTGTTGGTGTTCGTGACCAATCATGCAGGATGTAGAAGAAAGATAGATTAACTCTGTATCTGTCATCACTATTTATATGTACTGGGATATTTTCCTAAGAATAACAAGACCCTTCATCTAATTTTAATTCGGTGTATAATAATAAATCACAGCCATATTCGATCCACTACTGGATGAGGCCTCTCCCCAGAGGGAGGAATTGGTTTACTGCTCCCACGCTGACCAGACGGGTTGGGAGAGGAGAGCCGAAGCTTTCACTGTGATCGTCACTATCTTCATTCATAACAGCTCCCCAATTGCGTTACGATGCTGGGTGGGCACCGTTCCAGACCCACGCCTTGGAAACCATCGCAGCGCCGGAAATGGAACCCGGGAACCCTAAGTCCGTAGTCAGCGACGCTAACCACTAGACCACCGGGACGGTCTCTCTCTCTCTTTCTCTCTCTGAGAGAAAAAGAGAGAGATTCTCACCATTCGGTTTATTTGATAATATATTTTTAGTAGTTTTACTGCTTAAGCACCAGGTTGTAATTGAAAACTAAAAATGTACTGTTTCCTGAGAAAATGGCTTCTAATCTTGCTAAATGTCTAAGTTTCTCAGAGCTTTACTTAGTTTTCACCAAATCAGTGTTGAAACACTATCTTTACAAATGTTTTCTTAATACTACATTCATAATCATTGCAGAGGAAAAATAGCCTTTTCTGAAGTTCCCATGCACGATAGAACTGTACAAACCTCAGTCCTGTTCTTATATTACTAAAAGGTTGTAAAGCAATTTCAGAAATGTCCAACAAACATTTAATAATACTATTTTAGCCCTAACTACTTTCCAACGCTTAAAATTGTAACAATACATTTCTAATACAAAAATGACAATTTGATTGCGAAAATTAGACAAGTAAATTCAGCATTGCTAATAAAATTAACTTTTGCAGCACCTCCAGTAAAATCTTATGATTTAGCACCAGTGACACCATGATTTGAAAGGACACATGGTGTAACAAATGAGGGCACTTATCCAATTTGCCAACCCTTTTTAACATTATTTTTCATTTCTTCGTGATTGAGATTTTACAAGTGTTAGTTTTTATCCCGATGTGGACTCCCATCTTTCCGTATACGTATACGTCCGTGTAACGGCATTCTATCCTATTTGTTCTAGAGTCTGCAGCACTTGCTGCCAGTGCTGCTGGCTTAAGTGTGGGTTTCAAACTTGTTTGGATCAACTTTTATTCCCTTAGATGATTTAAAGAAAAAGTTCTAATACACAGAAATTACAAATAACTGGTCTTGCACGAAATTTGTTGCAAAACTATCCCTAATGAAATCTAGAGTTAATGTGTAATAGAAGCATTTATATTTCTTTTACAGAAAAAACTCCTATTGAGTACAGATGCCTAAAAGTCACCACCGTGTTTTATCTTCAGCTGCATATAAAAGAATAAAGAGAGAGGTCAACCGACAGTTTGAAGATATAGAGGCAAATGTTGAACTCTCTAGGAATAATGAATCAGACAGTACCATTGTTTGTGACAAAGAGGAATTTTATTCCGTACAAGAAAACAGCACATGTACATCAGGACGTGATGTCAGTGTTAGTGACATCGTGAAGTCGTCTTATTTTGGCATATTTAAAGTAAGAGAGCTTTCAAAACTTTCAGTGTTTCAGGTTGAGAATAATGTAAAGAAATGTGTTCTTTTGCCTACAGACTGCAACAGCTTTGTATGCATTCCAATGTGTGATGAAATGTAAATGTAAAGGTATTATTGACAATTGGAATTTAAGGTGTTGTTGTCATTGCGTAACGCACACAAAAATAGCTTAATTGTACTGAAATACTATAGTGGATGGATGTACTTTGCTCACAATATGTACAGATTTACGTGTCTAGAATGCGCATTTTTTTTTTCTAAGATAGCGAGAGGCGTGCTATATACAGAGTGATTCGAACAGCGTTGTCCTAACGCGTTTTTTTCTACATTCCATATGTTTAACATGCAGATTTCGACATGTTTCACTACAGATGACATGTACCATTGGTTTAGATCTACTTTTGTCTCGACGTTTGCTTAAAATTATGTTTAATTCCGGTTAATACTAAATCTTAAAATTATTCAATTTCGTGTGGGGTTATTTCTCTTTCTCGCGTTCATACACTACTCTGAACATCGTTTTTAACATTTGGACTATAGTTTTGAATTTTGGCATTACACAGGAAATTACAAAAAGCATTATACGTTCTTAAAACAAATGGAAAGCACTGGTATTTTAAACAATGCTGCGTGATATATATTTAAGATACAATTTGTTTTTCCGACTTTACCGTAGCACAGCCAGATAGGCATATGCATGCATATGCACATTCTACACCCGTCAATCTTGTATTATTTTTTCAGTCGTAAAGGGCCCTGCCCTTTTCTTATGGAAAATGGATCTCGGTCAGTTTATTATTTCTAACTGTGCCACTGTTCCCACCCACCTGGAAAACCGGGAAAAGTCAGGGAATTCACCTTATTCGTGAAAAGTCCTTGAAAAGTCAGGGAATTCCATGAAAATCTGACAAAACCTGAAAAAGTCAGGGAATTTCAAGATGAGTTTATAACTTTCAAATCTAATTTTTAACGTTTTATAATGCTAAGCAGGAATTGCTTCTGGTTCATCGCAAGACGAGCCAGTAGTTTAACATTTTTTAAAATGATGTTACGGCGTTTAAACGACGAATATAAATGTACATGCATAGTATACCTCTGGTCCGAAGAAATAAAGTTGCTTTTTTACATTATCTGTAACCCTGCAAATTTGTAAATTGTGTCCTGGAAAACCTGCAAAAGTCAGGGAATTCGTGCTTGCCAAATCAGTGGAAACCCTGTATGCACAAACGAAAGGTCTTGATGTGTAGGTAAAAAGTCTCTATGGGCACAAATCTCTAACAATTATATTTCTCGAGTTATGTGGGTTTAAAGTCACGCGATGTCATGAAAACCGCGTGATACATTATTCGTCAAAAAAACTACTTCGGAGGATACAGAGCCAGTTAGTCAATGACATCAAAGCTAGCAGAAACTCATAATGGCATTGGCTAACTGGCTTTCGATCCCCTCGAAACTGCATTTTCGCGAATAATGCATCACGCGGATTGTCGAAGTAGCTTGTAGTTCACGATGCGATCACAGACGTTGCGCAGTCCCTCGTCTGTGGCCGTATTGTGAACTACAAGCACTTAGACAATGGTCAGTCCACTCATGGGCACATTACAGTTTTATTTCACGCGGTTTCCATGACATCACGTAACTGTAAACCCATATAACTCGAGAAACATAATATTTAGAAATTCGTGCCCATGGAGTCTTTTTATCTACACTTCAAGGCTTTTCGTTTGCGCATAGCTAGAAATAATTTGACCGAGAGCCATTTTCCATAAGAAAAGGGCGGGATCCTTAGAATTATATTTTTCTTGTGATATAGTTTGAAAATATTGACCATTTGCACTTTTCTTTAGATTTCCTCTTGTTTTTGTGTTTATAAATAAGCGTTTGTTTGAATAAAGAGATATTTTAGTTTTAATTACTTTCTTTGGTTCTTTCCAGATTTTATGCCTTCGTATATTTAATTTAAAATTCATTATTAACTTCTGTAACACTCGTAGTGATGCACAATCAATGCATTATTTTCTAATAAGGCTAGTTCAATTTGCCACTCAAATGGAGGTGAGAACTCGTGGTTCGTAAGTGCAGGATCTCTCATAATTTATATTTACAGTTTGTGCACTTTAGTCTCTACAGTCAAACATTCCAGCAAGTAATAGCTTACCAACATGTATATCTTAAATCTAAAATCGAATGATGTGTGTCACGATTGAAAAGGGTTTATTTTTTAACTCTGCTTGGCAACACGTCTTAATTCTTATCTCCTTGATGTATTTTTTGCACTTATTTGTTGCTTCAACCAAGATCAGTTCAAGAAGTTTAATTGTTGAAACTTTGCATTCAAAAATAAGAGAGCAGAAGTAAAAGAAAAAAAAAAATAAATAAATAAAAGCAAAATATAACCTTGTGAAATTCACCATGTTTGACAATTTTAGCATTCTCGGTTGACATTTTTATCGACAGCGACGAATTATATTTTAGAGTAAAAAATACATTCGGGAGATAGAAAGATGCAGGAGCGACGGAAGAACTCCTATATAGGTTCATTTTTGTCTTTATTGGATCTTTTTAATTGGTGTCCATCAATTCCCCAATATCCTGAATAGTATAAATAATAATTGAATTATATTTTGTTTCAAATTATGTGAAATTCTTTGTTTATCGTTAATAATTGTCAAAACTCCTTCGTCAGTTTGTTGTCCACGTCCTCGTCCCACTTGCCATTTGTCCGCCTCCTTAATTTTCCACCAATTAGCAGATCTTTTTTCTGCCAACATGGAACACCGTATTTAGGCCAAAAATTGCCTGATGTGATTGAATTATTGTAATCATAGCTTAGAATAAAAATAAGTAATTGCTTGTTCTTGAAGTAATGGGTATTCAAATGCACTTTCTCTCATTTTTATTCATAGAGATTTTGACTCAAAATCTGCAGAAACGGAATGAAGCAATTGATATTCCTGCAGATTTTGAGCCAAGGCTGTGAAACCTCTATAAATAAAAATGAGAGAAAGTGCATTTGAATACCCATTACTTCAAGAACAAGCAATTACTTCTTTTTATTCTAAGCTATGTTTACAATAATTCAATCACATCAGGCAATTTTTGGGCTACTAAATACGGTGTTCCATGTTGGCAGAAAAAGGATCTGCTAATTGGTGGAACACAGACGTTTCGTCGCGGCGGGACCGCCGATTTCCGTCACTGATGGGCCACCCAACAGTAAAATTGGAAAAACGGAAACCGGGCCGCCCGCGACGCGTCGCTGGTGGGCCATCCAACTGTAACATAACAAAAATATATAAGCGGGCCGCTGGCGATTATCACGGCGGGACCACCGATTTCTGTCGCTGGTGGGCCACCCACCAGTAAAATTGGAAAAACGGCCACTGGGTCGTATGCGAGCGTCGCTTCCGGGCCACCACTTCTTAGCGACGTGTCGCAGGCAGCCCATCACTGGCCCACCGGCGTTTACGGCATGGGGGAGTGATTCTGGTTGTTCCCAAACCTCAAGCATTCTCTTCATGGATGTCATTTATCCAGTAGATCATCCCTGGGGGGAGCAGGAAAATTCGGTGTAAAAAAACTAGGTGTAGGAAAATTCGGTGTACGGAAAACTCGGTGTGGGGAATGTTAGGTGTAAAGAAAGATTCATTGTAGTAGACCGTAGGATTTATTGAAAAATCAACTTTGAGGATAAATGAGCGTATTACTTTTAAGTTCAAACTTTGTGTAGAACGTACTTTTACTGTCTACTATAACAAATTTTTAAAAATTGCGATCGTAAAATAATTTGAATTCTAGATTTCGACGGATTGTAATATTTCATGACTCGTACATGACGAGAAATTAGTTTTTCGATGTCCGCCCGTATGATTTAGCGAAGCATAGAGGCCACTGCATTCAATGTACCAGCATTTAGTTTGAAACTCAAGCTTTTATACTGTTCTAGAATTTTCGACTTCCAAAAATAGAGGTAGGTTACTTGAGGGATAAAGTAGAAAATTGAAGATTAAAAAAAAACAGTTCTAACGATTTTATTTATATTTTATAAGTAAATGTTTAAATCTAAATTCTTCAAAATCTTCATAGTTTATTTATTTATCATATGTTACTCATAAGTGTAAAAATAAATGCAACTAAAATGTCTAGCTGATAATAGTAACATTAAAAATAATATAATTTGAGTTACATTTATGAGTGTGTTATGTGGAATAATTCATCCTAAGGAAATGTATTGATTACATAGGTCATATGAGTCTTTAATACGAAGGAGCCCCGAAGCAAACAGATCATGAAAAGATATTGGAATTAATCGTTTTCGTAACTTCAAACCCGACTAACGATGAGCTTCTGGTATTTCCTTAACACTTCACTTCACAGCGATTAACAATCTTGCATAATCTCACCCTTTACAATCCCTAGAAAATAAATTTTACAATCATAAAATCACACTTTTTTTTAAAAAATTAAGCTGCAACACCGATTGTTTTCACTACCATCTAAAACCTCGAGAAGATAAAAAGAACCGCGTTCATTCTTGTCACTCAAACTTGTTCTTTCCTAAAGGTAGAATTGAAAAGGGTAAAAAGTAAACTCCATTACAAGGGATGTATGCAAACCGTGACAAGTAAATATTTGTGAAAATTGGTACCCTGACTAATTGTGGATTGCCAATCATCGTTGTGATAGTCACTCGGTGTGGAAATGCTTTGTTTACCAGCTACGTATAATACGTATACCAAGCAGTAACCGGCTGAGGCTGTGCCGAGTTATACCCCGTAAACACCGGAAAAAGGCAGAAAATGAAAAATGTGCAGCAAATAACCTGATACTTACTTGAGAGTGACACATGACCAAAAACAGTGCAGTAGTGTTCCCATCCCAACACAAACTTATAGTTTTTTTTCTTTTTTTAATAGAACGTATACCATTTTATGGCGTTAAAACAATTGGCTTAAAACGTGGAAAAAACAAACCAAAGGTGGCTTATCTGTGCTGCCAAATAAGGGAGATATGAGAATCTAAATTTGAGAAATTATGGGGTCCGTACAATGAAACGAACATGTGTACAACAACAAGAAGACTGCAGAAGGAACAAATGTACAGCAGGAGTAAACCACAGCATGCACACCATCCAGTGACTAATGGGTTTGATATGTCATATCGAGTGTAAGCCTACAGCGAGAAATGTGTGTATTTTGTCACGGTTTTTCTGTTGTACGTATCGCTGTATTATGTTTAAAATATTTTGCACATGTATATTATTGGTAACCTGAATGCAGTGTGTTTTATCTTCATCGTTGTCTCACAGGTCATTAATATTTGAGAATCGATTCTGACGTACTTTCTTGTCACAGATTTGTTACCTTTCGTGCCACAGCTTTTCTGTACTCTTATTAGGCGCTATGCTGTCGTTCTGTGGTTTGGAAGGCATGCAGGATTTTATGTAGTGTTGCAACCCCAAGACAAATCGTTTTATAGCTCTGGGGAATGGTTCGAGGTATCGATTCCGCACAAACGTCACTGGAATTACTGCGTTACGAAAGATTTCCTGTTCACATTTCCGCATTATGTCACATGGGACTTCTTTCTACAGCTACTCTAATATGTGCCCTTTTTAGGTGAATCCTATATCAAGTCCGTTAGTCACTGGATTCTACGCATGCTGTACTCCCTACTGTGCATTTGTTCCTTCTGCAGTCTTCTTGTTGTTGTACATTTGTACAGACCCCATAAATTCTCAATTTTAGAGCCTCATAGCTCCCTTATCTGGTAACACGATAACCTATGTTTCGCTTATTTTCTTTCACGTTTTATGCCAATTGTTTTAATGCCGTTAAATGGTATGTTCTATTTAAAAAAACTGTGTGCTGGGATGGAAACCTTGCTTGTGTGGCAGTACTGCCTTGTTCTTGGTCACGTGTCCCTCTCCCGTAGGTATCAGGTTATCTGAGAGCATTTTCCATTTTCTGCCTAGTTCCGTCGTTTCTGGAGTATAACTATCCCCAGGACAATTAGCAATTCACACTTAACCAGGGTACCAATTTTCATAAATATCTAGCTGTCGCGGTTTGCATATGTTCCTTGTAAGCAAACACTATTCGGAGTATTGTAGTTCAGTTCCAGTACAATTCCGCTAGGTTTGAGAACTATTGCTAACAGTTAGAATGTACAGTACGTAAATAGCTGCATATTTGTGACGCCAAAACTGTAGTAAAGATTATGTACTATATGCGATACTCTAAGCATACAACTGTTGCATTTGGCGAATTTGGTTTTCTTTAAAATCTGAAAGTGATGGAATCGAAAAAAGATACACGATTAACACAAAATCGAAAGAAAGAAAAATCCAGATATCAGAAACATAAAGAAGCAGAGAATAATACATTTGTATTGTCGCAGCTTGAATTGACCCAAAGCAGCGAAAACTGCTTTTTCTATCAATTTCTCAAGCGGTAAAGGTAAACTTTATATTTTTTTTATGTCTCATTCATTTATTTGACAAAGCAATTTCCCCATAAGCATTCCGTCAGCGGGCCGCCGTAGGCCCATCGACGTGCGAATGGCGGACCGCTGGCGGACGCCGCCGCCGGGCCACCTGCTTGATTACACTAATTACGCCTTCGTCCCGCCGGCGGGGTATCTGCCATAATCCCGCTGCTCCCCCGCCTTTAGCTGATACCCAGCCGCTGAAATCCCCCCCACGTATTTCCCCCATGTGCAAGACGTAATCGGATCTACCGCAAACCAGAAACCATGGCGGATTGCTCCCAAAAATTTCTCTTCATGCCGCCTTTAATCATTTACTCTTAATTTTGGCAACAGCGTATTGGCACTTAAGCGCTGAAACCTTTATACCAATACATGGTTAAAATACAAAAATTTAATACCGTTTTTTTTTTTCAAGAATTCCATTCCCATCCGGGGGGGGGGGGGGCTGTACAAGGCAATACCTTCCAAGCATATCTTAACTACTATCTTGTAATTGTCAGTGAGAATTGTAATTTTGGAGTTGATTATTTACAATGAACAAAGCTTTAGGCAATATATTTGACAAATAATGTAACATGTACTGCTGTAACCGGTCACGAAGCCAACGAACTGTCTGACAATAGTTACATGAGTACAGTGCTGCCACCTGTTGCTTTTATATCCTAGGTCAGCAGACGTTATCGAGTTCTCTTCTGTTCATATGAAAACCATAACAAATGACGTTCACCGAAGAGTGAAGAGTTGTGGGTAATGCAAAGCCGATCCGTTCCCGCCACACGGCCGTAAGCAGGAACAACCGCCACGATCAGCGTATGGTCCGAAGGCTACATCCGTCGCAGTACCGCGTTCGCGGGTACCCCGACAAAACCGTCATCGGTCCGCCAGTGGTTGCAGTTACTCAACTGACTCGATGTCCCGCTTCGTTCCCGCTCGAAATCCGCTTATAAACCGCCATAGTAGCGATCGGCCCGACGACGTGCGGCGGACAATTGCTCATGGGGTTACTTCAATAGAAATAACAAGGGGAAGACGTTATCACGGTCAGTGCCGGATTAATCCGCGTTGAGCCCTCCAAGTTACTTGAAAAATCGCTTCCTCCGAGAAAAAAATGAAAAGTAAGTAAGTTGTAGCTAAGGAAAAAGCGAAATAATACTTGGCTATAGATATGCATACACAACTTTACATTTCATGGGAGCGAAGGTTTAGCCATTCAAGTCTCCAGCTAAGGGTTCATTCCTAAAAGGGCAATCCAGACTAGAGACGAACTCGGTATTCATCAAGGCTCTTACGGATCATTCTCCGGGTGAGCCCTTGTATCCCCAGTCCGCCTCTGCTGTATATCAATAAAGAGACAGTGGTTGTTGAGAAACAAACACAGAGTAGTCCCCTGTATTCCCTTGTTCTTGGAAATTAGAACGAAACGGCACGGTCTTTTGGTGTGCACTTCATATATATAGATTACTGTAATCAGGGGCGGATCCAGGGGGGGCGATCGCCCCCCCCCCAGAAGAGGACACTTTCTTATTTTATATATATAAATAAAACCCATTCCAAAGTTTGGAGCCCTTAAAAGTAGCAGATTGACAACCCACCGCCCCCCCCAGAAGTCGGTCCTGGATCCGCCCCTGACTGTAATATCAAGTAACCCATAAGAATGTCAGATCTGGAATGTGCCGGTGTTTCAAAACGGTGTCTTCCCGTTCTGCCTAAAGGCCCTCCAGAACTTAAAGTACAAAATACTTTACATGATTTTATCGTTAGGCAGAACGGGAATTCCCGTTCTGCCTAATCTTTCGAGACGGGGAATTCTGTGCAGGGAGTGATATTTTTTTCTAATTCTTTAAGAATAATAATTTCTTCAAGTTCCATCATAAATTTTAAATGTTATTCTATTTGTTCTCGGAAAAATGACTAGGATACAGTTCTGTTATTAGTAAATGACTGATCTTATCACCTTCCAAAAGTCATTTTTGCCTATGAAAGATAAATCGTACAAAGTTTATCCTGATTTTCAATTTCCAAAATTTCATGTTTGATGGTGGAGCTATACATCTTTCTCGAAATTTAGAAGGGAGCAATAATGTACTTATATCTATAACGATATGAATCACGAGGTGTACAATACGCGGCAAAAAACCTGCAACATGAGCATATAAGTTTATTGTGAAATGACGAAGCCTTTTGCTCCAAAATAAGTGTGCACGGGAGAAGGCCGAGATTTATCCTCTCGTGATTCGTTCCACTTAGACGTTATGTTCATTCCCTGTGCTGTTAGGCGTAATTTCACAATAAACTTGCATCCTCATGTTGCAGGTTTTTTGCCGCGGATTGTACATATACTAAAATATCAAATTTGGCAATTCCCAAAATTTAAGGTGGATCTATGTACACCTCCCCAAATTTAAGAAAGGATGCACTACTGTACCTATGTCCTATGAAAACGAAAGTGGTCCTGTATTCAATTATATAACGATATAAGGAGTAAGATCACATTAAAGTTGATAACATAGGTTAAAAAAAAAAAAACTCCGTAATTTATATTTTTTTGATAATTTTATATCCATAAAAGGGAAAAGACACATCCGCAAATTTAAGAAGAGGTGCACTATTGTATCTACGTCCTGGACCACTGTACTCAATTATATAATTTTATACTCATAGAAGGGAGCGACACCAATCTCCAAACTTCTAGAGGTCCCATACTCTTCTCCTGAGGTCAATCAAGGTACACATGATGATCCTATGTACCCTGGATGAGTCTAGACTCCTGGAATTGGTCTTATCCAACCCTGGTCCATGGCCTCTGAGCAGGAACCATGGTCCCTAAACCAGGGACACAAAATTTGCCTCAGGTGTCGCCCATAAGTAGTAGGGGCCGGCGTATATTGAGCCGAGTCAGCAAAAATTTTTGTGACGTCATAGGTCAAAGGTCAATGACCTTGGCCCGGGGTCAATGACCTAGGGGTACCTAGGACCACCCCCTCTAAATTTTGGCAGGGGTACCTTGGCCCACCCCCTAAATTTTGGCAGGGGTACATAGGACCACCCCCCTTAAATTTTGGAAATTGCCAAATTTAAAAATTGGGTATGGTAGCCTAGGACCATAGTATGTACCTCTATTAGTATTGGGGGTCTATGTCGTTCCCTTTCATGGGTAAAAAATTGCCAAAAAGTCAAATTTCGGGGTTTTTTGACCTAATTTATCCCCTTTGATGAGGTGTTATTACCCTATATAGTTATATGGGCGTATACAGGGGTTCATTCCCTTTCATAAGACATGGGTATATTAATGCACCCCTTGAAAAATTTGGGAGGGGTACCTTGGCCCACCCCTTAAATTTTGGAAATTGCCCAATTTAAACATTGGGTATTTTAGTACTGGACCCTAATATGTATTATGATAAATTTGGATGGTCCACCTCGTTCCCTTCTAGGGGTACAAAATTGCCAAAATATAAACGTAAGCAATACGTAGTACCACGTGTTTGGTTTTTGGTCGATTTTATCTCCTTGGATGAGGTCCTATTACCTTATATGGTTATATGGTCATGTATAGGGGTCCATTACCTTTCATAAGATATGGGTATATTTGTGCACTCCTTTAAAAATTTGGGAGGGGTACTTTGGCCCACCCCTTAAATTTTGGAAATTGCTCATTTTATATATTTGGTATTATAGTACTGGACCCTAACATGTATTATAATAAATTTGGGTGGTCCACTTCGTTCCCTTTTAGGGGTACAAAATTGCCAAAATATAAACGTAAGCAATACGTTGTACCACGTGTTTGGTTTCGACCCAAGTTATCCCCTTGGATGAGGTCCTATTACCTTATATGGTTATATGGTCATGTATAGGGGTCCATTCCCTTTCATAACATATGGGTATATTGGTGCACCCCTTTAAAAATTTGGGAGGGGTACATTGGCCCACCCCTTAAATTTTAGAAATTGACCATTTTACATATTTGGTATAATAGTATAGGACCCTAATATATATATATATTACTATAAATTTGGGTGGTCCACCTCGTTCCCTTTCATGGGTACGAAATTGCCAAATTGTTAGTACAACCACGTGTTTCGTTTTTGACCTAATTTATTCCCTTGGATGAGGTCCTATTACCTTATATGGTTATATGGTCATGTATAGGGGTCTATTACCTATCATAAGACATAGGTACATTTGTGCACCCCCGGGAGGGGTACTTTGGCCCACCCCTTTAATTTTGGAAATTGTCCATTTAATATATTTGGTATTATAGTATAGGACCCTAATAGAGATTACTATAAATTTGGGTGGTCCACCTCGTTCCCTTCTAGGGGTACAAAATTGCCAAAATATAAACGTAAGCAATACGTTATACCACGTGTTTGGTTTTTGGTCGATTTTATCCCCTTTGATGAGGTGTTATTATCCTATATAGTTATATGGGCGTATACAGGGGTCCATTACCTTTCATAAGACATGGGTATATTAATGCACCCCTTTAAAAATTTTGGAGGGGTACCTTGGCCCACCCCTTAAATTTTGGAAATTGTCCAATTTAAACATTTGGTATTATAGTACTGGACCCTAACATGTATTATGATAAATTTGGGTGGTCCACCTCGTTCCCTTCTAGGGGTACAAAATTGTCAAAATATAAACGTAAGCAATACGTAGTACCACGTGTTTGGTTTTTTTTGTCGATTTTATTTCCTTTGATGAGGTGTTATTATCCTATATAGTTATATGGTCATGTATAGGGGTCCATTACATTTCATAAGATATGGGTATGTTTGTGCACTCCTTTAAAAATTTGGGAGGGGTACTTTGGCCCACCCCTTAAATTTTGGAAATTGCCCAATTTAAACATTTGGTATTATAGTACTGGACCCTAACATGTATTATGATAAATTTGGGTGGTCCACCTCGTTCCCTTCTAGGGGTACAAAATTGCCAAAATATAAACGTAAGCATTACGTTGTACCACGTGTTTGGTTTTTGACCTAATTTATTCCTTTGGATGAGGTCCTATTACCTTATATGGTAATGTATAGGTGTTCATTCCCTATCATAAGACATAGGTACATTGATGCACCCCGGGAGGGGATTCGGTATCATAGTACAGGCCTCAACATGTATTATGATAAATTTGGGTGGTCCACATCGTTCTCTTTTAGGGGTACAAAATTGCTAAAATATAAACATAAGCAATATGTTGTACCATGTGTTTGGTTTTTGGCCCAATTTCTCCCCCTTTGATGAGGTTCTATTACCTTATATGGTTATATGGTCATGTATATAGGTTCATTTCCTATCATAAGATATGGGTACGTTGATGCATCCTTTAAAAATTTGGGAGGGGTATCTTGACACATCCACTCGGTTTTAGAAATTGTTTAATATAAGCATTTGGTATCATAGTACAGGTCTTCAATATGTACCACTATAAATTTGGATGGTCCACATCGTTCCCTTTTCATAGGTAAAGAACTACCAAAAATCAAATTTCGGAGGTTATTGACCCCTATTTAGCACGTTATATGGTTTATTACCTTTATATGTTTATGTTCCCTTTTAAATTTGGGAATTATCGAATAACAAAATTCGGTAAACGTTTTCTAGGACCCGTTGGTATTCCTCTTATGGCCAAATATTCAAAATTTAAAGGTTATTGACCGGCTTTATTATTGAATAAGTACAGGATTTATTACTTTTTTCATAAGACACAGGTGTATTTGTGTACCAATCTTAAATTTTGGGAGGGGGTACATTTCTTATTGTCATATCAATAATTGGTAAATATTCTTTGGGTAAATCATTGTGATCACGTGATCAGTTATTGACCTATGATGGGATTAGGAGTCCAGGACATTGGTACATTGAAACTTTGTAGGATAATTTGAGAATGCGTCATTGGTATTGATTATTACAGCCAAATATAAACGTAAGCAAGACGTTGTACCACGTGATTGACCTTGATGAGGTAGTGTACAGGGATACATAGCTAACCTTATTGAAACTTATGACTCATAGTCTTAAGGGAATACATGCTACAACACTGGCAAAGTTATTGTTGATGCAATTTGATTGGCTGATCACTATCTTTCGTGCAATCTGATTGGTTGATCACTATCTTTCGTGCAATCTGATTGGTTGATGAGTTTTAAATCTTTGCTGTATTCAGTTTTTAAGTTTTGTTTTACATTTAAAAATCTTGTTTTTGTTCAACATTTTGCACTCAATGATAAATATGATCAAAACCGTTTATTTGTTAATCGAATAGTTAAAAACCGGATAAAGTTTGACGGTTAACCTTGAAACGTAAAAATTTTTTAGTTTGAAATTTTTTTTGCTTGAAACATTTTGTTTGAAAATTCTTGCTTTCAAATTTTTTTTGTTTGAATTTTTTGTTTGAGAATTTTGTTTGAAATTTTTTTGACAACTTTTGTTTCAAAATTTTTTGTTTAAAATTTTTTTGTTTGAAATTTTTTTTCGTTTCAAAATTTTGTTTAAAATTTTTGTTTGAAATTTTTTCGTTTCCAAATTTTTTGTTTGAAAAAATTTTTGTTTGAAATTTTTTTGTTTCAAAATTTTGTTTCAAAATTTTGATTGAATTTTTTCGTTTGAAATTTTTTGTTTAAAAATTTTTCGTTTGAAATTTTTTCGTTTCAAAATTTTGTTTAAAATTTTTTCGTTTCAAAATTTTGTTTGGAAAATTTTGTTTGAATTTTTTTCGTTTGAATTTTTTTTCGTTTCAAAATTTTGTTTCAAAGATTTTTGTTTGAAATTTTTGTTTCAAAGTTTGAGTTGACATTTTTAAAAGTTTGTGCACCTATTAGTAAAGAACCGGAACTGTTTAGAACAAAAACCTTTGACAACATTGTGGTGCAATAGTACACGTCAGAACCTGGGGTTGTACTTGAAATGAAAAAACACAATTCATTGAAATGGATCATTTTATTACACTCCACATACATCCATACCAGATAGTGGTTCTGGATATTGTCGATACAATGTATTTTGAACTTCTTGCACTAGTTTGTCTTTAGCATATAATTTTAATTCCAGTTGAAGTCTTTTAAGGTCTAATGCAATATCAATTGGTGGAAACTCAATGTCCATTTGATCACAAATAAACTGTTTATCAATACAGGTATGCACTAGTCGGAACTGTTTAGAACAAAAACATCTGGCAACATTGTGGTGCACGTCAGAACATGATCATGCAACGTCATCAGTTTTGCATCATATATAAGTATCGTTCGAGTTAGTATTCATGATAACGTCATCATGGCTACTTGTCTGCAGTTTCTAAACACGCGTGATGTGATGAAATCATTTACCAAGATTACTGATTTACAACAGAATGTACCTTATAGAATCTTAGCTAGCCAAATGATCCCTACAAAGTTTGGATTAAGAATCGTAGTGAAGCTTGAAAATGATAAGAATATAATTTTACCAGCAAGATATTTACCCATGGAGGCATCAAAACAAGAAGAACTGCTGCGTTTCTTAAATACTGGATCTGTATCTTTATGTTACAAAGGATTCTTGGGTCGAAGTCATCAACTTGAATTTAGTACACAGCCAGATTCGTCAGCCATTGTGATGAAATCATGAATCAGCACATTTCTTTCCAATGACGTCAGCTGTAGTTGTATGAATGTGGTTGGTCGGCATGACGTCAGCAACTGTGATGAAATCATGAATCAGCACATTCCTTACCAATGACGTCAGCAATAACTATAAACCAGTAAATACACTGTCATCCCACGAAATCATTTGAGCAAGTGCTTTTCAGGAGGAAAGATGTGTACTTCTAACGATAAAGAGTTCATCTTCGCAAGCTATTATCCAACAAACAAAACATGTGATGATTGGTATCAGTGCTAGAACATTTGACCCAGTGATTCGATTGGGTAAAGCAGAACAATTTGGTGTACAACTGACCTGTGAAGAATGGCAAATATTATGTTCACGAATCGACCAAATGAACGATTATTTTCATGATGAGCTAAATGTGACCATAGTCAAATCATTAGGCTCAAATCATGAAGTGGTGCTGCGTACAGTCCTCGAAGAGAAGATGGTGCTGTTACGTAAAAAGAGTACATTTCATGTCCCTCGTAACATGGTGTATCTAACACAAACTGAATGGAACAAATTCATCAGCGTATTTCAGTGTGTGAAACATGCAGTGGAAATGTGCAACAAAACTAGTATATTCCTGAAAAAGTACTATTTTGAAAAATGTGTTATGCATATTGTACAACATGTATCTAGATATTGTGATGGTTGTCAACAGCGTTCGTGGGTGCATAACTGTATTGATAAACAGTTTATTTGTGATCAAATGGACATTGAGTTTCCACCAATTGATATTGCATTAGACCTTAAAAGACTTCAACTGGAATTAAAATTATATGCTAAAGACAAACTAGTGCAAGAAGTTCAAAATACATTGTATCGACAATATCCAGAACCACTATCTGGTATGGATGTATGTGGAGTGTAATAAAATGATCCATTTCAATGAATTGTGTTTTTTCATTTCAAGTACAACCCCAGGTTCTGACGTATACTATTGCACCACAATGTTGTCAAAGGTTTTTGTTCTAAACAGTTCCGGTTCTTTACTAATAGGTGCACAAACTTTTAAAAATGTCAACTCAAACTTTGAAACAAAAATTTCAAACAAAAATCTTTGAAACAAAATTTTGAAACGAAAAAAAAATTCAAACGAAAAAAATTCAAACAAAATTTTCCAAACAAAATTTTGAAACGAAAAAATTTTAAACAAAATTTTGAAACGAAAAAATTTCAAACGAAAAATTTTTAAACAAAAAATTTCAAACGAAAAAATTCAAACAAAATTTTGAAACAAAATTTTGAAACAAAAAAATTTCAAACAAAAATTTTTTCAAACAAAAAATTTGGAAACGAAAAAATTTCAAACAAAAATTTTAAACAAAATTTTGAAACGAAAAAAAATTTCAAACAAAAAAATTTTAAACAAAAAATTTTGAAACAAAAGTTGTCAAAAAAATTTCAAACAAAATTCTCAAACAAAAAATTCAAACAAAAAAAATTTGAAAGCAAGAATTTTCAAACAAAATGTTTCAAGCAAAAAAAATTTCAAACTAAAAAATTTTTACGTTTCACGGTTTACCGTCAAACTTTATCCGGTTTTTAACTATTCGATTAACAAATAAACGGTTTTGATCATATTTATCATTGAGTGCAAAATGTTGAACAAAAACAAGATTTTTAAATGTAAAACAAAACTTAAAAACTGAATACAGCAAAGATTTAAAACTCATCAACCAATCAGATTGCACGAAAGATAGTGATCAACCAATCAGATTGCACGAAAGATAGTGATCAGCCAATCAAATTGCATCAACAATAACTTTGCCAGTGTTGTAGCATGTATTCCCTTAAGACTATGAGTCATAAGTTTCAATAAGGTTAGCTATGTATCCCTGTACACTACCTCATCAAGGTCAATCACGTGGTACAACGTCTTGCTTACGTTTATATTTGGCTGTAATAATCAATACCAATGACGCATTCTCAAATTATCCTACAAAGTTTCAATGTACCAATGTCCTGGACTCCTAATCCCATCATAGGTCAATAACTGATCACGTGATCACAATGATTTACCCAAAGAACATTTACCAATTATTGATATGACAATAAGAAATGTACCCCCTCCCAAAATTTAAGATTGGTACACAAATACACCTGTGTCTTATGAAAAAAGTAATAAATCCTGTACTTATTCAATAATAAAGCCGGTCAATAACCTTTAAATTTTGAATATTTGGCCATAAGAGGAATACCAACGGGTCCTAGAAAACGTTTACCGAATTTTGTTATTCGATAATTCCCAAATTTAAAAGGGAACATAAACATAAAGGTAATAAACCATATAACGTGCTAAATAGGGGTCAATAACCTCCGAAATTTGATTTTTGGTAGTTCTTTACCTATGAAAAGGGAACGATGTGGACCATCCAAATTTATAGTGGTACATATTGAAGACCTGTACTATGATACCAAATGCTTATATTAAACAATTTCTAAAACCGAGTGGATGTGTCAAGATACCCCTCCCAAATTTTTAAAGGATGCATCAACGTACCCATATCTTATGATAGGAAATGAACCTATATACATGACCATATAACCATATAAGGTAATAGAACCTCATCAAAGGGGGAGAAATTGGGCCAAAAACCAAACACATGGTACAACATATTGCTTATGTTTATATTTTAGCAATTTTGTACCCCTAAAAGAGAACGATGTGGACCACCCAAATTTATCATAATACATGTTGAGGCCTGTACTATGATACCGAATCCCCTCCCGGGGTGCATCAATGTACCTATGTCTTATGATAGGGAATGAACACCTATACATTACCATATAAGGTAATAGGACCTCATCCAAAGGAATAAATTAGGTCAAAAACCAAACACGTGGTACAACGTAATGCTTACGTTTATATTTTGGCAATTTTGTACCCCTAGAAGGGAACGAGGTGGACCACCCAAATTTATCATAATACATGTTAGGGTCCAGTACTATAATACCAAATGTTTAAATTGGGCAATTTCCAAAATTTAAGGGGTGGGCCAAAGTACCCCTCCCAAATTTTTAAAGGAGTGCACAAACATACCCATATCTTATGAAATGTAATGGACCCCTATACATGACCATATAACTATATAGGATAATAACACCTCATCAAAGGAAATAAAATCGACAAAAAAAAACCAAACACGTGGTACTACGTATTGCTTACGTTTATATTTTGACAATTTTGTACCCCTAGAAGGGAACGAGGTGGACCACCCAAATTTATCATAATACATGTTAGGGTCCAGTACTATAATACCAAATGTTTAAATTGGACAATTTCCAAAATTTAAGGGGTGGGCCAAGGTACCCCTCCCAAATTTTTCAAGGGGTGCATTAATATACCCATGTCTTATGAAAGGTAATGGACCCCTGTATACGCCCATATAACTATATAGGATAATAACACCTCATCAAAGGGGATAAAATCGACCAAAAACCAAACACGTGGTATAACGTATTGCTTACGTTTATATTTTGGCAATTTTGTACCCCTAGAAGGGAACGAGGTGGACCACCCAAATTTATAGTAATCTCTATTAGGGTCCTATACTATAATACCAAATATATTAAATGGGCAATTTCCAAAATTAAAGGGGTGGGCCAAAGTACCCCTCCCGGGGTTGCACAAATGTACCTATGTCTTATGATAGGTAATAGACCCCTATACATGACCATATAACCATATAAGGTAATAGGACCTCATCCAAGGGAATAAATTAGGTCAAAAACGAAACACGTGGTTGTACTAACAATTTGGCAATTTCGTACCCATGAAAGGGAACGAGGTGGACCACCCAAATTTATAGTAATATATATATATTAGGGTCCTATACTATTATACCAAATATGTAAAATGGTCAATTTCTAAAATTTAAGGGGTGGGCCAATGTACCCCTCCCAAATTTTTAAAGGGGTGCACCAATATACCCATATGTTATGAAAGGGAATGGACCCCTATACATGACCATATAACCATATAAGGTAATAGGACCTCATCCAAGGGGATAACTTGGGTCGAAACCAAACACGTGGTACAACGTATTGCTTACGTTTATATTTTGGCAATTTTGTACCCCTAAAAGGGAACGAAGTGGACCACCCAAATTTATTATAATACATGTTAGGGTCCAGTACTATAATACCAAATATATAAAATGAGCAATTTCCAAAATTTAAGGGGTGGGCCAAAGTACCCCTCCCAAATTTTTAAAGGAGTGCACAAATATACCCATATCTTATGAAAGGTAATGGACCCCTATACATGACCATATAACCATATAAGGTAATAGGACCTCATCCAAGGAGATAAAATCGACCAAAAACCAAACACGTGGTACTACGTATTGCTTACGTTTATATTTTGGCAATTTTGTACCCCTAGAAGGGAACGAGGTGGACCATCCAAATTTATCATAATACATATTAGGGTCCAGTACTAAAATACCCAATGTTTAAATTGGGCAATTTCCAAAATTTAAGGGGTGGGCCAAGGTACCCCTCCCAAATTTTTCAAGGGGTGCATTAATATACCCATGTCTTATGAAAGGGAATGAACCCCTGTATACGCCCATATAACTATATAGGGTAATAACACCTCATCAAAGGGGATAAATTAGGTCAAAAAACCCCGAAATTTGACTTTTTGGCAATTTTTTACCCATGAAAGGGAACGACATAGACCCCCAATACTAATAGAGGTACATACTATGGTCCTAGGCTACCATACCCAATTTTTAAATTTGGCAATTTCCAAAATTTAAGGGGGGTGGTCCTATGTACCCCTGCCAAAATTTAGGGGGTGGGCCAAGGTACCCCTGCCAAAATTTAGAGGGGGTGGTCCTAGGTACCCCTAGGTCATTGACCCCGGGCCAAGGTCATTGACCTTTGACCTATGACGTCACAAAAATTTTTGCTGACTCGGCTCAATATACGCCGGCCCCTACTACTCCCATACTACTATTAGATTAGCATTTTCTATGCTACTTTCGGCTCAAAAATATGCATTAGAGACAAAAGGAGAAGGCTTTATGATTTGGTTTAATATGTATGATGTAGTGTAATGTAATTTTTTGTGTCATTCCTTGACAGTACTATTAACATAATTTTACATTGGGAGAATATTACATTTTGTTTTGAGAGTCCATATGAAAACTCCATTGCCAGGGGTTATTAGGCGAATCTTGATGCTACCATAGAAAATATCCACTCCTTATATATATATAAACGCCGGGACACAGATTTGTTTAATGAAGTATTTATATACTGACTTTCATCTACGTAACTAGACAAGCTCGCGAGATACTCAATTTCTGCATAAATTATGATCCCTGTTTCCTCTTAGGCTATGCCTTGTGACCCAGATCGAGGTAGTAGTTAACTATATCCAAATATTCATTTCAAACGATTCAACCACTTTTCCTGGATTCGGTCACCAACACGATCACTTTCATTTTTATATATTAGAGTTGAGAACGCTGTATGCAACGGAACATTTTTTAAACCTCAAATGATTTCAAAGTTGGGATATTTATTTGTATCTCAATTTTGAAGTAATTTTTCCGTTGATTGGGTGGACGCAAATCCATTCACCGTGGACGCCCTCAAATTAATTTAAGCGTTGGCACTTTTACTACTACTGGCATGAGCGCCATTTCTTTAACTTATTGTTAGATTGACTAACCCTGTAAAACGGTTTTTAGTTAAAAGTCTAGCTTCTTCTTGCCGTGTTGCGCCAAAATCTAGTACTTTTTCTTTTTAACGCAAGTTTCGGGGAAACAAATTTTTAAGTCGGGGAGGAGATGAATTACCCCTCAGTTTTGACTAAGTTCAGCTCCAAGCAGTGGGTGTTATAAGAAAACCCAGAAAAGATAACAAATAGGCATACTATATTTATTAGAACTGAGCTTCTTTCTTTTACAAACCTGATCACGGATATAAAATTCTGAATATAATCTCAAATATCTTCACTTCCTCACTTTCGACTTATTTTAATCGCAAGGAGTGGGGGTGATTTTGAAATCAAGCACATACACACACACACGAGGCCATATTGCATCAGAATAAGTTAAATTTTGTGAAGGTAACTCTGGAGCAGACAAATACGCAAATACAGTAGAAGCTTGCTTATACTCTTTTCAATAAATGCATTGCTTTTTACTATTAATATACAGGGCAAGTTTGACCCGATTTCAGAAATTTATTCTGTGAGGCATGCGCTTCG
The DNA here is from genome assembly GCF_964235325.1 of Thermobia domestica. Classification (NCBI taxonomy): domain Eukaryota; kingdom Metazoa; phylum Arthropoda; class Insecta; order Zygentoma; family Lepismatidae; genus Thermobia; species Thermobia domestica. The sequence goes on from NC_137469.1 coordinate 65,657,165, forward strand.
GAAGGTTAATTTTGAAACTTCTTTTCACTTTCTACCGTTAAAAGTCAGCAGCCAGCATGAAATGAATTTTGCTAATATTGATCGCAACATGCTACAAAAGGTATGACAGGAGATAGACAATCGACTTGATGGTGCCGTGTTACGCGAGGTGCTTACATACAATATTTGTGATATACTTGAAGAAAACTTTGACAGTTTCCTTTCTTAGCAAATGTTTCATAACAACATATGTTTATTAGATTTCACACAATCAATTTCTGAAATCGGGTCCATCATTTTCACTTGCTCTTTACTAACAATTTGACCATGACGGAGCCTTTTTTTTTTTTTTTCCTACACGGCAACATATAAATCTTAACGAAACAACTTATTATTCGCATTATCCAAGCCTTCTGAATCGTTCAACGGAGATTTGAATATTTTAACGTGACGATAAGCAATTTTGCAAAGTATGAGACTAGCATGTAACGTAGGCTCAGGTAAAACGGACTATTTAAAAAGAAAAGAAAAAAAGATTGGATATCTAAGTATATTTTGTCAGAAGAAAGATGAAGAAGAATTAACATTAACACGAAATCTAAATACACTAGATGTAACATAAATCCGTTCTATATACACTCTCTTATATGTATATATATATTTAATTTCAGCCTTGTATCAAATAAAGGAAGTCTTCACTTTAATAATGTACAAACAATATCAATTGCAATTAAGACAATTAAGATTTTCTTCTTTAATCACTACAATTTAAATAATTACAAATTTTATATTCTCAAAATACACACATATAAACTTATACATACCTGACCTTATTGGCTACTGTGTTTACATGTATATATCATATATTTTTGGAACACTTTTGGTTTCAATTGCAGGAGAGCATGAAACAAAAGACGAATCAGACAAGAGCATCATTTATGATATTAAGTTTTGAAAGCGAAAAACAAGTGTTATATGTTTCAATGCATAAAGAAAACAAAATTAACGTCTGCGAAAAAAAAAAAAAAAACTTTGCTTCAAGGTCACGCCGCATCGCAATAACGTTTTCTCTTCCAGTCGCAAAGTAGGCATTTAAAAAATACAAGATTTTTCACCTTTACCCATTACAAAAATTCTCATTTCATTTCCGATCATATAACAGGCAACAATTATGAATAATTCAAGCAAATACAACAAACGCAAACAAGCAAATTGGCAATGATGCATCTCGGAACATGACATCAAACACGAAGGGATAAACTTTTAATATAAACTCGATCCACAGAATTTATTATCGCTGAGCACATAGTACCAGTAGCGTCCACAAAGTAGGGCAAGCCCACACTGATACTCAACCTCTTTTTTCGTCCGCAAAGTACTTGATTCAATATGACGTGAAATTAGAAAATTTTATCAAGTCATCAGAAAATAAAGATTACGGAATTTTTGAACAATGAATTTTGTCAAACAATCGAGAAAAAAGATTTAAATTGAGAAGTATTGTATCTACGTTACTGCTGTATAGTGTTCACAACACTCCGAAGAAAACGGCTTTTTTAGCTTATCTGTTATTTACATTTGAAATTTCCAACAGATTTTAAAGTTATACCTTCTTCTAGGCAGCAAGGGCACAGAGCAAGTTGATGCAAGTAAGTTTCTCGATTTTAAGAAACAAAAAATAGGAAATGTTGATTCATCTATAGCCTTTGTAGTTATATTTTGTGAGACCATATATATACTTGAAAGAGAGCAGACAGATAATAACGGTTTGTGCAACAGCTTGTAGTTGCTTTGTATTGCTAGAACACATAAACACAGAATACGTATCTGACAATAGCACCTTCTTTTATTTTGTGGATTGTATATATGAAGAAAATATTAGGCCAAAGATACCATGTATATAGTACATGTTAGAGGTATTTAAAGCATATTTGCGACAAGTTTAGTCACACTGTTCTTTCAACGCTCTTCGCATAGACTTAATAGTTCCATGATCTAAATTGTATTCTAGAGTAAGAAACACCATACCAAACCAAACAGATGCATAACTTACATTTTTCAACGAAGTACTTAAAGAAGATAGTTAATTGGATCCCTCACGCACTTTGTGAAATACAGTGAACTGACAAGTATTAGGTAATATGGAAATTTGTTAAGGAGTATACAGAAATGGTTGAGTGTTAATAAAACTGTTAGAAAAAAATACCGCGGAAACATGGAAATATGCTTCTCTAATATTGCAGTTTCATAGTTTTCTTGAAAATAATTTCAAGATTTACCATGAAATTGAAATCAGTTTTAAAGTGTAGGAACTGACAATTTGCAGATTTTAGAATCTATCAATTTGCGGAAATATTGGCTATGGACAGAGAAAACGATCAATTAATATTTGATGAGATAATGAATACTGTCCTGACAATTAAATGATATTGATTTATGGACAAAATGGCAGCACATAGATATATACGTATATAGTATATCCAAGATTAGTTCGGCTGCAAACAAATCGAAACAACCATTCATGGAAAGATTCTACACAGAGTACTAACTACGATTCATTTTCACACTTTTATAATAACTATTTTTTTTTTAAAACTGTTTCTAGATCTGTTTTAAGGTTTTTGCGCCTCTGCCCTTCTTTTATTCATATTCATCACAGAGCTTAACAACACGGGCGCGTCCGCCCATTGAGTCACTAACAACGGGGCGAGGTGTACAGAACCAAATGCACGATTATATTGGCAGCCAATAAGTAATAGCATCGGCCCTTTCTAGGGCCAGTAGCGCCATAACGAAACAAATTTACTCGCGCTGTGCTCTCAAAATTGTTTTCAATATAGATCTTCCTTAATTTCCTTCTCGTGAACAACCTCTTTTTTTCCGCATACTATACTTCAATCTCGATTTAATATATGCCGCCCTGGGCTCAAGCCCCTGCGTAAATATGGGCTTGACTGTTTATTTGATATGGAAATCGCGTTTTCAATTTTTCAATTACATGCAAAGAAAATAAAGCAAACTCACAAGGCATACTTTTTTAAAAAAATAAAAAAAAGGTGTAAAAGAAAAAAAATAAGACAATTGTTGGATGAAAGTTCTATCTTCCATCAGTATCTAATGATGAATACACACTACACTATGTTTCCCTTCAACTACATGTCCTGTGGGAAAGAACATTCCGGAGAGCAAAGCAAATTTTTACATATCTCCATGTACGAGTCTCATTATTTCGGCTCCAAACAAGCACGCAAGCACGCACACACACACACCCCTCCCCCCTCCCCATACACACTAAAATGTAGATTCATCCTTTAGAACATGAAAATTTCGATGAAATCGTAACTGTTAGGTCAAATAAATAGTTCTTAAAAAAGAAAATACGTTACGTAATAATAATAGAATGGTGTAGACTTCGATCATTTCAAGTCGGTACACAGAAACAACTAACCTTCGTAATAGTACTATATACACAATGTCATAACATTGATATTTCGGTTACTTAGCTCAGTGAGGATCAAACACTGGCTTCAATCACACTCTGCAATAAGTTCTTTACATAGTTACTAAACTGTGCTTTTGGGTACATACTTTAAAAAACTTAAAATCTTTACTTGTAACTCCAATCTCTATTCGTATTTAAGTCGTCATCCTATATTATAGTTCAGTTCTCGCTCGAACCATCGTCAAGCACTGGTGTGACTCAAGTAGGAATCTATTTATGATTACATTAGTGAGTCCCTCCTAACCTGTAATCATAAATAGATTCCTGTTTGCGTCACACCAGTGCTTGACAATGGTTTCAGCGAGAACTGAGATAAGTGTAGGATGATGACTTAAACACGAATGAAAGTTGAGCTACAAGGTAAGATTAAGTTCTTTAGATGCTTACTTATAATAACACACTGGAATTAATTAAATTACATAATAAAATGTATATAATTTCAACTATTTCCATAGCGTTGTTGCAACTATGCATATGAAGAACTTATTACAGAGCATAATTTAAAACTGGTGTTTGATCCTTTTACGATTAGATTCGGCTCGATTTCTAGCGGATATTTCTGGCGGTTTGGATCTTACGTTCAATAACATATAAACATCTAAGATACCCTTAATGCTCACAGGGACCTTAAACTCTAACAGTAATGACATTTTAGATATACTAATCACAGCTTCGTCGTACTTTGTCAGCATTATATCATTATTATGTCAAAATTATGAATTACAATTGCAAAGGGAATGCTGAACGTGCGACAGTTTTTTGGCGTTTTATTCCTCAAACTCCTACTGACTAGCCTAAGAATATGTAGTAGTCCTAAGAACGGTATAATTTTGGTTAAGGAAGCTTTACTGAATTGTATGTCATCGCTAACTCAATTCGTACAGCAACCATTCGGTAAGTAGGATACTAGGGTTGAGTTCCCGCCAAATGTTTGTGTCATTCTGTCGTCATTCTGTGCCTGCTGTTACTTAAGTGCAAATGAAATAATTTAAGCACATGTACCTAGGTATATGCTGGACACAAACCTTACTAAAGTAAAATATCGACGGTTAGATTATTTCTACAAATCGCAAGCACTCATAGTCAGTACAGATTCGAGTAATTAAGCGCCAAAATACGAAAATACTGGTCATGTCGCCGGCAATACAATTAACACAGTAACTGCCATTCGAGATCGAGATTCCCTACCAATCCAGCGATGATGATGATAATACAAACGTGATCCTATGGAGGTCTTTAATCACAATTCTAACGGATTTACTTAAAAATAATGCCATAATGATGAGATTTTTAAAGGATAAAATTAACAAGATAGTATTTTATGAGCAGTACAAAATTTTGTAATATATAATTGTTCTTTAATTTTATTAAAGATAATAATAATAAATTTCAAAAAAAAAAAAAAAAAAAAATAGTAAACAGAACAATATCCATAAGTGTACTACCGGATATTTTAAAACCCAATTATTATTTACTTAATTGACATGGAAAATTTAGACTAATCCACATTTTAAGCTTAATGATAGCTGCAAATTAATCTGTATACATGTGATCATCTACTAAAACCAAAATGGCTAGAAAAAAAAAAAAGAGAACTTTATAACCAGAAGAGAGAAATCAATAACAGGTTTTAATAACAGTTTTGTAATTAACGGTAAAACCAAGCTATTTCATATTTCAAGAAGTTTTCTTATATAAATCGGAGCATTCTTGAACAACAAATTTTCACATAATTCAACAAAAAATTACAAAACTTCATTTCACGCTTTTTTTCTATAACCATTTTATCACAACTACAGCATTTCCATTTCAAATTGTACAAAGGGAAAGTGTTATTTAAAAAAGAAAATAAAATAAAATAAATTTTACATTATTACTGTTATTCTCCAGATATAAGTGTTGTTTTTCACTTTTCGAGATTTGAAATTCAGAACCTAATACTAAACAACTTACTGCTACTACACATACAAGACTTTTTAAAGTTATTTTTAAGAATCATTGCTCCAATGCTTAGTAATCTCATGCACAACCACGTTAAGATTTTCTTGAATTTCTTGAAGAACATAAAGAACTCAACACAATCCAAAAAATTATGCCATATTGCGGAAAAAATGAAAAAACATCATAGGTCATGTTTTTTTTAAAAAAAATATTATCCACCTCTTTTAAACGGCACTTTTTTAATTGTGTAGGTCAAAATAGGGATTGAAATAAAATTGTGAGAGGTAATAGAAAAACAAAAAAGAAAGTCTTGTTGACTATTCAATGGATAAAAAATACATGGTTTTTCAAATAAAGGAAGAGGAACATTTTATGACTTATTTGGATGAAAAACACACACAAACGATCATATATAATCTCAAGAGTGGCCACATTAATTAGCTCGAAGCCTGCTGGGGTCTTTCATCGTAAAAACTGCCAACTGGATTTCTAATTGGAACATGTACCCAATAGTTCGAATGAAACTCTTGTGCATTATTAAAATTAAAGAGGAACCACATTCAGTCATGGACGAAAATTAATTATTTAATTGAAAAAAAATCAGTACAAGATCAAAATAACGATAACAAAAACACGTATTTAAAAGTTATAAAGTGAAAAACATACCTACCTATAGAATAAAAAAAAAAAAATTCTTAGTCAAAATATCTTAAAGAAACCTCAAATTTAAGTCCGTAATTGTTTGCACTTCGAGAAATCCAAATGTTAAAATATCCACAATCCTTTCTACTTACTTGGTAATACGTATATATACCCTCTATTCTTTTTTTTTTCAGAAAATTCCATGTGTAGTCCCGTTTTACATTACACAGACAAATCTTTCTTAGCACCACTTTTAAATGAGCAACACCTGGTAAAAGGGACCAAAAACACTCATGTTGCAGATATGTTGTTTAACTCTTTCATCCTCAGATTATACTTCAATTGCATCACAAATAACACAATGGATTATATACTACTGTATAGTTCAAAAGCTTAAAGTCACATACACAAAAAAAAAAAAAAAACTTTCCTTTTACAGAGATGGATAACTTATATTATGATAACTATTATTATAAAATTAAAATCATCCAACATCAGCATTATGCATCCACCCTGTGCATAAATAACAATTGAGCATCTCTTCTTATATATATGTACATATTCATAATGCCTATATACAAATGTTCTTGTATGAAATTTACAATTATGGGCATCACAAAACCACTGTATTTATGACTAGCACAGAATACCAAAATACAACTTTTACTTTTCCATTATAATGCTTTCTTTATTCGTGTGTTTTATTTCAGATCTGTAAAAGTTAAAAAGTCATCAATCAACGTCACCCAAAATTTATGGAGATATTATAATGCCTCAAATGTACAGGCTACACATCCCTTCCTTGAAGGTGTCAAATTCCCCACTATAGAATAACTAACAAATAATCTTAAGAATAGGTATCACTGGATTGGCCATTTCTATATAGAAAAATTTTGAAAAAAGTACTTTCTGGTTGTTTAGAACATACCCTGAAATACTATGTAGGTAGACTTAGTCTCCAAGCCTCGAACAGCTCGTTGGCGAAGTGTAAGAAAGACAGCAGAAAAAGAAAAGAGTAATACTACGAGAAAATAAGACCCGGTTATTTTACTGCCAGTCATTTTGAATATTAAAGATGCATTTATTGCTATGTGTACTTTGTTTACCCACAATATTGCTACTTATTCCATCATAGCTTTTTTCCTGTATCTTGCATTCTTTTTATTCTCTATCATTTTAAATTATACAAGGTATTCAGAAACAACACGAACAAATTTTGGGAAGTGAATCCTCAGACGAAAACATGAAATAAAAAGACAAATGCGCTTTGTTTCGGAGCTACAGTACAACATAAATATGTAGACGCGTTTAATTTAGGGTCATAACTCAAGAAAGTAATGTCGGATCAATGTTCGGTAAAGGAATAATAATCATTTCGAGCACCAGTGGATGTGAAAGAGTGATGGCGGTAAAGTCAGCCTCGAAGAATGGTAGGAAATTCATTAAGTCTTCTTGAAACAAAAAATGACAGACCAGGAACTAAAAACTGGTACAATCTCATATCCATTGGGATATTAATAGAATCTAGGTTCAAAATAACCACTCTGTTCTTTGACCTAACCTTCATTTGACATTTCTTTCTTGAATGATGACTTTTTTATATTATAACGGCCAATTTTCGACAGACAATAACTCCGAAATTATGTATTTGTGCACCCATATTGGCCTATACATATATTTTTCATGTTTCCGTTTGAGGATCCATTTCCCGAAGTTCTTTCGAGTGTGCGTTGTTTCCGAAAACCCTGCATTTTATTGGATACTTCTGCTCATCTTGCTTTTACCACTGTTTCGATTGATATTCTAACGTGTTCTCTGCGGGTTCCCCTCTCTCTCTCTCTCTCTTGGAACCTTACTCTTAATACTTATATTGGCTATACATGCTTTCATCATATTAAAAATAGCTGAGAGTAACACGAAAGACAAAACTCGTTTCTCTCTCTTTTCTCTTTCAGATACCCTCTTCCTATAGTCCATTGACGAATAATTCGTAGCTTGAAAATTGCCTCAATTTAATGAAGTCACTAAACAGAGACAACTTTCGAATCACGAACGGTTCGGCAATGGCTTGTAAAATCAATAAAATAGAAAAACAGTTGGGCAGTAGTACTTTAGTGTATTTGTGTCTTAAGCAATCATAAGAACTTTAATTTTGTTAATAACGCAAAAATGGAGAACAGTATCAAATGGATATTATAATTTATTTATTTTTATCTATACACGCTAACATTATTATTACTTCACACTTGATTCGTAAGCCATTCGACACGCTTTCCATAGACAGATTCGACGGGCTATCTTCCTGAGTTTCCTGAATTTCAATTTTATGGCAGCAAATGTAGTGTCGGTATTTTTAAATTTCATATTTTACTTATCGTAGCTTGTTCTGATTGTGGTTCTGTAAATTGATAATATTTTCATATTTTGTATCTACTGAATACAAAAAAAAAAAAAAAAAAAAAAAAAGTATTCCTTTAAACACAGAAATCCTATTGATACGGCGGTTAAGCATCGCATAACATCAAAGGAAAGAAGGAAAACTGCAGCAAGATAATGCTTTTCACAAATGCTAAGTAGAAAAACTGAACAAACGCACGACTGGATCAGGAAACGAACCCAAGTCTCCAGCTTACTGTGCTGATGCGTTAACCACTACGCTACCCAATCCGCTCCCAGAACAGCCACACTTTCTATCGCTCTTTTCAGTTTGTGTTTAGGCACTCAAACCACTTTGTCGCTCTTTGTCATTGAATTTGCAACCTATAGAGGGATTTGTGTAATACAGAATCGGTTATTTCCTTTCTGATACCATACGACGTTATATGTTACACACAAGTGACTGAGACTTGACATAAGGATTCAACACCGAGTTTTTGTTTCTCTGATGATGATTTTGGATCTGTTACTATTGCATACTACTATACAATAATTTTGACAAAACAAAATTTGATATTTTTATTCGGTTTGAAGTTATTCGAAAATTTACATGTATATATAAAATGGCAAATCCAATGAAACTTCCTCTTAATCTCATCTTTAACCATACTATTTTTCAGTATTTACATTATCACAAATATAACAGACTTCTTTTCTTACTTTTAAATACAAAATCTTTGACTTTTCTTTATTACAGATGTACATAATAATAGTTTTTCTCAATTCAGCATTATTACGTATTTACAAGCTTCAGTGAAGTTTGATAAATATTATAGTATACAATAAGGAAATATCAAGAAACTTACACTGGAATTCTCCCCGGAAATCAGGAACTTTACACAAAAGAGAAATACACAAAGAAATACACAAAATGTTCACCTTTTAAGTTAAAAAGTTACTAATTTCCGAAAAAAGAATTCTATTAAGTACCTGCACTATAAAATGTTTTTTTTTTCTATTGATTTTTTAAATCCCCTATAATAAAGCTGTATATATTTCAAGGACATGTATACAAAGCGGCATTGTCAAATACACACTTTTTCCCTTGTCCATCAGAAATAAATACGAAGTTCGGTAGGAACACAATTACGCAACACACTTATTATATTAAGAACACATTTACGTTTTCTTCATTTCCATTTTATCCTTGATTCCATTGCATTTGACACACACTAACTAATATTATGTCCTTTCTCTGAATGCTTCGTTACGGACTGCTTTTCTTATAACAACAATCAATTGCACTGCCACTTCTGAGCACAAGTCAAGATCACAGCTGTATAAGGTCAATTAAATTTCCCTTTGGTTGTGTCATAGATTCTGGAAAGAATGTCACTAACTCGTCAAAGAGTTGGGAGCGCCGATGATGACAATCTACACTTCCTAAATCCGAAACACTACTTTCCTCATCATCTTGATCTCTAAATAACACTGATGCCATTAGCTGAAACTGAGAACACACGAACTATTAGTACAATTTCAAAATTTAAAGAATAAAAATTCGTTACATGACGAACGTTATTTATTTATTTATTGTCAGAATTGAGTGATTTAGCCAAGATTAAGTCAATTGATATAATTACTATTCTCTATATAAATAAAAGTCTACGTGACTATGTTTGGCTGAAAGTCTAAAATTTACTTCAAAAAGTGGAAATCCTAAATGGGTTGTAGTTTTCGTATTCTTAAAAGATTCCTACTGAAGTATAAGGGTTATCAGTATTACTCTCTGCCTAATTCTCTTACAGTTACCATTTATTCCAGATCACTACGATGTAATTGTAGCTTTTAGTAAGTGCGCACTTGTCAAATATCATAATACATGCCAGCTGGACTTTTAAACAATGAATAGAAAATCTCCCCATTAATCGCTGAAAATCATGATTATTTTCCCAACTTAATACACTGTCTATTACGAAGATTACCACTTACCTCTTTTGTTTGTTTCGAATCACTGTGATCAATTATTTCAGACAAAGAAGTCTGTAGATACTGGAGGGCACTCATACGATTTTTTAGAGCCAACTCCTGAAACCTAATGGAATAAGAACGAATATAAAATTCGATTTGTATAAACAATTAAGAACAGTGAAAAATATAATAATAAATGAAAAAAAAAAACTACCATAACATTTGAAAAATTCAACTTACTTAAAAAAGTAAAAGAATTAGAATTTCTATTGGTATAAGAAAGAAACTGGGACTTCAGATTACTTAATTTTTCAATTCAAACTTTTCAACAACAAAACGACACAATTACTACAAAATATAATAGAACACATAAGCAATGCACCTTCCTGCTTAAATATTATTATAGCATCAAGGAACTGGATTTCATAAAATACTTATTACGATTCATGCAAAACAACATTTCACCATATACAATACAAAACCAGCAATATTAAGTGATGCAATTACTATATGTACATAGATTACTCTACCAACTGTACCGATGGAAAATAATAGGGGCCGTATTTATTTACTGATAAAGTGCTCACATCTGTTGCGTGGAGTCATTCCGTTTCCTCCCCTTTCGTCATTCTACCATTATTAATCACTTCAACATCAACGTCTCCCTTAGCCTCGGTGCATAACTGAGAGATGTTAAACTCAAAATAATAATAATAATAATAATAATAATAATAATAATAATAATAATAATAATATAACAATAATAATAATATGATTATGATGATGAGATTCAACATAGACAATTTCGATACATACCTACGAACAGCATGGGAAAAAATTGAACATCCTTTTAAAAAAGTCTCAACATAAAGATAATAAAGATGATACAAGAAGACTGATACCAATAAATGATAAATACGATAGGGAGTTGCGATCCACACCTGAAGAATATATCTTATAGAAGGTCGTAACAAATACGGAATGAAGATACAATGAAGTAAAGATTCTGTATCTGTAGTTTCTGCAAAATCCTCGTGGCTAGTGGTTAGCACATAAGCCTCCGGCGAAGGAGCCCGCTGTTGAAAATCTGAGACGTTAAAACTATAAATCAATCAAACGATCAACGAATTAGTTTAGTAATTTGAAAACTAATTTTCATGAGCTTGATGGTAAGTTACGCTTAATTATAAAAATTAGAATCAGCCTATATTAAAAAATGCCATTATAAAATACTGTATTTACTCACTTAAAACATTCGAACGCAATTAGGAAAGTTCTGACTGCACTTTACTCACCTGTGTTTCCGAATCATCAACTTACAGCGTTGTAACAACTGTGAACGGGTTGGACGACACAACTGCAGCTGCCAAAAGTCATCTAAACGAAGTTTCGGTAAACTTGCTTTCCCTGGGTTTCCACCAAATAGATAGTGAGTCTAAAGAAAGAAAAGAAAAAAAAAAAAAAAAAAAACTATATTAAATTTTGCAACAGATAATACAACTTGCGAACACGAGTTTTATCTGGAAAAGAACTTCTAAATACCTACTCTTAGATCAAAATTAATTTAAATGAATCCAAGATTTGAACAAAACATTTCACCACTTGTCGTTATTAAGGATTATTAGTCACAGAGCTTTTTCTTTTTCTTTTACTACGTAACGCTTTATTATTATTATTAATTTTAACCCTCCATTTCTCTATGTCTTTGTAATTCGTTTAAGCATTTTATCACGGCTGCTACTGCCACTGTCTTTCAGAAAAAGAATATTTTTTCTTTCTTTTATCTTCCCTTTCTGTATGGGAAACTTATGGAACTTAGCAATTCAAGTGGGTTCTTTCTGTTCAAGCTTCGATCATTTACTACATCTTTCTGTTCAAGCTTCGATCATTTAATACATCTAACTCATTTTGGCCATTTATTCATAATTTTTCTTTACTTTTTCTTATCTGCTACGTAATACTTGCAAGATATTAAGAATAGGGAAAAAATAACGTGCTTTACACATAAAAATTCAGTCATATATATATATACACACAAATTCATTGACATATATATATTAGGTGTATAACTTTGCTTTCGCCGTTTTCCAATAGATGGCTTTAGTGGTATGTGGTGGTGGAAATAAACAGATGTAGACGTCATACAATAAGCTTGAGAATTTGTCAACATAACCCCATCGAAACATTAATCGATTTGTGTCCGCATTGTAAAGTTGTTCTCGACTGAAAATGTCAGTTTAGGAACTAAATTCTCGTCATTTGCGGGAGGTTTTAATTTTCTGCTCCAATATGAAGATATCTACAGCTGAGGCTCATCGAATGCTCCCAAATACTTACGGCGAAATCGCTATTAGTAAAACGTGTCGTGAGTGGTTTCAAAACTTCAAGAACGGAGATTTGAGATTGTATAATGGCATCGCGATGGAAGAAAGAAGGTTTTCGAAGATGCAGAATTGGGGACTCGTGTCAAGCGTAAGAAGAATTGGCATGATCATTGGGAGTGACTCAACAAGCCATTTCAAAACGCCTCGAAGTCATGGGAATGATTCAGAAACAAGAAAATTGGGTGCCGTACGAGCTGAAGCCGAGAGATGTTGAACAGCGTTTGTTTACCTGTGAACAGCTGCTTGAAAGGAACAGACGGAAAGGAATTCTGCGTAGCATTGTGATTGGGGACAAAAAATGGGTTCATTACAATAACCCCAAGCGCAGAAAATCATGGGGACTTCCCAACCATAATGTCATGTGGGACTATATCGACGGCCACACCGAATATTCATAGCTCCAAGCTTATGTTCTGTATTTGGTGGGATCAATTCGGCGTAGTATATTATGAGCTACTAAAATCAACTGAAACAATCACAGGCGATCTGTATCGAAAGCAATTAATGCATTTAAATACAAACGGCCGCAATACAACAAGAGACACGATAAAGTTATTTTGCAGCTCGACCCCATATCGCAAAGTCGGTCAAAACTAGTGGTGGGCACAAAAACCGGTTCGGTTTTTCACCAAAACCAGTTTCGTTTTTCTCCAAAATTTGTTCTATTTCTGACCGAATAGTGTTTTGTTGTTCTCCGGAAACCGATGTCGTTTCCACAGAAATAGTTTTGTTTTCCAAATGTTTTCACTGACTGACTGACTGGATGGATGGAAAGAAAGAAAGAAACAGCGGAAGCGAAGTTGTACACCTAATATATACATATATGAGATTTTTTTAAAGATAACATCTATGGAACATTTATTTTATGCGATATTTTGATCGTAGTCTAACAAGCAAGTTTTGCATAGGATATAAATATATATATTAAAGTTACAAGAAGTAAGATACACAAGCTAGAAGACTTACGACATTTTCAATATATATATATATATATATATATATATATATCCCACTCAAGGAATTTCAGCCCCTTCCACTAAGAAAAAGTACGAACCACGCTATTTTTCCCCTCTCATCTCACAACTTAGTTCGAGTTTTATCTCCCTTGCATACAGGAAGCACGCGCATCATGGCCGTGTATAAAAATAGAAAAATAAAATTTGAAGTATTTCGGCATTACTTCTGCGTTCAAAAGTGTTTACAAGGACTGTTAAAATAGCAGGAGAACTTAGATATCCAAAGAACTGTAAATTTTGCCTATTTTGTGACTTTTTTTTTTTTTTTTTTTTTGGGTGGACACTAGCACATGCCATATTTGAAAGCAGCGATTGTCTTTTGCAAAGAAAATGAAATTGATTAAAACAGTGAGTCGAAGGGGATAGCATAATCTGTTATAGGTGAAGATTAGTTGAAGTGCTTCTTGAGAATCAGAATTCAGAACAGTCAGAATTCTTCCGAAGAGATGTTGAAATTTTGGGTTCTCGGCTACATGTATGATATTGTTTGAAGTCGATTCATCCGTTCAGAGTATTTCCACGTAAATTCGTGGTTCCCAAGATGCAGACAACAACTATTCCGATTATATTATTATTATTATTACTATAGATCATCTGTAACCATACTCCAATAGTACAGAGGTGTACTACCATGCTTACATCAGTTGAAATCACGGTATCACTTTCACGGATAACAACAGCCTACCATTCATTCTGTGTTTGGGAAGAACGGTATAATACTTTCGTACCCTTTATGCAGCTGTGAATAGTAGGAACAGAAGGTAAAGAAACTATGTACTTTTCCCAGCAGTACTCTCTCGTTAAACCAATGTTTTTATATATTTTGGCAGCGTATCTCAGTTTAATAGAGCAGCATAGTCGAGATTACCAGTATGTGCTAAATTTTATACATAGGCAGCCTTTGCCTGAGAGGCACTTCATACGTATACTTAACACCCTATTTTGATCATGTAGTCACTTTCCATCATTTCGACAAAATTCGTTGCATACTGTTTCTTTTTTATTTATCATATCATCTACCTGTTTCCAAATCGGTCTGTCTCTTGAAAATGCTTTTTCAGCTAAGACTGTTTTTTCTATTATACATAAATGTCATGATAAAAACATTTGCATTCTATGATAATAAATATTATAAACTTAAAAGCAAAGAACATAGAACATTAGAAACACCAATACTCGCTCGATTAATTCACGTTATTATTATTTTGAGCAGTCTAGTTTGCGCCTGAGAATCAGTCAACTACACTGGGGTATAACTTACGTCAGTTACAGCCGGTACCATATATCATAGCACGAACTAACCCGAAACAAAATGATTCTAGCGATTTTACACAGAAGTTACATTGGCCACAACTATTCAACTCTAACTGCATTACAGTGAAACT
The DNA here is from genome assembly GCF_964235325.1 of Thermobia domestica. Lineage (NCBI taxonomy): Eukaryota > Metazoa > Arthropoda > Insecta > Zygentoma > Lepismatidae > Thermobia > Thermobia domestica. The sequence continues at coordinate 65,672,361 of NC_137469.1, forward strand.
TCAATAATTTGGACTACTTGCTGCTGGACGCAATCCGGATATGCAGAAATCCAAATAATTGGAACAACCACCAATAGATTATTTTAGATTTAAAAATAAATAAATAAATAAATAAATAAGATCACATTTGTTTAATAAAATGTGTTGTTGAAAATAAGATCATTTTACTGCGAAAAAAAAAAATCAGTACGGTAGCACTTCCTTACAACCTTTAGAGGTATAAGTAAAACGTGTCCAACGAAGTTAATAGTTTTGCCGTACACACTCGTTTACGTGCTACCAAGTCCTACGAACGTTGACGGAAAGAACCTGTACAGGTTCACATTCAGGCTCTCGTTCCATCCTCTTCATGGGCAGTATCAAAATTGACGAATGTGTCACTCTCGCAGTAGGCCCCTTTTCGGGTTCAAATGAAGCCACGTCGTCACCTTCTTGCCTCATGCTGGGATTCACATATTACGGTGTGAATAATTTCATCTTCACTTAACATTTGAAATCTCCGGTTCGCTGAATCACACACTGTAACTCATTTGATTGTCATTTGCGTTGACAGTCACGAATTTTCACGATGGTGCTCTGCACATCTTCAATTGATATTCCTTTCCATGTGATCTATTTATCAATTTCTTTTCATCAATAGTTATTTTTTTTAATTATTATTTTTATTTCCTGTTATCGTTCAGCACACTTGGCGAATAGGATAACTCAAGCTACACTGTAATTTCACAACTTATGTGTTCCTAATAATTATTCAGTGGAACAGTGTGAACGTGCACTACAAATACAGTAGTATTTGTACAATATATTATATTATCATATAAATTTAATAACGCAGTTCCTTACCTTATTTACATAATCGTATACAAGCTGATGTGCAAACCTCGGACAAGGTTCTATATGCTGCATCCTGTTCCAATATTGTTCTCCAGTGTTTTCATTTCGATATATACACGACCTGCCAAAGAAAATAGTTTCTCAAATCTCAAAGTTCAATCTGTATAAACAAAATAACGTTGTCAAACAACGGAGACAGTTTCAAGCCTTACCTTTAACAAGAATTTCTAATTGTATTGTATTCAATTGTAAAATATGTATTATATTTGGACATTGTTGTGCATATTTGCCGTGATCAAAATGTTACCATAGAAATGTGTACAAACGATATGTGTGACATTTGGTAAGCAGAAGTATTTTGTTAAATTCACAACACATTAATATGAAGAGGAAAAATTTATTCCTCCGAAGCAGCTCACAAAAAGCAAATTTGAAAGAAATACTAGAAGGAAAAAAGAAATGAAAGAAAGAAAGACCTACAACACGGTAATAATTTTTTATTTATTCGTAGCGTAGTTGAGTAAACATGAAATCCGTAAATGCCGATACTAAATACTCAAGCTAAAGATGGGAAATTGTTATGTCTCCTAAAATGCAGCATGCACATTTTTGGATCAAAAGATCCAACATATTTCAGGCAAAAATTTTCTTGTAGGCCTTATATATGGAGAACTACATATAGTGTAGCCAAATCAAAACTATCACTTAACTCAGTATAATGTGTTTATTCCGTAAAAAATAAGAAAACTCGATTTAGGGGCCGTTCAAAATTTTGTCGTCCCTGATCCATCAAATCCAATATATTTTATTCAATCAAAAATTTTCTTGTAGGCCTTATATATGGAGAACTACACACAGTGTAGCCAAACCCAAACTATCACTTAACTCAGTATGATCTGTTTATTCTGTAGAAAATAAGAAAACTCGATTGAGGGGCCGTTCAAAAATTTTGTGGGCCCTGATCCAAAAAATCCAATATATTTCATTCAATCAAGAATTTTCTTGTAGGCTTTATATCTGGAGGACTACATACAGTATAGCCAAATCTAAACTATCACTTAACTCAGTATGATGTTATTCTGTATTCTGCAAAAAATAACGAAAACTCGATTTAGGGGCCGTTGAAAATTTTGTGGTCCTTGATCCCAAGAATCCAATATATTTCATTCAATCAAAACTTTTCTTGTAGGTCTTATATCTCGAGAACTAAATACAGTGTAGCCGAAATCAAACTATCACTTAACTCAGTATGATGTGCTTATTTCGTAGAAAATACGAAAACTCGATTTAAGGGCCGTTGAAAAATTTTGTGGTCTCTGATCCAAATTTAATTATTGGCCAAGATTACAATCTTTTAATGTATTTTTTGGATCATTCCTAAAATTCTTGGCCAAGATCGCAATCTTTTGATCCTTTTTTGAAGTTTATACTAGAGGCTTCTAAAAGCATGTGTATTTCGAATATAGTTTAGCCGAGGAGAAGGTGTGGCAAATTAACACCAAAAGAACCTAAACTGCTCTATATAATTTATAACTATTATTTCCGATTGAGTAGAAAATATTAAAAAAAAAAAGCTATTAGTATAAATATACTCACAGAAATTCCTTGTAGACATAATTTTACCTAATTTGCGAACTTGTCTATGTCCATGAACGAAGGAAGTTATTAGGATACAGTGGGTGGTATGATTATTTTATGTACTAGGAAAAGAATTAAGAAAAACATCTCATTAAGAAAAAGTAAGTTAGACATTGAATTGAATTGAAAATGTTGGGGTGCGTGCGCCGACGACGGAGGTCTTTTAGCACCCATCACTAGGTAGGAACACACACAGTAAACGCAAAGAGACACAAACACACACAGCTTAAAAAAAAAAAAAAAAAAAAAAGTACTGGCCGTAGAAGAGAAGGTCATAAGGAACACAAACAGTCACGCAGAGCACCAGACAGAAAAAGAAAAGTACAAGATAAAATAATAAATAAAAAATAATAAATAATGCATGAAACGTTAAAAGCGGTGCATCCACACAACAGAACACTGCACAGTCACAGAGGCACACAGAAAAGTCAAATGGCGGATAAAACTTGCTGATGTCGCAGAAATCGGAACACTTTCAAAACGATACCAGGATCATCGGTGAGCAGAGTTCGGAGGTCAGCGGGCAGGTCAAACTGAGCACACACAGGCGCACGAGGAACGCAGTCCACAAGAAGATGACGAATAGTAAAGCGTTGACCACAGAGGTGACAGTCAGGAGGAGGAGTTCTCTGTAGAAGGTGTCCGTGTGTCAAATGACTATGGCCAATCCGAAGACGAGCCAAAGTCCTCTCTTCCAATCGTGAAGGGCGGGAGCTCGACGACCAGACTCCAAGACGGGGCTTCACAGCATGGAGTTTGTTTTTGATCTGCTGATCCCATGATGACTGCCAGCGCTGATGCAGAAGACGAGAAAAGACGTGACGAACATCAGTGCTGGGAACAGGGAGGCGGCAACGACGACCATGAAGAGCAACCTTCTTCGCAGCAGTGTCGGCCAGTTCATTTCCAGGGATGCCAACATGGCCTGGCACCCAACAAAACTGAAGATCATAGCCCTCAGCAAGTAGGACATGGCACTGAAGTAGTACTTGTTGGACAAGTGGATGCGGCAAGGCTATGAAGGACAAAGCTGGAATCAAAACAGATCACAATAGCGCGAAGCTGGCGGCGACGAACATGCTGAAGAGCTTCCAAAATGGCTACCAATTTTGCGGTGTAGACGGGAACGGTGGACTTCCAGAACAAAAGCACAGCCAACAGAGTCATCCTGCTTGGAGCCATCGGTAAAGATGAAGCGGTAACCCGGGTAGGAGGCCATGAGAGAGAGAAATTCCTGGTCACTGGTAGTGGCCTTCTTGAACTGCGCCAAAGAGAAGTTGATCGCCGGTGGAAGCAGTTGCAAGGGTGGAAGTGGCAGGTAACCCAAAACAGCAAGTGGAGATAGCTAGATAGCAAGATCTGCCAGAAGTTCCAAAGCACGGATTCCAAAAGGCCTGGTGACTGTAGGCTGTGCCTGATAACGTTGAAGGCGAGGACCAGCTTCCAACGTAAATCCAGAGGGATGATCAGGAATGGTATTCAGATGAAGTAGATATCTTAGCTGCAGGACTTGGCGACGGTGCAACAGAGACGGCTCATGAGCTTCGACATACAGGCTACGGATGGGGCTCGTACGAAATGCTCCATTGGCAATTCGCAGACCCAGATGATGGACGGTGTCCAGGTGGCGTAGTACGTTGCGCCGAGCAGAACTATAAGCCACACAGCCGTAATCAATCTTCGATCGAATGAGACTTCTTTAAAGGCGAAGTAGCACAACACGGTCAGCACCCCAGGTAGTATGAGAAAGTAGGCACAACAAGCTCATGGAGCGGAGAAAACTGTACTTCAAGGCGCGAACATGCTGATTCCAAGTAAAACGGCGATCAAACTGGAGGCCCAGGAAACGAATACACTCAACATACTGGAGGCAATCAGGTCCCAAGCAAAGATCTGGATCAAAAGCTCAGTTTCGGAGACGACAGAAGTGCACACAGTTGGTCTTAGCAGAGGAGAACTTCAAGCCAGAGCGAATGGACCACTAATGCAGGCGGTTGAGCGTCAGTTGTAATTGACGTGCAATGGTACGAAGATCATAGGACCGACAGTAGATCGTGAAGTCATCCACGTAGAGCAAGCCACGAACAAAAAGTATAAGTTCGTGTAGCACACTTTTCTCAGCCACAGCAAACAGCGTTATACTGAGCACACTGCCTTGCGGAACTCCATTCTCATGTCAAAACGGCGCAGAAAGGGTGGATCCAATCTTCACTCAGAAGGAACGCTCGCGAAGAAAGCTCTGGAGAGACACTGAATTGGGTAGGGAACCCGACGAAGTGGGGCAGACATACTTAAGCATAAATGTGATTACTAGGAAACGGATTTTTAGGTGCTACTAAACTGAAAATATGTACTTTTTATATGTGATAAAAATATGCATGTAGATGAAAATAGTGTTTTTTGTGAACAGACCTGAACTACACTTTTTATACTTATAAATAGTTACGCCCTTGTAGATGTGGTTACGTTAATGTTCGTTTGAGATGTTTCGAAATTAGTGTGGCAGTATATTTAAATATGTGGAAACAACCAAAATGACGTAGAATTATACAAGAGAGATACTGATAATGTAACAAATTAGATATTTTAAAGATATTAATGATGAAATTATTGTGGCTGAGTTTTGTGTTCTATATATATGTATTCTGAGTACAACTGATAGGCCTAAGATAAGAACTTAGTAACATGGACGCTGTTTCATATACATATAATAAGCATAGATAACTCTCGGTCACGAATTTTGTTAACAACATGAATGAACGAGAAAAGAAAAAAATCATATTTTTAAACCCCTACAATCGGGTACTCTATATCTACTTGCTGATTCAGAAATTCATGGAATTCCCTTAAAAAAAAAAAAAAAAATAAAAAAAAAATAATAAAATCTTTCATTGTTTCTATTTTAGAGCCTGTAACTAAATTCATTTTCTTTCCAAAAAGCACCTTTGTGGCCAAGTGACTAACGTCCGTGCAGACAGTTCAGTGTTGATTACGGGTAAGGGTAAGGGGTACCTGAGTGGGAATCAACCTCCTAGTAGTTCGGATCCCACTTAAACAGTCCTATCCTCCTCATACAAACAATCCTATCTCATACAAACAATTCGGTGATGAAAGAAGCATTTTCATTAACTTACACTATGTTACGTTCTATCTTATTTGAAATAATACGACATGAAAAGAAATTTTTACAGTTTTTATGACATAATGAATGTAAAATTTCTCGTAACACGCATTTGCTCTCTGCCGTATTTGCTTAAGAGATGCCAAACAACACCACCACTTGTACTTGAGTTGAGTTGATTTTGAGTTTAACGTCCCTTTTCAGCAGCTAGACTATATGAGACGTGGACCTACTGATTAACGTGGAATCCGAACCACATGAAACACTTGTCCCTGATTAGGATTTGGCAACAATCTGTACTACGCAATCTTAAAGTATAATTGGTTTATATTCTGTGCAATTTTCAGTGAATAAGTAAACTAATTTATGTTGTTTATACCTATACCTTTTTGAGTTTTAAGAATCAGTGCAATATCTTTGAAGTGTTCATTACAAGGAAAATAGTTGGTCAGCTTGAGTACACTAGCTTAAAACTCAGGAACTCTCGTCAAAGGAGGATGTGTGTGGTAGTGTGATATGAATTCACTGATACCTATTTCTTTTTCAGACGATTGACATAAGAACAGTAATCCCTCGAAATATATCAAGAAATTAATATATTTTGGTGCAACATAAGTGAGTATCACATTTATTTACTAAAAGATGAGCCAGATGTACTCATTACATTTGAATTGAGTAAACCTAATGGGACAATTTGAATGAAAATGGGAAAGTCAGAATCCTGTTGCAGAAGTAGCACATTTTTATCTGAGCCACCTTTTAATAGGAAAATTAAATGACAAAGCTCCATCTATTTCAGACTAGAAGGATTACCATGTGACTAATTCCAACATGATGTCCATCTGAATGTTTCACGTTTTCTTTTTTTTCCTTTAATATTTCTTTATTTCTTCTTACTTCTTCGTCCTCCTGTTCAATAAAGTATTTAGCGGACACGATCGTCGGTGTCTGAAGCATGAGTGCGAAAGTTGGATAAAGTTTTCACAATATCAAGCAGTCCAAGATCATGGAAACTCAACTTATCGTTTCATGGTAAACAAGAGGAGAAGAATGGAGGAGGGAACTAATTTTATCTATCTGGGTTCGATAAACTCTGTAAATGAAGACTGTAGACAGGAAATCAAAAGACGTTTACTACTTCTTGGGAGGAAGAGTATGATAAATCTTAGCAAAGTCATTAGAAGCCGAGACATCACTCGTATTGTCAAGGATATGATTTTTCTGCATGGATATGAGAGTTGGACATTAAAGAAGACAGGAACACGGAAAATTGACTCACTTGAATTATGGTACTGGTGAAGAGTGCTCAGACTACCATGGACTGAGAAGAGACAACTAAAGCAATACTGGAGGAAGTAAAATCTGCATTGGAGAGCAAAGTATTGAAATTGTCATAGTTTGGTCATATAATAAGACATGATTCATTGGAAAAAACATTGATCACGGGAAAGGTTAAATGAAAAAGAAGCGGACGCCAGAAAACACGATGAATTGATGAACTAAGGGAAGCAATGAACCTGAAGACAGAAAAAACTTCGAGAAGCGATACAAGACAGGAGCAACTTGCGTGATAATAGTCCATACGGTCACGGAGAGTCGGAAACGTCTAAACGAGCGAAGAAGATGAACTGCCGGTGTGAAAGAGGGCTGAATAGCAAAGTAATTAACAAATCGGTACAGTAAACCAAAAATACGTGTTGGATCATTTGCCCAGTTGTCAATTTTTGCTCTTCGAAAGTCAAAGTAATTTCACTTATAGTGAAAACTAAGATTTTTGGAAACTCGGTTTTGCCTGCATACCTGAAATACAGTTGACTGAATGATTGAAATAATGCCGTTTTCAGCATTCTAGGCTATATGAAACGGGATCTACTGAATAAAAATCGGATTCGAACCACTGCTCGAGTTTTTATTCGAAACAAGTTCGCCGGGAATCGCAATTGGGACCATGACAAAAAAAAAAAAAAAAAAAAAAAAAAACGCACATAAGGCATTTGATTTCGAAGACACACTCAAATGATGTTACAAATATTCTTAAGATATGAATAAATAATAGCTGACTACTTACCACTGATTCTGCTTGATATAGTACACCCAAAACGAATTCTGTACATTATCATCTCTCTTTTCTTTATCTTTACTTAGGCCCTGGAAATCAGAATATGAAATTATGATAATTATATGTGGAAATACTCATCTCAATTCACAAGAACACAATTTTGATATAACAGATTTTACTGTTATATATATATATATATATATATATATATATATATATATATATATATATATATATATATATATATATATATATATATATATATATATATATATATATATATATATATATATATAATCGAAACTTCTTATAACCATAAAATTTCCACAAAAGTGAATTAATACTGTATATAAATAGTTAATCATGTTTCTATCACATAATAATGGCAGACCTATTCGTCTATTTCATTGGCATACCAAAATCACTTTATGCTCAAAAGGATTACCTTGCGTTCTTTTCTAGATTTCTCCTTCTGGTCTCCGATTTCAATTTTTAGTCCCTTAGGCGGATAAGTTCAAGAGTTTAAATGTAACTTAAGAGACTTAAACTAACTTGAATTGGCGGATACAAAAAATGGACATACCACGGCATTAGGTTAGTGCAAATCAAGCATACCGTTTATTAACAATTTCATTAAATTCCATACGCACATTGATTGCTGTCATCAATATTCAGTATAGATAATAATTCATGTTCTCTTTTTGTTTACCTTGATTCCATTTTAATAGCAAAACATAACAAAACGACTAATGACAAAATACCAAAGATTCTTCTGTGACCATCATATATATTTACTCATCTGTAATAATACCTAGTTATATCATAAATACTGTCACAAAGTTTGGAGTGGCGCTGTAGGCATCCGGAGTGGCACAGTGCTGCCATCTATGTATAAAGCGGAAGATGCATGTAGTGTGTGTTTGACTGTTCATGACATACGTTGATATTGTACTGAGTTCTGATGAAGTGGCTACTGCTACGAAAATCGTGTAGCAGTAACTGCACTACACAAGGTCGGGAAGACAGCAGGTGAGATTTTCAACCTTCTAATACCCCTACGAATCAGCAAGAGATTCGTGTATCGCGCCATACAGCGATACACCGAGACTGGAACGGCAGCTGACCGCGCAAGGAGTGGCAGACCACGAACAGTACGAATCCCGCAGGTCCAGAAAGCAGTCGCAGCAAGAATTCGAAGAAATCCTGTTCGAACACAAAGTGTGATGGCTGCTGAGATGAACATCAGCAGAAATTCCATGTCTCGTGTGCTCAGGAGTGACCTACATCTACGGGCGTATAACAGGCGAACTGGTCACTTTCTGACCCAAACATTAATGTCGCAGAGGGTCCTTAAATCAAAGAGACTGTTGCGGCGTTACGCCAACAATCTGCACAGAAAGATCCTGTTCACTGACGAAAAGGTGTTCACAATTGAACAGGCCTACAACGCCCAAAATGACCGTGTGTATGCCACAATGCAGCTGCTGAGGCAGCTCCAAGGGTTCAGAGGGCACATCATCCTGCCTCAGTGATGGTTTGGTGGGGAGTGAGCTACTCAGGCACAACCCAGCTGCATTTTTGCAAACAAGGTGTTAAAACATCTGCTAAGGTGTACCAGGACACAGTGCTAACACCTATAGTGAAACCATTGTCTGCTACCATGTTCCCTGGAGAAAGGTGGACCTTCCAGCAGGATTTCGCTCCAGGCCACAAAGCGAAAACAACCCAGGACTGGCTGGCACTGAACATCCCCGACTTCACTTCTACCGCTGATTAGCCTTCTAGCAGCCCGGACCTTAACCCGTTGGACTACAAACTTTGGGCACTCCTTCAGGCAAAGGTCTTCCATAAACGGCATCCATCTGTCGACAGTCTGAAACAATCCTTGACCCAAGCAGTAAACAATTTTCCCATGGACGTGGTGAGTAATACCATTGATCAGTGGCCGGACAGACTTCGTGCCTGCATCAAGGCCAAGGGAGGACATTTCGAAAAATGATTCGTGCGTCAGGTGTACAACATATCAATGTAAAACATGACCACAATAAACTTGCCTTGGTGTTAATACTTTCTGTGTCATTCACATTCAAACTTGTGACATTATTTATGATATAACTAGGTAATTAAAAAATCCTGAAGTGTAATTACTTCATACTTACAGAGAGAACATATATTTCATCTAATTCCGGATCAATGGTAGCCCTTTGTGTAAACCCAGCAGCAGGAATGTTTGTTGCTTCCTTTTTGCTTCCATCTGAGATTACTTCCACTTCGTGGGTATCCACATTGTACGTAAAGAAGTCATTTAAGTATTCTTTACTTCTTTGGCCAGCGAAGATAAACAGTTTCCGACTACCCTGTAAATATATAAACGTAAATGAGTTATTATAATGATAAAAGAATTCAATTTTTAGAACATATTCATAATTAGCAATAAGGTCAAGCGTTACTTCTGAAACACTTGGGCTTTTCCTTATTAATTCTTAAATCCTTTGTTTTCTCTGATTAATTTCCAGTTTGTCCTAAATAAATATACAATATTATGCTCTCCAACAGTTTATT
>NC_137469.1:66287574-66681559 GCF_964235325.1 Thermobia domestica
GTGTTCAGAAAGAATACATTACTTTTTTTTTTTTTTTTTTTTTTTTACTAAAGTGATCATTCATATTTAATTGTTTCACTTGAATAATCAGGTTTACAATAACTGAAATCTCCACATACTTATTATATTATTATTACTATTGTCTTATTTATTTATGAACAGTGATGTATTATCCAGAAAAGATGTCCTTTTTTGTTTTTCTCTCAAACGTATATTCCAGCTTTTAAAAGACACAAGCTGGGATATACGTTTGAGACACAGGATGGGATTACGTTATTTTTTTACACGAGTGTACTATTATGGTCCACAATTCTATCTATCTAACAAAGACCATATTTATACATAAACACCTTTATTTTTGCATATCAGTCTTTATGCTGTAAACTCTTTTCTATCTTATCAATCAAATAATCTCAGAAATCGATGGAAGCAAACATTTCTAATCTTCTATTAAATTAACTTTATAACCTATGTTAGATATTTCTCACTGTCTTTCTTTGGAATTCAATGTCCTTTTCAGCACTAAGGCCATGTCAACAGAACTACATTTAATGAAAGATCCAAATCGCATGTATGTATACCGACATCTCAGATTTTCCGTAACAAAAGGGCTGATCACAATCTTGAGGATACATTGATACTATATTGGGTCGAATACAGTACGATATTTTATTGTATATATATATATATATATATATATATATATATATATATATATATATATATATATAAGTATTATAATGGTAGCCTAGTCCTTTACACTTGAAAAAGTTTATTTCATACAATGGAGAACTACACCATCTACATCACTCTTTTTGCGACAGTGCAGACCCGTTGCACGACTCAACATCCGACGTATCTAGGAAATACGTAACGTTCTGGTTTCATCTGACCGATATCTAAAATTTGTTATTAATGTACTTTCCCTATGCTTCCACGGGATATTCAAATCGATTGGAACTATACTATGAGAAAAAGAGAACGTAAAGATTGGGATTTAAATCTTTAAAAGTTTTTAATTCGTAAAATTTCTATCATTTAATATTTTCAAAGCGTGGGTAGTATTTTATGCTGCGTATCATTTTTTTTTCTATTAAAATCACCTCAAAATCTTGAGATCAAATTATATTCGAGGTAGTACTACATTTAGGCCAATTATGAAGCATAAAGCATTTAACACGTTCAGTGCAAGAAGGAACCAATTCCATTTTTTTGGTCATTTTCGACATATTTCATCTTTATCATCTCTACCTGAAGTTTTTTCTGAGCTTAAGAGATTCCTCTCCAGTTATTGTAAATACTGTATTTTTCATAATGTAGAAAACAGTGTTAACTTTTCCATGCACTTAAGCACTTACTTATACTTTATGTCTCTTATTCTGGCAATTTCGGTAATGTGACTTGATTCAGTTGTGCTCTGAACCCCCATTTATTTCTTATACATTTCAGAACTTATGATCTGAACATGTGCTTATATCGGAAATAGGGTTAGGCTCTCCCACATTTCAAGCAAAATTCTAGCTATGAGATGTGAAAGCTTAGGAAGACAGTATTTAATAAAGATTACTTGCGTTAGGTTCCAATTAATTTCTCCAGTGATTTCTAGAATTTCAAGGTCACTTCATTACAAACCTCCGTTACGAAAACTTTTTTTTCTTCTTCTTCTTCTAGAGAGGAAAGAATAAAATAAGTCACAGTTTCGAAATAAATATTGTGTGTATGTTAATATATAACGAGTGAAAAAGTGCATGATTAGACCAGAACACGAACCCGGGATCTTCGGCGCACCATGCCGATACATTAACCACTACGCTACCCAATCCGCTCCCGGAACAGCCATACACTTTCTTACGTTTTCGATGCTCTTCCACTCAGCACACGTGACTTGTACTACAACTTAGTTGTTAGGATTGAATAAATCCAGTGTCTATATATATTTCAGAACAACAACGGTTGTATTATCATTATATTAATGAAACGAAGAAACAACCGATTTTATCTTATTTTTACACACCAAATCCTCTGTAGGCAGGGCCGGATTTAGGCACGGGTCACATGGGCCCGGGACCAGGGCGGCAATTTTTAAAAGAATTATTTAAAAATCGATAGAGCTATTGAAAATACATATTTCACCAACGACTCAATAAGCGGAAGCTACTTTTTTTTATGGCCGTGATTACGATAATATTGTAGCAGATTAGTCGTAGCAAATATTGTCATTCTGTAAGTCAGTTGGTTATTATGGCGGTTTGATCAGTTGGTGGATCTGCTGAAAAGGGCGGCAGTAGCCAGCTCGACGCTCGTACTTTCACAAATTGGCATGTATTTATTTGCCTTGAAGTGTTTTTATGTATACCAGCAACTACTGTGCAGCGGAAAGATCATTTTCCACATTGTCAAGAATCAGAAACTATTTGAGATCTACTCTGTCAGATGAGACTGGTTCATCTAACTGTTTTAGCCACCAAAAATGATTTAACTGTTAAACTTGATTTTGATGACACTATTAATGATTTTCAAATGTCAAAGCAAGGCGTAAATAGTTTTGGTACACAAAAGTTTCAGAAACGTCATTTTATATTTTTTTAGGTACAATAATATAACTCTTTATATAATTTAAGATTGTTTTATATTTTGCCGTCTTTTACACCATGTAATGTTGAACAGTTTAGGCAGAAGCCAGGTTTAGTTTTAATGAATCTACTTCAAATGCTGGCCAGATAAAGGATTGAAATATATTGCATAAAATGAGTAATACGAAATAAGGACAATAATAACTAGTAATGGTAATAATTATAATTTAGTAGCAAACGTAAAAGTAATATTTTAAGAAGTGGATCCAAGAGAATGGAATTTTTGGAGAGCAATGCGATTGGTGTGGTTAAGGGCGGCAATTTTGCTAGGGCCCATGGGCGCAAAACATGGAAATCCGACCCTGTCTGTAGGTGCGAATTCAATAATACATACAGAGTGAAAAAGTACATGACTGAATCGGGACTCGAACCCGGAATCTTCGAGTATGGGAATTTATTTATTTATTTAATAAGAATAAAAATAATAAAAAAAAAAACGTTTAAATTGGTTGTTTCCTCCTTTCATTAATATAATCGTACATACATGTTTGGGAAATTGTATATTACAAGTTACTCTTTAAGTACTTTTATCCATAGTCAATCGCTTTTTTTTCTAAATAATACTCACTGGACTTTCAGTAATCTAATACTGGACCAAAAAAAAAAAAAAGTCTGTAAAGCAGAGCGATTCTCATCTTGTTTCAACGTGTTATCTTACATTGTACACTTTAAATGAAAATCCAGACGAAGTCTGAGTAATCAGCACTGGATTCAAACCTGTGATCTTCATAGTATGAGGCGAATACACACTTCAGTCCGTCATATTTTATGTTTACGTAACAAAATAACAGTTTCTCACTGAGCACAAAGAAGTTTTGATGATTTTACTGATGAAATTAAAACGAAGTTAGCCATTGTAGCTTCTGTTATTGCATTAGCACTAGAGGACATAACAGTTTTTATTTCACTGTTATGCTTACAATTTGAACGTCGTCATACGGTTTGTCTGTTTTTGGATTAGTTTTTACATTGCTGATATTTTGTACTACCTCCATGCCCTTCACCACTCGTCCAAAGACCGTGTGTTTATTGTCCAACCATGGCTGCAATAGAAAATATACAATTTATGACTGTAAACAAAAGAATTCTAAAATAATAATAAGCATACGAAAAGAATTCTATTTTATCATTAAAATCTTCGCCAGACAGCTTTCTAATAACGTGTGATAAATACATAAATTCCCAACATAGTTCTTTTTAAGCGTAAGTTCGGTAATTCTTGATCAAGCAACCCTAAGAGCTTATGATACTGAAGCGCTATTTTGTGCTTCGTTAGAAATCAAACCCGAAACGACAAGTACCAAATAAAATCTACATGCTCATTGTAAGATGATTACAACCTCGACAGATTTCTTGTTTAAATATACATATATGCTCTGTGTTTTATAAATAAATAAAAAAAAAAAAAAAAAAAAAAAAGAAAGAAAAAATCTCATTAAAGTATTTCCACTTAATATTTCTTGGAAATGGACAATACGTCTTTCTGAATCACATACTATAACCAAAATCAATATTTAACAAATCAAAATTACCTATCTGCGTACTTCTAAATACGTATTTTGCATAATTATATTGACAACAGGAAGAAGCATTATGTATGATTTGCAAGATTAAAGTGGGACGGACGAGCAAAGTATGTAATACGGCATTGTATGCAATACAATCTCCTATCCAATGAACCCAATCTTATTTCAACTCGATGGTTCTTTTTTTGTCCTGACTAATTCTTCCCAGCGAAATGGGTTATACTTTTATTTATTTATTTAACAATCACCAGATACAGCTCAGAGGCCATTTTATACTGGATATCTAACAACAACAATAACAATGGACAGGATTTGGGAAGGTATCGGCCAGGGTCTATTTACTAGGTACCATTCCAGCATTTGCCTGGTAGGACTGAAGAAAATCCTGGAAAACACCAGTCAGGATGGATCGCAGCGGGAATCGAACCAACGACCTCTCAAATGCAAAGCCAACGCTCTACCACTTGAGTTACTTCGCTCGGTAAGCTATTAGGAGTTGGAGAGCATATCAAGTAAGTTTAAATTATAATTATGATACTCGCCTATTTGTATTTCTTATAGAAGAGTCAACATTCAATATTTCGGATACATACTAGAATATCCTTTGACAAAGATAAATAAAGCTTATATCCACGCTGTGTGGTGAGATTTCTACATGCTTATTGCTTTATTATAAGTGAAGATTACCAATTTGTACACCAAATAACGTATTTTCCTTTCTGTGTAAATTATAATCTAAATTAACCCCCCCCCCTTCCTCCTTAAATTGGTGATATGTGTAGAGAGCATTCCCACATTACTTTATCTATTAACGCTGTTATTTTTTATATCTCAGGCTTACACAGAAGAATTATAGTTTCCTCCACTAATCTTGATGTAACTACACGTCTTCTTCATATCATCAATATGGATTCCCACTACGATATGGAAACCAGTCAGAGTATGTGGGATGTTCTCTACACAAACGATCAATTTAGAAGGAAGAGGGGATTGGATTATATTTTACACAGAAAGAAAAATACGTTATTTGGTTTGCAAATTGGTACTGTTCACTGATATAAAAGCAATAAGTATGTGAAAATCTCAATATACAACATGAATTAAGCCTTATTTATTTTCGTCAAAAATATTGGAAGTTCTTTAAGGAATACAACTAAATAGGTGAGTACTTTAGTTACATTGAAGCATGTATTCCATACGTTCTATCAGTCAACAAGCTTAAATTACTTTATAATTATACTCACCGTTGGTATCACCGTAATGAAGAACTGACTTCCATTGGTATTTGGACCAGCATTCGCCATGCTCAGTGTATATGGACGATCATGACGAAGTGTTGGATGGAATTCATCTTCAAATTCTCCACCCCAGATGCTTTCACCACCTGTCCCCGTACCTACGACATAACATATGGTCTAAATATACGTAACATTTGCTGAGAATGAGACTGAAATTTTTGTCTTGTTAAAGAATAATCATGGGAGGAAGTCAGCCCATTGGTAAAGAAAGGAATACAGGTAAAGAAAAAAGGCTTCTGAAAGAAAGAAAAAAAAAAAAAAAATACGAGTTCCTAGAAAAACACTATCTAACCCCTCTGACAGTTTCGACTGCTCTGAACTCATTTACCTCCTTAGAACTTACTATCATGTATTTTACATCGGAGAATCCCAAATCCCTCTATCTACACGTATCGCATCAAAAGTGAACGTTACATCTGGAAATACCTACATTCCACACTTTTACTCTTACATGAAAATATAGACAATCATATCTGAACCTTCACCTGACCTGTTAGTATGATATTAATGTTAGTTATTTCGCAAGGAATAACAACCATGATTCTACTTCAATTTATACTTTTAAAATAAGTCATTCTTGCTACGGAAGTCTACTGATTAATCATAATTCGTTTGTACTTTATCTAGTAACAACATTTAATGCTGAAATGTAGTCTTTTACAAAACTGAAGGTAAAACGTCCGCTGGTAAACCGTTCTTCAGCCGTTGTATAGAGGCTGTATGAAAATAGTTCCTTTCCTAATTTTCTTTATTTTATTTTATTTTATTATTTTTTTAAGATACGCTACTATTGAAGACAAAGCGTACTTTTTTTCCTTTTAATATCTACAAATATATCTACACTTGACTAGACCTTCTTTCTTTTTAGACCCGTAATGAATATATATTGCATACATGTCCTTTATTTCTAGATTAATAATAATAATAATAATAATAATAATAATAATAATAATAATAATAATAATAATAATAATAATAATAATAATAATAATAATAATAATAATAATAAAGAGTAAAGATGCAATAGCTCGAAAAACACTGTTGTTTTGAAAAAAATCAGTTTTTTCTGCTTCGCTTTTTTGCTTGAGAAATTTTGGGCTTTTTTTCAAAATTCTGCTTTAAATTGATAAAGCAGACTGTTTCGCTTCTTTACAAAAACTTATTTAATTAGTGATTGATGAAACAATAATACAAAACCTCGAAAATAAACCAACAATTGGTTTAGAATCGGAAAAGTACCGAATTTTCTGTTCATGGATCATATGCGTAATGAACTGTTTATCTGAGCGTGTGGTTTCCAAGGCTCTAGAAGTGTGTGAAGGGGATAAAATTAAGCCAACAGGACGTAAAGTCTGAAGGTGCAATAATTCAAAATGAGAATAATACCTTAACAACCCCCCCCTTCCCCCACCTACATATGTATATATAAATATGACATCTATAATAAATAAGAGATTTATTAATTAAATAAATCTACGGACAATATCTATGTAGGTATATATTATCTGACATGCACAAACTGCACCTAACTTTCTGAACGTGTTTAAATGTTGTACTCACTCTTGACTGTAGCTCTCCAAGGTTTATTTATTTAATAATTCGGCCATGACAGTCATGATCACAAGCATATGTTAATTTTTCTACTTATATTGAAATCTTCTACTTCGCGTTATTACACACAGCTTGGAAAAGAAAATCTACTTCAGTATTATGAAAACCACTACAATTATCAGTTAAACTGGACGTACTTTTTTTTTTTTTGTTTTAAATCTTGGTATTAGTTTATCATACGAGAAAGGGATTGTTGCTGGTCCCTATTTCTGGCATCAAAGTCAAATCGAAGGCAAAATATTTAAAACTTAATTCAAATTTCGAGCTTGCGCTTCTACTCCCCGGGAAAGCTGCGATCTTCACACTTTTTTTTTTTCTCCAAATATCGATTCCGTGATGGAGCTCAGGAAGTCAACACTTACAAGTACTTTACTGTTAGATTACGGCTGAGTAGATTCACTATGTCTTACATTATCAAATTAAGTATAAACATTACATTGAAGTTTTCCAGCATTATTGGTGTGGATAGCAAATTGTACAGCGAAAAGAAAGATGGAGAAATGAAGGATTAACTTTAAAAGCCAGCTCTAGTTAAAGTGCTTATACAGACACGGACAGTGACACGGAGAACCAGGCGTATTAGCATATGCTGAAAAAGATCTTCAATTATGCGCTTACTCACCTTCACTAACATGTATACTCACTAGTGGCGCATCCCCAGCGTGTATGTTAACATATAGCCACGAGAGAATACCTATATCTCAGACTTTGAGTACAGTTTCAAAAGTTCATTTCCGTAAACTGTAAAAGGCAGTGATTACTATACTAATTACCACAAATTAAATGCAATTTTTGAGTTGGATACATGCAAACTACTAGGGAATGAGGACCATGCGCTAACAAAGAATACACTGGAAAATGAAATATAACAAAAATTAAAACAAGATGATAATAGATACAAATGTAGAGGATGAATATGACATATCCGATCTTCGCCAAGTATGGTGGAAGAAGCTATTTGTTTACTTCTTCTTGGCCAACCGCTAACAGCATTTATAAATCCATATGTGACTTTGTTATGAGCAATTAGTACATTCAAGTTCACGAATGATGACGAACTGAAGAGTACGAAGGTACGGTTGCAAGTAACAACCGTAGTCATAATAAAATAGTTCAACTAAACAACGTTGAAAATAGTGGGTAAGTAGAAATGACCAAAACTGAATAGTTTACATCGCTCGTTTCAAAATACAGCTAGAAGATTAAACTTACAAGAAATGACAAAAATCAGTGAAATTTGGCGTTATACTAAGCATAGTTTGGAAGGGGAGGGGGGAGCGAGCATCCCCGGTGGGGATATTTCTGCTAACTTTTTTGGGAGGGAACAAAATGCGATTGAGGGGAAAAATCCCCCCCATTCCCGAAATCCCCCCTGGTAATTCGCACGCTGTTCTAGAATATACCATAACGGTTTACTCAGTCCTGAATTTTTAACAAGAGGAATTCAACATATTATTACGAAACTTTCCCTTAAGAAAGAAAGAATGAAAGAAAAAAAAAAAAGAAAAAAAAAAAAAGAAAAAAGAAAATAAGAAGTACAGAATACATTTAAGCTAAGTCAAGCACAAATGCACAACAACCATGAGTGAGTTAGCTTTTGCGCTTCTATCGGGAACTCCGGGATTCAATTCCGCACTCGACCATTCTGACAATTTTTTTTTTTTAATTCCATCTGTAAATGTAAATACTGCGTGTACTGTGAATACTAGCCGACTTCCTTTCTTATTGTTTTTAAATCGTTGTTATTACTACTTACCAGCAGTGACGATTTCCGAAGAGGGTTAGGGTGAGGGGATGTCTTTCGAACTGAAGCCTGTTCCCCGAAATTACGGAACTTCAAAACAAACGAAATATTAGTTATGCCTTTACTCATAAAGTTCAATCTCCCCTCAAATAAAAATTACGAATTTTTAGAAAAACTGAACATTAATAAAATCCACTGCTTATTATTTTATAAAATGGTTTATAAATAAATGTATAAATGTATTCAAGGTTGTATCTGGAAGATTACTGCTAAATCATTGCACAGCTACAGTGTAACAAATGTGGAAGTACCCTCTGATTGAAAAACGTACGCTCTGACGATATTATTGAAAAAAAGTTTAACTTATGTGCTAGAAGCTAGAGTACTAAGCTCCAAGAAATGAAACACAGATGACTAAAAATGAAATGATCTAGAGAAGAAAAAAAAATGTCGATAACTCAGAAGTTAAAATAAAGTCAAATAGTCCCTAAAATTGCCCTCAAATACTACGTACTTTAATTCATAAAACATGTGCTCCATCCATCATGATGGTGAATTCGAAAGCGAAATATGGCATTTAGGTCATGAAATCTTATTTAACTATAGAGTATACTATAAGAAAGCTATTTAGATAGAAAAATCATGAAACTGAAAATAAGACAAAATTTCCGTTTTTTTCCAAAAAAGGCGGGCTTTTTATATTAAAAAAATACATCGACTCAAAAAAGCCAGCTTTTTTTGCATCTCTAATATAGACAATATTATTAGTACTTAAAACACACACACAATGTCCAAAGAGGACACATATACTAATCAATAGACCAAACTGAGCAAAAGAAAATATGATGAGTTTAAGTCCTCAATGCCTAATTTTTGATAAAACAGAGGAAAACTAATCCTTCCTAAACCCATATACTGAAGCTGTACGATAGCCACGCTGCTTGCTAAGATGAAATTGATACTGAAGGATCCTCCTTTAAACTTTTCACTATGACACTTACAAGATACATTATGGTTAATGAGATACAGCCCAAAATTATTATTAATTCTTAAACTTTAATTTTTGTTTAATGATAATATCTCCCAAAAATAAGACAAACGAGGTGTGTTCGAAAAGTATCGAACCTTACTTTTCCCCGTGTAAACCAATCAAGCGCAGGAGACTCTTCAGTGCAGATGTAGAGAGGACTCTCGTGTTTTTTTTTTTCCCCGCCCGCAGAAATCCCGTCAGTCGTTGGCAGTCAGCCAACGAATGAAGACGTGTAGTGGGCGGTCGTCGGATTTCATTTTTTTTTTTTTTTTTTTTTAATGAAATGCCAGAAAAACCTGAGCAGTAATATTGCAACAAATTTTGCCAAAAGCCCGGAGATACTCAAGCGGATATCATTCAATCGGATCGGTACATTCAATTTTGATAGAGAATTTGGGCATGAGAAGAGTGTCCGCGAAATCTGATTCAGGCTTTTATCGCCAAACACGACATTCCTGTGTGCCGTCAGACTCCCTACTCACCCAACATGGCTCCATGTGACTTTTGGTTATTTCCCCAAGCTAAAAATGCCACTTGAAAGGAACTCGATTTGAGTCAAGAGAAAGTATCATGCGAAATGCGACGGCACGATTGCTCACCATTCCAAAAACTGCGTTCCAGAAGTGTCGTTGAGAGAAGTGTGTGCATTACCAAGGAGACTACTTTGAAGGGGATTAGTGTTTCGTTTTTCCAAATCAATAAATGTACTTTTGCCAGCCGATACGTTCTGAATACACCTCGTATATCAATCAATAGGTCAGATCGAGCTGAACAAAATAACATGCTTGAGGACAAATTCCATTGCGTAGTTTTTGAGAAGATCAATTTTTTATTGTGTTAAAAACTAGTTTTTAGTTGCCAATCTGAGAGAGTTGACAATTTTTGTTTTTCTGCAATAGACTATCTATGTATCGTATATGAAAAATATACACTGCTAATTACCAGATTATTTTATCTATTGTTGTTTGATTTCTCTTAACAGTGAAAAGTATAAACCTAACAATGACGCTCATACTACTTGTAAAACTGCATTAAGCTAAAACTGTAATTAATAAAGTGACACAACAAAACCTACCTGTTGGGTCCCCAGTCTGAATCATAAATCCCTTGATAACTCTATGGAATATGTGACCATTGTAGTAACCGTTTTTACTATGTACACAGAAGTTCTCTACAGACTTTGGACACTCTTTTGAGAACAATTTTACATGAATGTCACCCATTGCTGTATGAATGATGGCATTGTCATAAAGGTGTTGTGCTCCTGTACAATATTAAATTATATATTAATAGAATTGTATCACAAACACACTGGAAAGAACTGTTTTTATACACGGAAATTAAGTATTTCCAAAAATGGCAAGACGTTTACAGCTACTGTTATTGCATTTACTCTATTTGTGCACTCATCAGCAAAAATGAACACCTACTCAAAGAAGTTATTATAGCATTACGTTCTGAATGAATAACTTTCTTTGACTAGATTAAGTGGAATTCTCTGGAAGTTACCAAAACTGTTATTCTTTTCAAACCGGTTCATTCACTCCAAGGTTATTCACAAAATTAATGTATGAAGTACGTGAATGGACTGTATAATTGGCTACGAAAGTTGTGTATTACAAAAACCAATGCTAAACCATTTAAATTTGTGAACTTATTAAAGATCTTCATTAATAATAATAATAATAATAAAATTCTGTCGATTCTTCTACACACTTAAGAATACAATCGTTTTCCGCCTTACATTCTAATCCAGTGAATCTCAACCTATTGACAGTGGCTCAGAGGGGAGTTCTGCCAGAGTATTTCGTACGTCGGAAAGATCTCATATAGGACAGGACAAAGAGCTAATTACGAGAGGAGGAATATTCTACTTTAATTTACAATATAAATGCCTTAAAATTTTTTTTTCATTTTGGTAATATCTGCTTTGAACGATGGTAGAGGAGCCTTACGTTTTGTTATTTAAAAGAAGAAAGAAAAGAAAAGTTTTGGCATTTTTCTAGATATTTCATGCTTCCTCTATTCCGAAAAACAAATCGGTATGTATTAATTTACTTTGTGAATCCGTTAAATTTAACATTCTTCTATCAGTATAATGGATCTAAAAAAGATGGATACTATAATCCTAATTTGTGAGTAAAAGGTGATATGCTTCTAAAGATCTCCTGAGGAAGCAACAACTTTAAATAAATCTCAAGGTGACAACGAAATATCAAATTTACAAAATAGGCATAACAAATATTGTAACGCATACTCGTGTCAAAAATTTTTTAAATTATAATGTAAACATGGACAGATTAAGCATGAGGTATTTTTGACAGTACTTTACGACTTTATTTATTTTCGGATGGAGCCAAAGAAATGTCTAGATATGGTGTATCAAACGGTTACGTTTCACGCTGACCTGTAAACATTAAGATTCGGGTTCGATTCCCGGAGAAAGAGAATTAAAATTTGAATGAATTACGGTGGTTCGTATTCCACCTTGAACTGTAGGACCACGTCTCATATAAGCTTCGGTGCTGAAAAGAAAATGAAAAATGAAATCTTTGAGTTTTACGTCTCACGGTTATGCCGGTTAGGCTAAAGGAGACGGTGATGATGAGTAATGAATGAAATGGTGGAATGAAGAAAGTGGGAGGAAACGGGAGAACCCCGAGAAAACCCACGCACACGGTGTTTGTCCACCACAAAGTTCACTTGGCGGGGGCTCGCTGCTGAAAAGAAACGCCACACTTCAGCACATAAAATGTCTAACAAACTGTTGAAAGGACAATACTGTTTGAGATGGAAAAAATTAACATTTAGAACCTTGCATTTTCATATGCATTGGAAATGACTAAATTACTTTACACATCAATTGAAGATGAAAAGAACATACAAATTTACTTTTTTTTTTTTTTTTTTTTTTTTTTTTTTTTTAAAGATTAACATTATGAAAGATTTCTTCACTATGTCATTTGTTCAGCAGCGAAACTTCACAGATTTGCACCGATAAAAGAGTGAGTAATATTCCGAAACTGTTTATTATACGCTTTACTAGACTGATCTTTCTAACTAGTTAATGTGCATCTCTCGTTTCTTATAGTAATTATAAGAACAATGTGTATTGAAGTTAGAATTATACTCAACAAAGAACTGTTAACTCCTGGCAGGAATTGATATTTTAGGACGTCATGAAACTTTATTTTTTTAATAATACAGGATACTAATATAATTTGTTCCGGTCTTTCGAATTATATATTTACTTATTTGTTGGTATAATAATAATAATAATAAGAAGAAGAAGAAGAAAAGCATTGTAAGTACAAACCTGATGCTTCCGTAGCAGCTATGATATCTTCCTTGGAAGGTTTCTCATTAAATATATCCCTTTCTGCATCAACGCCCTTCGTGTCTTCAGGCTCTCGTCTGAAACATTGGTAACTAACATTAATCGATGATCACTAAATAAATACTCATACACATAGAGAGAAATAGAGGGTTTATTTTACACACTTGGTTTCAGTTTTATGTCCCACAGTTCTGTCTTTAGGCTAAACAAAATGATGACAAATGAATGCTGAAAAGACAGTACATAGCCTGTGCGGGATTCGAACCTGTGACAGATATGTCTTGCGATCGCCAGACTACAATCTAGACAGATTGACCATACAAGCTGAAAAACAGAAACAGATGAAACAGCTTTCTTATCTTGATATAGTTCTCTACATATTTCATCGTCACAAGTTTTCATTAATATGTACGGTTGTATGTTTTCCTATCATAACAAAAGTAAGTTTAATACAGTTAAACTGATCTATGTTGACTGAACATCAACCTCAAGAGTGAAAATGTATATATAATTGGTCTTGGGAAGTACCGGGTGACGTGGTATAAGTTAATAATTTCTATTATTTTCTTCTTAATATACGACTTCTTTGTAATTTCATTACGGGAAAACGGCTGAACCATTAGCACTTGGCGAGAACGGTGTTTTAACATGTCTTTCAATAAATAAATAAATAAATTTAAAAAAAAGTGTATTATCTGAAACTGAAATGTATTTTTGAACTTTGTTGAACACTTGAGTCAAACTGAGTCTTTTAAATTTATGTTTCACTATGCCTCGTTAAGGGAAGAGGTTCAGATGTGAGTTCCAAATATTTTCTATAAACTTATTCTTCTCGAGCGAAGAACAGACATTTCAACTAGTATTTTAACTAATATAGTCTTTATCTATAGCGAGAGGAATAGACTTGTACCGGAAAAGTTTTCTGGCTTCAAGTTCTTGATGTAACTATTCTCTGTGGAAAAACAAATAGCAGTGTACACCACGTGAAAAAGTTTGGTTTGTATAGCATATTTTCTCAATAAATATTGAAACCGGATGGATGGATGGATATGGGGATTAATGGGGAAGTCAGTAACGAGGCTATATGTCCCCGTCACGACTAACCACGTTGCTCAGGACTGCAAGATTAAAAAAGAATTACAGCCTAAAAAGAAGACAGTTAATAGAACGAAAGTGCTGCTAAATGAATACTAAAGGGAAACAAACGCTAAAGTGGAAAATAAAAGAATAAATAAGATAAAAGAAATAACAATAACAATAGACAAAAAAACTTAAAACATGTGATACAATATAAAATATAGCAGCAATAAAACAATTACAACAGACTAAAACAACTCAAAGAACGTGAGCAACGCCAATATCACGAACGAACGCAAGCACCCGGCCAACAACAGCACTATCATCCCCCAAAGCACGGTTAAGGAGACAAGGCAGTCCGTAACGTTCTCTGAGATCTGAGTATTCAGGACATTCAACAAGAATGTGCTGAATACTCAGGGGAACTATACATTTCTCACAATACGGACGGTCTAAGCCACGCAACAAATAGCTATGCGTCAGATGAGAGTGTCCGATACGCAGACGCGCCAGGAGCACTAAATATTGAAACCGGAAGTGGAAGATTTATTCCGGTTTTAGTAGATAAATTAGAGTGAAGATAGAATATATTCTTGGGACGCTTAATTAATTACAGGAAAGTGCTTCTCAATATATTACCATTTTTGCCCAATAGTGATCAATATTTAAACAGGAAATGGTTGATTTTTACCATTTCCTTTGGATGCATCACCTTCATCAACTAACTCGATTCCTAACTTTTGATCCTCTACATCCTGGCCCAGGGTTGGCAAAAACCATGGTTTTTATTGAAAAAACCAAAAAAACTCGGATTTTTGGTTTAAACCCGGTTTTTTTGGTTTAAATAATTTGCTCTTTAAATTTATATCACATATGGTCAGAAATAAGTTTGTTTCGCCTTGGTGGTGTTATGCAACAACCGGGTTATGATAGAAGGGGTCACATAAGCTTAAAGCGGAATCCAAACCGTTTCTCGGCTTACATTCGAGAGAAATTGTTCTCCATTTGAACTCGAAACCGGACTAATTGACAACAAATGCGATATGTCTGCCGACTCACTCACGAAGCACTCCTGATAAAAATACGTTGTACTGATCTTTACATACTTGTTAATATAATTGTGAAGAGTCACTTCAGAAGGACAAAAAGATAAACAGTTGTACAAGTAGAACCATTTTACAGAATTACATATGGACAATTTCAAAGTACTACAGGGTACAGAAGAACTAATTTTGTCCAAGTCAGTTCACTACGACTTTTAATAGAATATTAGAAGAAATATAACGACTTACTTTGCATATCAGTAAGAAGAGTGATTAAAGATACGAAGTATTTGAGTCCATTTTGGATGTGACCCATTTATACATAAATAGTTACTAAAGATACTTTTGATTTCAATAAATGCCTCTCATGGGGTTTGTATGACGCCTCCCAAAAAGTACGGCATTTCGATATATTTTATCAATAGTGAACGTTATTAAAACGAAACAATATTTACAATTTTTCTTTGATTGCAATTGCATAACAATAATAAACTATATAAAAATCAGAAAAGAAACATTCATAAACTTTATATATATATATTAAGTTGCTTTTCTAGTATAATGTCTTTGAGAAATGAATTGGAAATTTAGGTCTGAATACAATACGAATAATATACAGGAGTGAAACGTGATAACCCACAAATGTGTGTTCATCAAGATTTTACGAATACTTACACTTTTACGAACATTTTTCGTTTTTTGGTTAAAACCAGTTGGTTTTCTTTATATAAAAAATAATGAAAAAAAAGCTGGTTTAAGCAACCTTGGTTTAAAGCAACCAACCCTGTCCTGGCCAAAATTGATAATCCATCAAGTAGTCCTTAAGATTTTTTTTGTCTCCCAGACGGACACGTTGACAGCCAGGATAAATATATAAAGAAGTTCTAGTATACCAAATTCCTTAATAAACGATAATGAAGAAAACTGAGCTTAAAATCAAACACTTGAAGCCGTTGGAGTAAACTTACTCTCTGTGAATCGATCTTACACGAAAAATGTAACGTTACAGTTTACATACCTGGTGAACATATAAAACCTATTCTTCTTGAATGCCGTGCAGAAGAGAGTTGGATCTGGTTTTACTGAATCAAGCGTTGGATTTTCCGAGGCTTCCATCTCTACCGTAACTGCTGCTTTGGATTTTCTGGCTCGGCCCTATATGAAAATGAACAATACGTAAATTAGAAACGAAAATCATAGCGTACACTTTTAAAATAGTAAAATACTCACTGCTATGTTAATTATATATTTACTGTTACGAAAATGACAGAAGCAATACAGCGAAATGAGATCTAAATATTCAAAGACGGTATTAAGCCCATGTGACGCGAGATCAGATACAACTTGTGACTTTTCGCTGTACAGGTGCACATTCGCATTAAGTCACTATGGCTGAAGCATGTAAATTATCAATTATTTTTTATGGAATGTTTTAAACTGTAGGAATGAACATGCGCTGAGCTTTTTCACAGTTTTGAGGAAATAATAATAATAATAATAATAATAATAATAATAATAATAATAATAATAATAATAATAATAATAATAATAATAATAATAATAATAATAATAATAATAATAATTTTATTGGTATCAGGAAATTACAGACTAATAGACCATTTACAATTCCCAAGAATAGTACATAAATAAAACAATCATGCATACAATAATATTAAAAAAACATACAAAAGTAGCATAATAGTACATAGAAAGTCAAATATAACTAAAATTACAATCAATTATAAAAGAAAAAAATATACACGGATAATAATGAAATAAATAGAAACATTCTAATTAAAACATGCAAAAAACAAAAGGTTATAAGTGGTAAGTTATATACTTTCTTTGAATAGAAGGAAAATTAGCAGTAAAGACATCAATGATATGTAAATAGTTGTTGGCATTTGACAAACATTTATATATCGGTGCATCACGAAAATTAAGATTATATTTTAAAATTTCTTCTTGCCATGTTAGGGACACCAAGACTAACAGCCTCAATTAACGATAATTTGCCAATCAAAATATTATGGAGTAGTTTGATGTCGAATAGAGTTCTTCGTTCACATAATTTTAGTAGACCAAGAAGGTGCCTAATTTCATAAGTATATAATAATAATAATAATAATAATAATAATAATAATAATAATAATAATAATAATAATAATAATAATAATAATAATAATAATAATAATAATAATAATAATAAAAACAAATAGGCGGAATAACGAGAAAGTAGAGAATGCGGAACTATACGATATTTATTCTTCACTGACGGAAAATGAGTGTAAAAGCATAGCATGTTGATTCGTGAGTCTATTAAAAACAAAAAAAGTCTTTAAACAGGGTACACATTATCCTCATTTTGTTGAATTATTTCTAAAATTCGTTAAGACATGGAAAATTCAGTTGAAACTCGACTAAGATAAAGTAGGAGGTTCTCAGATTAGAATTTAACATTGACAGAATAGTTCTAACAATTTCTGCGAAAAGACAATCTTTTGATCCTTCTTCATCAAGTCGAAGAGAAACTAACACTATGGCCTATGGTGTCCGAAGGTTCAATGCCGCGTTCACAAAAACTCTCCATTGACTTCTAGCCTTAGGCAGCTGGATCCAGTTTCTACTTTGTATCCTATTCCTGCGAGACCCATCTTAATATTGTCCTCCCATCTGCGCCTAAGTCTCCCTAACGTTCGTTTTCCGATTGGATTTCCAGTCTAAACTCTAAAAGCATTTTTACTTTCTTGCATTCTGGCTACATGACCTGCCCACCTGAGTCGAAGAGACAAGAGGTGCAAAATTAGCAAGATGACGACACCAGCAGCAAGCCAGGTCAAGAAAAAAGTGCAACTGCTTCTTGATGTAAGGAACCGGAGAACAGCTCATAGCGTCGTTAAGCTTACGGTTGGATTTCTATTAAATACACTGATAGGAAAGGAATTTCGAATAAGATGAAATTATACTTACGAAAATTAAGAAGACGGTGCATGCAGTCTTGAGGCAAATGGGAAGGACAATTACACAGTACTCATGATTTAAATACATGAAACTAGTTTGAAAACGGAATAACACCATCGATAGGGGAATGAACTTGAGAATCTGAGACACTACAGATGATATCTCTTGGATAAGTTTACCTGAACTTTGAAATAATGATATTTTTATTAAGCAAGTTTAAGTATAAGAATCACCTGAAGACTTCCCAACACAATGAACGGACTAGGACGCTCTTTGCAACGCCTCGCTTCCTAATCTCACTCTGCAAATCAGCCTGAAAAACACGATTAAGCTTTTCTACAGGAATAAATGTCACCTACTAACTTAATCCTGTTGAGTTCTGTCCAGAGAAGCCTCTCCGCTTCTGGTTACGCCGAAGTCAATCTAAATCATTTTAATTATCAAATCCTTTCTCTTCATCCCGTCTCATATAGCTTCGCTGCTGAAAGGGACGTTAAACTCAAAATCGACTCAACTTTCTCTTCAGTTCAATTAAAAAAAAAATTAATAAATAGTAATTTCATAGTTATTTATCAAAATTAAAATGCCTTACTGAGGTATACAGTTTACTCTCTCCGTCTAGAAGTTTATTTATACATTGTTTATGAATGACAAATGTTCTTATGTATTTAGTTTCCATGTTGCTAAAGTCTTACTATTGATCCTTTTAGAGGCATCACTGGTGCTATATTCCACTATACAAAAACTTAATATAACGAGGAGAGAGAGAGAGAAAAGAGAGAGAGAGATCGTATACCTGAAACAGAGCCAGCTTCAAAATTCGCAAATTCTCAGATTTTCCGATAACACGTGCGCATCTATTTGTATGCAGATTAACAACTTTTACTCCCAACATTGTCGAATAGAGAATAAAGTATCCACTCTCGTCGAATATGATGTTTCCGAGATTAATAGCTTCAGATTTTTCCAAATCACGTTCCACAGCCATCCTGAAATAACACAGATTAATTGGAATATATTAATGCTATAAACTCTTTCATTAAACGTTAGTACTAACAAGCGTAACTAGGTGTTGGTGTGGTCAGCGCATTTCTGATTTTCTTAGTCTTTCTTTTTTTCTTAATTCAGGTTATTCTAAAGCTGTGGCAACACTGAAACTTTCATTGTTTTATGCTTCAACAGTAGCGGTTTCTGACGTAGGGCTACCGGGTTACAGCACGTTTCCTACGCTTGTGTATTTGTGTTAGACTAATTTTAGTTCAAAAAATTTTCATCTATTCATTTGTTTAAACTGTTCGTTAATTAACAAAATACAGAACTTTCCCATGACGATCTTCTTTTTCGAGCGTGCAGCGCGATTATCAGCGCCTTCAGCAGTGCGAAAGTTGTACTAACGAACCGAGCGGGCTGTACTGAATGGAGCCCGCTTGAACTATACAAGCCTACTCAACAAATCTATCTCTAGCATGGAGCAAAGATCTCAATATGCCTTGTCCACTTTCCTTTTTTTACACCCAGAATAGCTTCCACCGTGCTGAGTTAGGTTGAGCCCGAAGTCATTCTGCGCAAGTGCCAAGTATTCCTCTTTCTCGCTTTTTTCTTCTGCTTACTGGCGGCGCTCGCCGCTCGGTTCTCTCTTTTCTCCTCTTTTTTATTTTCTTTAATCCTAAAGGTCCGGGAGCCCAGAATTGTCGGGAGTGTATATTAAATGAATTGAACATTTTTTACACAGATTCAGATCGTAGCAAAATTATAGCACATACATTTAATGAGGCATCGGTAATAAGGGATCAATTAATGGTGTACAATCTAAAATTAAAGAACACTTTCCTTTGGCACACTACGTCCATTGTTAATCAATTAAATTTGATAATGAAAAGAACTGCATCTCAAAATCAATCGAAAAGTTTTTTTTTTTTTTTTTTTTTTTTTTCCTGTAGTCTTTCAGGATTCTCCACATTTTTCCTCCTGCTCCCCACAGTGTGTATCTGTTTTGGAAAAAGTGGCTGTACGACGTATTCCGAGTGGGTCAGCTACTCGATGGAATTTCAAATCACGAACCGTCAATTCCGTCTATGAAAATTTAAATGTTTTGAAAGAGTGCTTTTCAGAACTAGAGAAATCCAACACAGGGAATTCATGTTTTGGTTAGAATTCTTTCACAAAATAATGCCGCATGTGAATATTTTCTATAATCAAATTTAGTGCAGGCCTACCATTAAAGTACAAACAGCACTTAAATATTTCATTGAAGCTATTGAGAAAATTCGGAATGACACAGATAATATTGGGACAAGTGATGTTTCTTCCAACAGTTGGTGAAAACAAATGTGGGAGGATTATATCTTGCAGAGTACCCAATGCCAAAGAAGTATGTGATCGCATTTCTGCGGATGACAAAACAAGCCATTTGGGTGCCGCCAAACTTCTGGATTATGCAAATTTTAGTGCTTTTTCCGGAACATATTCTGGACACTGCGGTTGAAAGCTACCCAATGTTAGGTAAGCAGTAACTTCGCACTGAGCTTTTGATACTGTCAGCTTATCTTTAAAAACAACTTACAGAACAATTTTAGCGAAATAACAACCCTTTTGCAAATGATAGTGACCATACCAATGTCCACAGCAGAGCCTGAGAGATGCTTTTCGTCTCTAAAGAGAATTAAGACATTCGTAAGCAATTTCCGTAGGTCAGGAAGATTAACTGCCCTTGCCATGCTCTCGATAGAAAAATGTTTGATCAACAACATGCTAGATTTCAATTCCAGGGTGATAGAAAAGTTTGCCAGCATTAAGAATCGAAGGATGGATATCAACTTCCGCCTTCAGTGGGTAAATACAAGTGTATATATATATATATATATATATATTGTAGCACGCTTTGTTAATGACAGTACGAGCCGCCACTGTGCTTCAAGTACGCATTTTATAAATATATAAACTGAAATTATAATACTGACAATATAATATTTCGTTTCTTAAAAGGCTTTTAAAACAATGTCCTATGACTCAATCAAGTCATGATCTTAATAATTAGAAATCTGTTTATTATTTGATTTTCCTAAAGCAATAAACAATATTAAATGTTGCAACAATATTTGAATAACACTATAGTAACAAAAATAACGGTAGAAGAACTAGAAAGCTGTTTACAAGAAATCAACCAGAATAATTAATAATTGTTACAAGCTGTACAAGAAGACAGGAGATCATAACGCAAAGGTAAAATGTATAAATAGAACATAACTAAATCACAGATACCAATTTAAAAATGAACTCCTTAGATCAAGGCAACAACAGTACGAATACAAGTCCGGATAGAAACAATTTCGGAATCAGAGGCTTTTGATAATATGGAATAAGCAACATAAAATATTTCCAACATAATCAGCCGCATACTAATTTACGAGGTACGTTATTATCAATGTGACGTAGCGCTGTCACATCTTTTCAGATTAAAAAAAAAAAAAAAAAAAAAAAAAAGATATGTGATATTCAAATACGGTTTTACATAGTAAAGTGTGCCAGACAAACGTACGATATGGCAACCCCAGTGAACTTCCTAATTAAATTTGAAACGGGATCTTATTTTCAAGTTGCATATCAGAAAATCTCCCATTTATGCTTACAACCCTTCGGCTATTATTTTAAAAGTTATGAAAATTCTTCTTCATACTTAATCTGTTGAGATATCAAGTTGATACGTAATGATCTTGGAAATACAAGAGTCATTTCACAACTTTTGGAGTGACCCTTGCCTTGCATTCCGCTTTGCACTTTTGAAAGTCTAATTCGGAAACGTTATTGCCTGACACATATTATATAAGATGAAGTTGGCAGTGTAGGACAATGAGGATACACAACAAATGGCTTAAGTGAGTATGGTAGCTTTGGTGTATATGATGTCTTTAAATTTTGTGTCTTTGTTTAGTAGTTTGTCTTATAGAGAGGTGAAACTCATTGAAAACGACAAATGAAATCTTCCATAAAATCCGAAATGATATCGAAAAGTGAATGAAGCTGTCCTTCTATGGACTCTATAAAATTATGGAATTTGAATATAGTTGTCCTCGGGCAATTAGCCAAATGAATTCCACGTTATCCAGCATTTCGAGAATTGACAACATTGTTTTCGAAACGCTGGACGACGTGGAATTCACCTGGCTGATTGCCCTAGAACAACTATATTCATCACGACACCAGGAAAGCTTCAGTTCAGTTCTTATTATGGAATTTGTTTCATGGTACATGATAACGGATGCTAACAAATGAACTGAACATATGAATCACAGTTAGTTTTGTTATCGTATCTTGACTGGATGAGTGAGGTGTTTGACACGTTTATTTGCCTGTCGTGATATAGATGAACGGCCTGAACTTGTAGCTTACGCAAAGCCCAAGTTAAAAACTAAGAACAAAGATTTAAAACATTAATAAATGATACAGAAATAAAAGGATCGATAAAGCATAACGAGAAAGATAAAATAAAAGTTTATGTAATAAAAAAACAGTATAGTTCAAGAATAAATAGCTAGCACCAATAATAATCTATTTTGCAGTGTTCAGAACAGCGATGAGCCAATACATCACTATGTTAGATTAAGAATTATATACTGTCGAGAACACCGAGTATTCCTATACAAAAATATTCGCCTCCTTTCTCAATTTCAAATCAGTCAGTTATAGAGAATTTTAAGTTTGATACCATAATACTTATTGGGGGCGCGGTGGCTCAGTTGTAGAGCATTCACTTTCGGTATTTGGGGTCCCTGGTTCGATCCCAGCTCGCGCCGTGTGGACTTTGTGGTGGACAAACACCGTGCTCGTGGGTTTTCTCGGGGTTCTTCCGTTTCCTCCCACTTTCTTCATTCCACCATTTCACTCATCGCTCATCATCACCGTCTCCTTTAGCATAACCGGCATAACCGTGGGACGTAAAACTTAAAGATTTCACTTCATTTTTCATAATACTTATCCCAACACACAATTAATGAATCACTTCCTGTTGTCATTTTATTTTCACTGTTTGCATTTCCTTAATAATCTATCTAAAACGTACCTATTACAGTTGTTAATGTATACCATTCTTTGTCTTGTAGTAACACTGGAAAACTTCAGTAAAAAGTTTTGTGCTGGAAAACTAGGTATGTGCTGGACAATCTTGGTGGTTTTAAAGATTTTTACTAGTGTTTGGTCATTTTACACGCAAGCATTTTTCAGCATTTTTAAAATTACTGTTCATTATTCTTAAGTAGAAGGGTGAAAAAGTATCCAGTTTTGAAAAGTAAGTACATCATGAGTCTCTTTTGTATCTGGTTTATCTTTTGGGAGTGTACTTTGGCTACAGAGTTCCACAATATAGACGCGTACCCTAATTTTTGTCTAACTAAATTTTGTACAACGAGATATGCGTGTCAATATTCTTAAAATTCTTGTGTTGGGTTAAAAGAAAGCCTACAAGCGTTGCAACATCTCAACATATTAACTTCACATGTTCATCAAATATTTTTCGTCAAATGTTATTCCTGTCTCTTACTTCAATAAAGAAGTCGACTTGGGTTTATATTACAAGGTACTATCCAGCTTCGTCTAATGGAACTGAAGAAAAATCGTGGAAAAATCCGTGAAGACAGCCGGCCACCAAATCTGAAGATACCTGACGACTGCGAAACATTAATAGCTACCACTAGTCTATGCCCGTCTGGCAAATATTACAATGGATGCTGTCCGAGTGTTTTTGGAAAGTCTCCTGTTTCCTCCCAATATCTTCATTCCAATATCTTAGCCCTGTCGTTTTTTGCCTACAGAGGATAAAAACAGGATTGTTAAAGATTTATGTCATTTTAACTATTTTTGTAGCCTCAGGACCAGTGTGCTGGCTTTCGATTGTTAACTGGTTTCAATCCAATTGGAGAAACCCTACAGGCCTCGGATACAAATCCGACCAAAGCGGCTTAATACTACAGGGTCTCCAATGTACAATGCAACCCGGAGTTTGGGATAATATAACTTTTGAACCGGAAGAGATACACAAATAATGGTTATACCAAAATGAAGCCTTGTTCATGCATATATTTTTAAATTAGGAAGCAACGATTGAAGTACACTATGAACCACACAGTGTTGTCAGATGTAACCGAATGTGTAAATCAATTTTTTTTATAAGACATGTAAATTGACTCATAACTCATACGTATAGATGTTCTGTCGTTAATTTTCAGTTTGTATAGTTGGAGTAGCTTGGAAACTATGGAATGGAAAAAAAGAATTTTTCATTTCCACCGATAACTAATCGGATGAGGCCTCTGTAAGGGAAAGAATAATGAAAATGAAACGAAATCTTTGAGTTTTACGTCCCACGGTTATGCCGGCTAAGATAAAAGAGACTGTGATGATGAGAAATGAATGCAATGGTGAAATGAAGAAAGTGGGAGGAAACGGAAGAACCCCGAGAAACCCCACGCACACGATGTTTGTCCACCACTTAGCGCGTGCTGGGATCGAACCAGGGACCCTACGCACCAGAAGTGAATACTTTACCACTGAGCTACCACGGCCCCACTAATAAATAGTAAACGAAGCAGAATCAATCTAACTTTACGTCCCTACGAAAATTACTTTGACTTTTATATGAGTAGTTGAAACCTTCTCTTAATTATCACTATATTAGACCACATTGCCACGTTAAATGAATCTTGTAGCTGTCATAAAAAAAATCTTGAAACCCTACCATATTTTACCATGTAAACATAGTCTTGAAAGGGACACATAACATTTTTTCCATCTTGCAAGAAGTTGAACAATGTGCAACTTTCTGGGACGTCTTGCTTGCTACCTGCTATCGGTCTCCCGTTGACATAAAGGAAAAACCAGTTTCGCCGCTTCCGAAACGGGTTCTTTTGGACAGGGAGGGGAAGTGCGCCAAAATACACGCTTTTAATGAGGAGGTTCACTGTGTGTCTACTAAAGTGCAGTGCTGCATGTGTGGAGACACTTTTCTTGCTTTCAAGAAGTTGTAACATCTAAATAGTAAATAGAAAGATCGTGTTGCAAGTTTTTTTTTTTTTTTTTTTTTTTTTTTTTTTTTTTTTTTTTTTTTTTTTTTTTTTAATGACAGCTACAAGATTCATTTAACGTGGCAATATGGTCTTAGGCACATTGATATATAAATATTATATTCAAACTTTCTTTTTTTCTCTTTTTATGATTGTACCAATATTATGGTAACATGAACTTTCTCACCTTCTTCCAAATTCCATATTAGGCAGTTGTTGCCGTACTTGCTGTAGTTCAGAAAATCGTTGAAGCGATTCATCAAATACTCTGGTAAGTTTTCCAGTCAGGAACTTAAATACTCGAATCTGTTGCAAATAAAAATGTGTTAACTTTCCTTCTGTCTCAAAGATTATTACAAATTATATCATAGTTCTTAGAAAATATACAAAGAGCATTAATGGTATCTGTAGTGGTTAACGTATCGGCATGGTAAGCCGGAGACTCAGGTTTGATTCTCGGTCCAGTCGTGCGTTTTTCTTTATTCTTCGTATATCAAGTATACAAAACGATTTAGAATGACTATGTACAATTATATAGAGTTAATACTTATTGATTTAATGAAGATAATTAACACTTTTTAAATATATTTTAAAAGTAATAAGTGTAGCACTTATTTGGTTTAATTGCGTCTATAGGAGATTTTCATGAGATCTTTCTTACAATAAGAGAACATTTACCGGAATAAATGTAGCACAAAAATACACTTTGAAAATGGGAATTAATATAGTTATTTGATGTGTCAGCCTTTTCAATTTTATATATATTCCAATAAATATAGTGTGCACAATATATATAGTGAGCGATTAATGTTCTGAGGCTAAAGACGACAAGAAAAATGATAATGAATGAAAGAAAACCCACGCACATGGTACTCTGGTTTACCACAAAGCCCACTAGGTGTGAGCTGGGATTGAATCAGGGACCCCACACACCAGAGATGAGCACTATAACACAGCAATTGCAACCCCTAAATATTACGTCTCCTTTTTGTTTAATGTCTCATGATTATGGACCGAGGCTAAGGGAGACGGTAGCTATGCCTTCTGTTCTGGAGTTCGCATCTTCCTTAAAAAATGGGACTTATTACCTGAAAAACTATAGTTCAAAAATATAATTTGAGCAGTTGTTTAATACAGTAACGTAATTATGGAGTGTAATTACGTAGACAACTCCTATGTTAAGACGAACAGGTTAGTTGGGCACTGAAGAGCACACTCTCAATTTACTTCAAAGAATCTACTAGTACTGGCACAATATTTGTTATGAGATAAGTGTGTTGTGGTTTCCTCCTCCTAATCTGTTACGGCTCTCTAAGGGTATCAATTCACAATGTAAACCACAATCAAATTACTAACTTCCATCAAATTTATGGGTAATTATATTCTCAATGAAAACTGCTAGTCATATCAGGGTAGATAAATATTTATTTAGATAATAAGTAAGTCAAAAAGTGATTCGATGAAAATTCTTTTAAGGCAAATAAAAAAAATACGGGACTCCTTCACTTCAGAGCCCTATTCCTTAAGTCGGAAGATCGTCACTTAGACCTACAGACTCCTACAAATTTCTTAGTCAGACTCCACCGATCCGTCATTCCCTCACAGTTTCATCTGACGCCTACCTCTATCAGGAAAGCCTGACTACAACTTTCCTTCCAAAATATAAGAGATATTGTTGTCAATGGACATCACTTAGCCCAATGACTGATTCTCTAAAGAGAAGACCATCACTTAGGTTTTTCTCTGGCCTAGTAAAAAAAAAAAATCTAATAAAAAAAAAACCTTAAAGAGTTTTCTGCCTCTGAGGTTAAAAAAATATATATATATATATAACCTACTTCTCACTAGAAGATAACGGGAATCACTTATCCCAATAAGCTATCATTTAAGCTTATAACCCTGACTAGCTAATTGTCCTCAACTTGGTCATCATTCAGACCGAAGGAAATCGCTTATTCCTTGCTCTGACCATCACTTAGGCCAGTCCCTATTATTTCATTTAATATCAGAAAATTCTAATGCCATCACTTAGGCTCCAGAGAAATCATTTATTCTCTGTCATCGGTCATCATTCAGACCGTTCCCTACAA
Source organism: Thermobia domestica (assembly GCF_964235325.1). Classification (NCBI taxonomy): domain Eukaryota; kingdom Metazoa; phylum Arthropoda; class Insecta; order Zygentoma; family Lepismatidae; genus Thermobia; species Thermobia domestica. Next base: position 66,314,980 of record NC_137469.1, read on the forward strand.
GATAGGAAAGAAAAAAAAAATTGAGGCAGTACCTTAATAACGAAGAGTGGCTCTAACAGCCATAGTCACCCAGCAGTATATCCTATGCGGCGAGAGGCTTCCTTTTATATGGTCGATGACCCTTCCCCTTTTAGTTTGTTTAACTTTATTTTCGCTTAAAAATCCGCAAAAAAGTTTTAAAAAAAAAAACGAGCAACCGTCGCTAGCCTCTGGAAAATTCCATCAATCACTATAAGAAATCTATATAAAAAAAACTTGAACGTAGAGTTCGTTAAATATAGCTGAAAAGAAAAATCCAAGCAGGAATATATAGCTTGAGCAGATATACACATACAAATAAGCAATATCCAATATGAAATTATAAATATATATAACACATAATACGATATATGTAATTAAATATATGTCTGGCCAGACTTACCTTAATCAATAACAACACTATTTACACTTGTACACTAATTATTTATTCACAAAATAAACACAGTAAGGGCGAACCCTCGTCCTTACATAGCACTTGACGAACTAAAAAAAAAAGAAAAGGAAAAAAAAAAGAAAAAAAATCAGATTCCTCGTCAGTTCAACGTCTCTTACTGTTCATTCTGGAATCTTTTTATTCTCTCTTTTTTTTATTAAAAAAAATACACTCAATATTCACAAACAAACACAATTCGCAATTAATCACAGAAAAAAAAATACGTATGATGGCTTTACTTCTGCCTAGTCTAATGTCACGAATTAATCATAAATTCCACTTCACTAATTGAAAACACTGCTCTTTCCTCTAGAGTTCATAGTTGTTCAAAAAACTGCACCATGAGTCTTTAGAAGGTTAATTTTCTAATAACTGTGTCCTTCCCTTTATTTTCACTAACCTCGAGGAATTTCCCCGGAGTTACTGGAATCCCTTGGATCTCGTCGTCGTCCACACAGATGGACAGTACATCATCATCTTGATCATGTTCGTTGTAACCAAACGAATTTGATGGTCCAGGCTTAGGGTCTTCTTCCTTCCGGACATTGAATTTAGCTCTTTTGAGAGCTCTAAGTTCCTCCAATGTACAAACTCTCGGATCAATATTTGGATGGGATGGTACTTGTTCTTTTCTTTCGCTATTATCCTCCGTTTTCTTGCGGTCAACTCGAAATAATAGCTCTAGTTCAAACGGATTGTCTGAACGAGGTCTGCATGAAGTATATACTGATCTTCTCTTAGGATATGGTTTTTTAAATAATCCTGCCATGTCGGAGAAATTGCGCTGTTTCACCTCAGAGTGACTAAATAAAACTAAAGTTCTCTATTACGCTAAGAATTCTCTAAACTTCCCCTTCCCCTATTGCCTTTTCTCTGTGAATGGGAGTTTTATTCTAGGGGCTTCTTTCCCCCTCCCCACCATCTCGGGAGTTCTGTTTACGAAATCCTCTTTCTGTTCGGGAAGATGTTTCGCAAATTCTGGTGGGCTTTTAAACATTTTCATCTGATCGGTGTTAACTTTTACGACTTTGTTAGTAAACGTGTTTCTTGCCAAAAAAGTATTCGTCGCTAACTGTTTAAAAAGAAGATACGGACCCAGGTACTTTGGTAATAAACTGCCAGAAATGTTCTTCGGTGCACAGGACAATCGCACCGCCCTTACCCAAACTTTCTGCCCAACTTTAAAAGAATGTTGTCTTCTTCCCTTATCATAAATCTTCTTCGAAGCCTCGTGCCTCTTCCTTTGCGTTATATTTGCGCAATCTTGAGCTGTCTTCATTCTCTTTTTAAGGTCCGTAACAAACTTGGTGTAATTGTGTTCAATAAGTTCATGGGACATCTCGGCTGTTTCAGTATTATCGTAGGGAAATCCTACCTCCCTCCCGTATGTCAACTGAAACGGAGAAAAACCAGTGGACGAACAAGTTCTAGAATTTATGGCAAACTCCAATAGTTTGATATCCTTAGACCAGTCGCTATGTTTTTCACAGTACATCGAAATACTAGTTTTACATTGTTTAACCCATACTTCACTTTTATTTGCACAGGCTCTATATGCTGATATATATATCGCCTTAGAATTTAAAATCTCTAGTGTTTCCTTCCATAATTTGCTCTTAAAAACTGCATGATTGTCGCCTCACCACTTTTTGAAAAAATCCATTGTCACAGAAAAAACTTAGGAGGCAATTTGCCACTGTCTTAGAAGTAACCTTCCTAAGCGGATAGAATTTCACTAATCGAGTAAATGCGTCTACTATGACTAAACAATATACATGACCACCTGTGCTCGATCTACTCAGTGGTCCCAGAGAATCAACGTAGGCACACTGACCGGCGGCTTCCACTAAGGAACTAGACATGAAGCCGTACTTTGCCTTTCCTGAGTCTTTAAAGATAGAACAAGCTACACAGGCTTGCGTGAACTGTTTTACGTCCTTATACATGGATGTCCAATAATACTTTTTTCGGATTCTTAGTAGTGTGTCTTTAAAGCTTGGGTGTGCAGAGTATTTTTTATTGTGCATCACGTCACACGCAGCTGCTCTTAACGTATTAGGTAGCCAGATTACATCTCTTTCAATTCCCTGAATTTTTACGGTTTTCATTAATAGTCCATTTCTTGAAATAAACGATTTTTCTCGCGCTCGATTTTAGCTTCTTAAGTCTGCTTTTACTAAAATCAGATGCATCGTTTCTTAAGAATTTAATCACGGGAGATAAAGAAGTATCTTCCTCTTGTAGTTTCTTAACTGCCTTCAATTCAACTAGGGTCTTATCTGAGTAAATCTCTTTTCTCTCATCTTCTCCTCCCTCTTTCTCCTTCCCATCTTCTTCTACTACTAAACAGAATGGTAACTCTTTTAACAAATTAAGTTTTTCATCGTCTTTAATCTCTAATTTTCCACTATAGGTTCTATCTGGTTTCTTCTTCCTTTGTTTCTGTAACTTCTTGAATTCCTTCATTCTTTTAGTGTATTCAAAATCAATTAGTAGACTTTCCTCCTTTCTAAAATCGTCATAATTCACTAGAGAGCCATCTTTCTCTTGAATTTTAAGAAATCCTGTATCATTTTCAGATTCCAAAGGAAAATGTTCGTTGGCAAGTTCTGAGCCTTCGAATTCTATTGGTTCCGTATGTCCACTATCTATTCTAGAAAGATAGTCTACATAATGTTTAGTTCCCTTTCTATACTTCAATACAATCGGAAATCGCGCCAATCTAGCCGTCCATCTTGTCAGCATCGCAGAAAGCTTAGTAGATTTTATCATTGTTAGTAGTGCTTCATGATCTGTGTAGACGTATACAACAGGTGCATGAATTAAATAAACTTCGAATCTTTCAGTAGCTAATACTATTCCCAATAATTCCTTCATGGTTGTGCTATATTGACGTTGTCCGTCAGTCAGTTTCTTGGAACCATATGCAACTACACATAATTTACCCTGCTCATTCTTTTGAGATAAAACATATCCGGCGCTGACATTTGAAGTGTCAACAAACAGGAAAAAATCCTTCCCTTGTCTCGGAAGTAAAAGTTTCTTGTCTGCAATTAAAGACTCCTTTAATTTCTGCAGAGCATTCTCATGTCTTTCTTCCCATTTAAATTTCTCTGTCTTTTTAAGAAGATCACTCAAAGGTGCCGTGATTTTCGCCATGTTTGGAATATTTTGTCTAAAATAAGAGAAATATCCAAGTAAAGACTGTAATTGTTTTCTAGTTCTCGGTCTCAGAATTTGCTGAGCCATTTTTCTCTTTTCCTCTGTGCATGACACCATTCCGCCCTTTATCTGAAATCCCAAAAATTCCATTTCTTCAGCGAAGAATAATGCTTTGGAAGGACTGACGGTTAAATTAGCTTTTCTAAATCTTCTCAAGACTTCTTCTAAAAGTTCTAACATTTCTTCTCGGGTTTCTGTCGATATTACGAGATCGTCATAGTAAGTAATTACTTTTGTGTAATAAAGCTCTCCTAGTACCAACTGCATTAATCGGTTTAGACTAAGCGGTAAACCGGACAAACCGTAAAATCCTCGTTTGTACATATACACTCCCTTATGAGTAATGAAGGCTGTATATTTCTGACATTCTTCTGCTATTTTTATATTTGCATACGCATAAGTGAGGTCAAGCTTAAGATAGAATTTCTTATTCCCTAGGTAACTTAATGCTTCAAAAATCCCTGGAATATTCGTCGGTTCCTTCTCCGTGGCCATATTGAGGCGGCGACTATCATGGACCAGCTTGTAATTACCATTACGTTTTTTATGTAAAATAGGACAGCTTATATAATCCGACGTAGTTTTCTCAATGAGACCTTCAGCTTCCATATCATCCAATAATTTCGACATAATTTTTCTTTTTTCCTCCGATAAAGGTCTTAATCGCGAAGTAAAAGGTGTTTTGTCTTTAAGCTTTATTGTATGTTCAATTACGTTTGTTAACCCGGGCTTTTCCGAAAAAACTTCTTTATATTTATATATAATTTCCCTAAATTGGTCCATCAGAGAGGGTTCTAAGTTAACATTTTGAATCATACTCTCAATGTTATCTACTTTCTCGCCATTAACCAAGTTCAATTCATTTTCATTCATTCTATTATTTTCTCCCCTAGTATCAAATAGGCATACAAGTGTCTCATTGTTATCTATACTCCATCCTCCTGATTTTAAATGAATCGAGATCCCAGCCTTCAAAATAAAATCTCTTCCAACCAAAATAGATTTTATCAGGTTGGGGATCAAATGGAAGGTCTGACGAACTGTGTGACCATAGAATTGAACATTTACGGTTATTGAACCGTTCGTTCTGGCAGAACCAGAAGCTAAAAGTATTTCTAAAGAACCTTTCTTTATTTTGGCGCCCGCGCGTCTCCATTTCTCGGCTGTCTCTAGGTTAATACATGAAATAGTACTGCCTATATCTAAATACATTATATCCTCCATCCCCAAAACACTGCATTTAACAAGGGGTTCTCTTAATGACTTCTTTTTCATCGTCTTCCTGGTCGAAGACGAGAATTGTCCCCGTTTTTTGTAACTGTGTCTACATTGTTACAAGAATTCTTTCTTGTCCTTCGTTTCTCTCCTCTATTTGTGCTAGCCAAAAAATTCACCCCTCCTTCTTTGAGGTTGTCAACTTGAGTACGTACCCTAGGGCCATTGTGCCTTTCTCCTTTGACCTTCTGTTTAGAACCATACACTGTTCTGTTGTTTTTCTCGGTCCCGTTAGGATGAACGAACGAAGTGATAAAATTTTCTTTCTCGAATTTCCATCCACCTTCTTTAAGATGTAATGATATACCAAGTTTCTGCATTAGGTCTGACCCACAAATTAAGGGAATATTAGTATTACGGAGGACGTAGAACGTATGTCTAACTTTACGTGTTTTAATACAAAAAGTTGGCGTAATTACTGCAACGCTCTTCGTATGTCCACTTGCTAGAGAAATCTCAAATTCTCGCTTTTCATAGAAGGCACCCTTTTTTCTCCATCTGTTCGCCGTTCTCGTATTACATAAACTTATACACGAGCCGCTGTCTAAATACATAAATTCCTTCTCTCTATAAAAAAATCCATACAAATAAGGCTCAACTGTTCTCTTATTAATATGGTTCTTATCTAGGACTGACGCTGAAACTGTCATTCTCTCTCGCTCGTTCGTTTTTTTCCTTTCCTCGCAATCGTAGCTCTTGTGGTCGAATTTTTTGCAAGAGAAACATTGGATCCTTTTCCTTTCTAAATTTTGATTACTTTTTCGTGAAGTTTCCTCTTTAGAAACCCTATTGAACTTAGCCGGATCTAAAGCAGAAATTGCTATATCTGCGGTAACTGTTGTTTCATTTTTCTCTCTCGTATTTATAGCTGCTACCGAGTGAGAATAATTGGAAATTCCAGTTCTCGATTGCTGCACGTAATTATATTCGCCTAACAGATATGACTGAATCTTTAACGATTCTTGCTCAAGTTGCTTCAGAGAACCAAATTCCTTTCCATGCAAAAATTGTCTAAACTTCGGATGTGATTTCCCTATAATTTTCGAAATCTGCTCTTTTTCCGTCGGAGGATTCCTAAGTCTCGAAAACAGGGTTGCCATATCTCTTATAAATTTGGCCAACGATTCTTCTGGATTTTGTATCTTAGCCGCAATCATGCTCTCTATTTCTGAGTTATAATCAAAACTAAAGTGCTCTTGTAAGAAACTATGTTTGAATGCTGCATAGCTTTCGAATGGTCTGCGGAACTTGAACCATCTTCCTGTTTCGTCAAGTAATATTTTCGGAAGTACTAGCTCTAATATATCCTTTTCGGCGATCTTTTTCTGCTTCGCGAAATCTTCTATTGAATCTAAAAACTCAAATGGACATTCGTTTTTGGCTCCCGAAAAAGTTGGTGTCGATAATTTAATATCAATCATATCGTCTGACTTCTTGCAATTACAAGGTGTTTCGCTTCTAGCCTCATCCTTGTTTGCACTTTTCAGTTTCCTAATTTCTTCTAGTATAACTGACAGATTCGTATCTTCACTTTCCTCTAACCCTAGAGCGTTTCTAAGCTCTTCTAGACTTATTGTATTCGCCATGACTCCTTTCTTTACCTTCCCTGATCTTAATAACATAAACTTTACTATTAACTATCTAATTATGCGCTTCTTAAGAATCATGAAAAATTCCGGCTACGAGCCCCCAAATTTGTTGTGGTTTCCTCCTCCTAATCTGTTACGGCTCTCTAAGGGTATCAATTCACAATGTAAACCACAATCAAATTACTAACTTCCATCAAATTTATGGGTAATTATATTCTCAATGAAAACTGCTAGTCATATCAGGGTAGATAAATATTTATTTAGATAATAAGTAAGTCAAAAAGTGATTCGATGAAAATTCTTTTAAGGCAAATAAAAAAAATACGGGACTCCTTCACTTCAGAGCCCTATCCCTTAAGTCGGAAGATCATCACTTAGACCTACAGACTCCTACAAATTTCTTAGTCAGACTCCACCGATCCGTCATTCCCTCACAGTTTCATCTGACGCCTACCTCTATCAGGAAAGCCTGACTACAACTTTCCTTCCAAAATATAAGAGATATTGTTGTCAATGGACATCACTTAGCCCAATGACTGATTCTCTAAAGAGAAGACCATCACTTAGGTTTTTCTCTGGCCTAGTAAAAAAAAAAATCTAATAAAAAAAAAACCTTAAAGAGTTTTCTGCCTCTGAGGTTAAAAAAATATATATATATATATAACCTACTTCTCACTAGAAGATAACGGGAATCACTTATCCCAATAAGCTATCATTTAAGCTTATAACCCTGACTAGCTAATTGTCCTCAACTTGGTCATCATTCAGACCGAAGGAAATCGCTTATTCCTTGCTCTGACCATCACTTAGGCCAGTCCCTATTATTTCATTTAATATCAGAAAATTCTAATGCCATCACTTAGGCTCCAGAGAAATCATTTATTCTCTGTCATCGGTCATCATTCAGACCGTTCCCTACAAGATAGGAAAGAAAAAAAAAATTGAGGCAGGACCTTAATAACGAAGAGTGGCTCTAACAGCCATAGTCACCCAGCAGTATATCCTATGCGGCGAGAGGCTTCCTTTTATATGGTCGATGACCCTTCCCCTTTTAGTTTGTTTAACTTTATTTTCGCTTAAAAATCCGCAAAAAAGTTTAAAAAAAAAAACGAGCAACCGTCGCTAGCCTCTGGAAAATTCCATCAATCACTATAAGAAATCTATATAAAAAAAACTTGAACGTAGAGTTCGTTAAATATAGCTGAAAAGAAAAATCCAAGCAGGAATACATAGCTTGAGCAGATATACACATACAAATAAGCAATATCCAATATGAAATTATAAATATATATAACACATAATACGATATATGTAATTAAATATATGTCTGGCCAGACTTACCTTAATCAATAACAACACTATTTACACTTGTACACTAATTATTTATTCACAAAATAAACACAGTAAGGGCGAACCCTCGTCCTTACAAGTGTATAGTTATTTTCTGATTATGAGTTAACCTTTGGTTAAAAACTTTGCGAAAAAATAGTCCTTTTTTTAAAAAAAATAATTTTCAAAAGATATATCCCACAATCAGAACCTACCTTCCGGTCTGTAGACATTGTTGCAAATTTCCTGCCATCAGGTGAAAAGCAAAGGCCTGTTGGACTAGTTTTACACTTCACAAACTCAAATAAATCTGTATCCAGTCTGGATTCAAATGAAACACACTTTGGAAACTTATATTCTGTCTTTGGACCCGTCCAATATTCGATTATTCCAGCCTTATCCACTGAAAGGACCACTTCAAACACATGATTATACTGAAAATATAAATATGTTTTTCGCAGTATTAAAATATAAAATCACGAACATACATAACGCACATTTAGTTTAACGGTGTAGTCTTTCGTAGAATGAAACTATAGACATTACACCATACTTCATACTTTTAGAGAAAGCGACTATGCAACAAGATAGACACACCGAGATTACTCTATCTACTTTCACTAATTACTAAGAATTAAGTTTACGCTTAACACTACTTTTATCTCTTCGAAATTCTTTTAAAAACTACACTACTGGAAACTCAAATATGAACAGTCTTACCTTATATTCCGATATTCATTTAATTTGATTTTGCGTTTAACAACTCTTTCAGTAGTGGGGCTATATGAAATGAAACAACTGATGTAGAGGTCTGAATTTGCGTATGCATGTAGTCCAGGGTCATAAGTTAATACACAAAAATTTACAGACTTGTAGCTGCTCCCAAGGGCCTGAAAAAAAATCGTAAATTTGGGGAATTATGCCAATCAGTCAGTGCTGACAGCAAGTAAGTGTTCACTGATTTGGGAATGTAGATCGAACGAAATCGAACGAAAGGACAACTGTCTCCTGCATGAGTTGACAGCTAATACAAGGATAAACATGACTGAATATCATTGATATAGCAAGCAGCAAGGGCAAGGAGTACTTACGGACTTTTTTGTTGTGTGTGTATTTTGACGTTCCTCGCCTTCTGCTGATAGCGGCATTCTTCACCAGCACTGCTGTGGGTGTGATAAGACAGTGTTACAACTAGAGGAAAGAAACGAGCTTGAGAACCTTGACTGGACTAACCACTTATCCTACTTTATTTTACTTCACAGCAACGAATTTTCAGTTGAATTTCTGAATAAAACACCTAGTTATGACGTCATTACTTAATACTTTTACCCTATTCTCTCAACAACACAAAATGCGCTTTGTTGTGTGTTATGGTATACTAAAGGAGTAACTATTCCCAAACTTTCAGATTTTTTCATTAAGGCCCTTGGAGATATTGGACAGTGAAACATGCTAAATTGGCATAATTCCCCAAATTTACGATTTTTTTTCAGGCCTTTGGAAGCAGCTACAGGTCTGTAAATTTTTGTGTGTTAACTTATGGCCCTGGACTACATGCACACACAAATTCAGACCTCTAAGTCAGTTGTTTCCTCTTCCCAAACATGTCTTCAATGACCAAAAATGTTGCTACTGAAGACCCTGATTTCACCCCTTTCAAGTGGTTTTGGCAAAATGTTAAGAGTTCAAAGTTTTAGCTCTGTGCAAGTTGGAGACGTCTGGCAATTTTCAATTTGGTAGGACAAATACATCGTAAACGCCTAAAATCGAAAAAAACACAAAATGGCGGCAGCCGTTGTGTTGCCATGGGATGTTGTAAAAAATAATTAATTGTGGTTTTGAAGTACCCTGATGTAGGATAAACATTCATGAAAAAATATATTTTTTTGGAGATGGTCGAGCGGCACATGCTTGATCACTTAGTATGGATTGACTCATGTATATTTTAAAGGACGCTAACGACGGAAGAGAAGGATCAAATGACACACAATCACTGACGTCAATATTCACCATATATGGAATATTACCGTGAAAGTTAAACCGTTTCGACTTTTATGAGGTATTGGAGAAATAGGTTCCTAAGAAAACTAACTGATCCCCAGAAGTAAGGGGTAGTTCAAGGTTGTTCAAAACTTGCTTTAAAAGACTGAATTTGAAATGAAATAAAAAAAAAATGTTCCTCAATCAATCTCTTGAATCAAAGGAAATGGAAGACAAATACGACCAGCGAAAGAATTCATATAATTTGAAGAGATAGTATGAGGAAATGAAAAACACATCGAAGATTTTACTACTCATCCGCCTTATCTCCAAATTTCAAGTTTAAATACAAAGTGTAAGATACATGTTTCGGTTTTATTTGAAAAGACATTGACATAAGAACAAAATAAATTACCTTCATTAGAATGATAGCCTTTGTGTGTAGTTTCTCAAACATGTGGAGAGGTTTGTTTGAGCCTCTTCCATCATACACATAAAGCTTATTCGAGTCTGCATCAGATCTGAAAAAAACAATAAATAGTAAAGGTTAAAATAGGAATAAATCATTACAAGAAGAAAATCTGTTCTAAATTCAGCATTTAAACACAACATTATGGTATTCACATTATAAGGACACTACTTATCACACCTGACGTAAATAATGTGATGTCAACGTCAAATTTGATAATGTACTTTACGAACTTTGTAATATGTAGCAAGAACAAAAGTATGAGTTGAATTTAATGATGTGAGCATTGTATATAGTTACGGAAATTATGACAAACTACGTGAAATTCCCTGAAATTCAAAGAGTCAAAGAGCGCTACTGGGATGACTGTCGAACCCAAGTATTCGCCTTACTCTGCCGGTGCACTAACCAGTACGGTACTTAGTCCTTTCACTGACCAGCCACACGGCTTTTGCTCTTCAGGTTGGTGTTCAGTTACTAATACTGAGTAACATAGTGTTTAATGCACCGCCTTGACAAAGCAGAGACTCGGGTTCAAATTCCAAATAGAAAAACAAACAAAATAAAAACAAACTAAAACTTTTCTTTTTTATATTCTGTCTTCAGCGGATAACCTCGAAAATATATAGAAGGTTGTTCAGTTTATATCCGACGACCGAATTGACAACACTGCTGTCACTGTGTAGTTGCGCCACAAACATGAAACCGGTGCCATTATCACTGTATTGTCTCAGCTTAAAGGTACTGGAGTGTCGTCTTGGTGTTGCTGAAATGCCGTCAAAAGTGAGCCGTTATTGAGAAGGATGCACTAGGGCTCGTTGCTATGTTTTGTACAACCGAATAGTGAAACAGTGTCGGAGAAAATGTCACAGCTAAAGATATCGTGGCCAAACAAACATAAATGGTGTCCATGCAGAAACATTAGACAAAAAAAGTGGCCACGAGCGAGAATGTCACCAAAGATGCTTCGTGGAAATAGTCGACTAGCAGACTAGGAGAATCAACCACCTCAACGTCACCTGTCTAAGATTAAACCTGACGCGTTCCGCTGTCAGCCACAACCTTCTCAGGTGGCGCATTGATTGACATAAACTGCCGCTCACTGTAGAAACGACATTTGGGGAAGGGAATCAAAATGAAAGACACTTGTTACATTGGATGATGCCTATATTTACCTCATGCGTAATGGTATCATTCGGGCAATTTCGTATCTGATAATTTTGGCAAAAGATGTACTGAATTTTACCGCTAGTGCAGAGTTAAATCTAACAGAGAATCGTGATGGATTCCGGATACGGTTAAGAAGGAAACTAAGGTGCGTAAGGTAGACAAAAACGTGAAGATAAATGCAGTCTACTTGCAGCAATTTAGCATGACCCCAATTTATTGGAACGAATCTCGAGTTTAAGCAGAGCCAACAAGAACCACGTGGGGATCCACAAAAACAAAGCGTCTACCCATCTCTTCCAGTTTTATCATGGCATAAAGCGGGAATCCATGTTATTCCATTTCTCGACATTCCTATCAAAAGTCTTGACGCCAGCCCAACGAACTTTTGCGCATTTGGACTTTTAAAACGATGTCTCCAATATCGTCCTCATTACCTTTGGAAATCATACAGACAGGAATGTGATGGAATTCCTATGCCTCTGTTCTAACGGTGTTTGTTGCAGTGAATTATTTTTAGTATAACATCCCACTATTATGCTTTCAGGCTAAGGGAGATAGTGACGATAATGAATGAAACGGTAGAATGAAAGACGTGTGAAGAAATGGGAGAAATCTGAGAAATCCCATGTAGATGGTGCATATCTACCACAAAGCTCACTTGGCGCGAGTTGGGATAAACCAAAGAACTACGCACTAGAGGTGAGCGCTCTCCCCTGAGCCAGAGCGGCTCTGGGAATTGTGATGTCGAGCGATCGTTACTAATGCTGGTGGCCCGATAAAACACAATCAAGTGGCTGTGGCACGGCTTCTTATAGGGTAAGTACACTTTACATGTCGGTCATATATAAATAGAACAACGTTCTGTAATATGTTTTATCCCTTTTAGATAGAGATGTAAAATTCCTGAAAATCCTAAAAACCATAAAGTAAGTTTCCCCGAAAATTTGAGGGAAATATTGTTGTTTCGATATCATTTCCCTCAATGTATATTATCTTAATGGAACAAAATTTAATCCTCTATGCTTGAGATTCAAAATAATTACAAGATATAATTCTCCCAGTCAATAATAAACGATTCTACTGCAACAAGTGTCAATTTCGTTAGCCCTCTTTATATTGTGTTTACTATCTTAGAAAGTATTAACATATAAAACGTCAAAACCTATAACAGATTCTTAGTTAACGGTGTGCAAAAATTGAACGGGATTTGTTTTTTCGTTTTGTGAAGATCATAACAGAACATTTATTAATGTTTATTTCAAACAGATTATTTTTATACATTTACAATATGTATCTCAAATATTTAGAAATAGTGTAAAAGTATTAGAAACTCTTAATGGGCGTACTTACATCGCTAATGCAGAAATAGCATCTCCAGGGGAATGAATCCACTCAGCACATAAAGGAACATAATCAAGTTTCATCATATTTATCATATCTGAAACATACAAATACATAAATCATTTTACAGTAACACGAAACATTAACAGGCTGAATAATCATGTTAACGAAGCGAAAACTATTAATGTGCTATTGAAATGACTGCGGACAAACGGGTCAACAAAAGTATCTATTAACAAGAACAGAACTACAGTTCTGCTGTACTCTATCTTTATTTGAAGCTTTCCCCACGCTGTTCTCATAACAAAATGTTCTCTCTTCTTTCAGTAAAAATGACTGAATATTACTCTTTTATATTTGGTACTCGTGAAATTTTCCATGACTATCACACAATCTTTTAAGACTACCTATCCTGACCTTTTCTCGACTTTCCACACCTAATTTCAACAGACATCCCATATTACTAATTTTGTGACCGATTTCTTAAGATAGAGAACATTTCACAATCGCAACACTAGCTTTCAGTTAATATAATTATTACTTCAACCATTAGTAACTGCAACAATGCATTAATTGCTATAGTAACATAGTTCTATATAAAATTTGTAAAATCAATCTGAATATTCACCATTCGGTAAAACACAAACTTCAATATGATGAATGTGTTTGGTGCAAAACATACATTTTCGTGAGTAAAAAAAGAAGAAAGAAAAAAAAAAAAGCGGTAAAATGATTTGTTGAAGAGCTTGTTTTTGTAAGAAAAGGAACTGAATACCTGACAAATTTACAAGAGAAAACAAGCACTGAATATTGTTATAATCCTCTGATAGGCTATATTTTACGTTGAACTTTAATGTTGGGTAAACGTATTTCAACTAATAATTAAACTGAGTTACGCAGAAATTTGTTGTGCTCAACGGTTTCAACGGTAACTCTCATCTTCTGAATACGCAGTATGTTTCAATTACACATTATTTCAATTTTTGCCGAATGGCGAGTATTCAAGTTGATTTTACACTATGTGCTGCAACGCCCCTATACTACGAATGTAATGTTTGTGTTTACTTCCAGTAAATGAGCGGATAGTGATTGTAATTTTGAGTGCGTCATTAGTTCCCGGCATAAGCATATGGAAGCTTATAGTTTCTCTCTAAATGTATGTTGTGTATGTGATACTTCAGTTCTCGGTAACTACTGGTTGGATCTGAGCGAAATTTGGCGGGCTAATACCCCACTGCTTAAGGATAAAGATCGCTATATTAGGTGATCAGGGCCGGTCAGAGAGTGGCTCGGCTCAGTTCAGCTCGAATCGCTGCGGTACTTTTTTCTCGACAGTAACGAGGAAGATTCTTCCACTAATACGGATTTACTTTAAATGTCAGGATTCTAAGTGATAGTGTGTCCCTTCTTCCGAAAATCCATCCTCAAAATATTTCCTGCACAAGAAAGCATAATTCATTTATCAAATGATAATCAATATTTCTGTTCCCATGACCAAGTGAAACAGATAATCTCTCGGTGCTACCAACAAGCATTTTTTTTTTTTTTTTTTTTTTTGTAAAATTAGCTAATGTAATAAAATGAAAAAAAAAATCTTTATCTTTATTTCGCGTTGATTCTTTAATTGACTGATATTTCGTTCATTTATTTTACTAGGAATATCTTCAGGGGTTCAGCTTAATTCTTCAAGTTAAGTGCATTTTCTACATCTTTTTATTTTTGAAGTTAAAATGAATACTTCGATTTGTAAAGATACCTAGCACCAGAGGCTATAACAGACAGAATAAGCACACTGTTCTTGTAATTGTAGAGACAGTTATCAGCAATATTCGGTGTTTTCATTACAAATCTATACTATAAATTTTAGGTTCAAAACAAGATAACATCCGCAGTGAAACACGTGCACAAAATATCACGATCAACTACAGAATCAACGCAACAAAAGGTTAATTTTTTAAAATTTTATTATACATAATAGGAGTTGCATTAAAAAAGTAAAATCTGTACCATTTTATATGACTAATGCATTTTTGACAGATATAAAGTGCAAGTAGCCAACTACATCATTCTAGTTTCCATATACACTATTTCCTAGTTCTATATCTAAGTGGGAAACGCGTAAATTGCTAAAGTTTTCCAAAATATTTCGAAAACGTATTTCATATCAATACAAAACACTTTTATTACAGCACTATTGAAACAATGTTGTAATAAATGGAATTACAAAAAAATGCTTCCACAAATAGCATGCAGCAACGTACCAAAATTTATCACATCAAAAACTTTTAACGATTTGTCATTAGCAATGGTGCATAAAAGACTCCCATCTGAGTTTACAGCTAAATCGTGAATAGTCCCAAGATGGCTCCGAAAATGCTTTACAAATTCTATTGATTCTTCCAATTTCTTCCAAAATTTTACATGTCCATCACAACTTGCTGTGATTATAAAATCTGTCCTGCAAAATAGAGATTAGTATTAATATTACATTACTAATAAAATTTAAGAAGAAGTTAGCACAAATATTTGACAAGTCCTAGGCAAATAATGTGAAGGGTGAGGCAACGTTCATAGCGTAATTTGATTCGCGTAATACAATGACGTAATGTATGGATGCGCGCCATTTCATGCAGCGTTCGTGCATTGCTGAGCTGTCATTTCGGTTGTTAGTTCAAGGATCGGTGGAATGCAGAGCAACGTGCCTTTGTCGATGAAAGTTATTTCAAGAGTAATGATTCTGTAATTGCTGTCTAGCATCTATTCAGGCACTATTTCAACTTGGGGCGTCATGGGAAAATTCCAGATGGACGGAACACTGTAAGGTGGGTACTTTCATTTCGATTAACAGCTTCTGCTTGCAATCCCAAACCAGGTAGAAGCGAAAGAACTGCGTGGACAACGGAAGCCATTGACAATGTTCGTCTGCAATATTACGTAGCCCCAAAAGATCTGATTGTCAACATTCCCAATGTTTAGAAATGTCCAATCGCTCATTCGGGAGAATATTCCACGAACATCTCCATTTTCACCCTTATAAAATGAAAATTGTTCATGAAATAAATTTTCGCGTTTGCGTTCCATGACAGCTATTCCGCATAACCATGCGTGGTTTCCTCCGTGAAAATTAAGAAATGTTGCACACCATGATATCAGATGAAGGGCATTTCGAGTTAGGTGGTTCTGTGAATAAACAGAATTTACGTTACTGAAGTGATGTAAATCTTCATGTATTTGCACATCAAGCCCTTGCACAGCTATGTGTCACAGTGAGATGTGGTGTTGCTTCCTTTGGGATTATTGGGCTTTATTTTTTCGAGGAAGATACAGATACAGCTGTAATTGTCACCAGTGAACGCTATCTAAAGATGCTGCAAGACTTCATTGTTCCTGAATTACGAATGTTGAATGTGGATATGCACCAATTCTGGCTTCGACAAAACGGAGCGACCTCGCATACAGGCGGAATTTGCATGGCTTTCTTACGACAGACCTATCCAGGGAAAGGAATTTCTCGTTATGGTGATATCTCCTGGCCGCCACGGTCATCCGACCTTACATGTGCTGATTTCTTCCTTAGGGCGTACCTCAAGCAAGAAGTATTTCGAACACGCTGTGCCACTATTCCTGAGTTGAAGGACCGCATCAAAACTGCCGTCAACAATATTCGAGACGATATGTTATGACAAGTAACGAACAGCTTCCAACGCCGCTTAGATGAATGTTTTGTGCAGCGGGTACATCATTTGAAGACTTGTCATATTCAAACGTTCATTACTTCGATCAAACATCGATTTACAAATTAACAAACGGCATACTTATAACTACTACTTGAAATAAAGAGTAATAAATAAAAAGCAGTTACTTCTATATGGTGTGATATTATGCTATGAAAGCTGCTGCACTTTGTATATCTACTCAATCACAAAATAATGAAGTTTATGGCTACATGAACATGCATGTTCAAATAAGACGTTCTAAATATAATTTTTAAACATCTTTATAAATGGGAATATGAAATTGATGGCTCTATGAAGGTAATATACAATTACGCGCAGGATTCGGAAGGCTCGTCATACCACGGACGTGAGGATAGACTTCCTAGTTCCTACGTTCATGACTGTGGCGGATCGAACAGTCTTATCTCGAATATTGGATCATGAATTTGAAAATTTTTGTGCAGTGTCTAATCGAAGAGTTCGACGTCATCTGGTGGCGCGGGGCATATTAGGATGGCACCCATTATTGTGACTATTTTTGACTGTACCGTATAATAGTGTGCGAATGCAATTGTGCCGCGAACATAGGCCTGGAGAACCGAAATCACCACATCCTCTTCTCGGATGAATCTTACCTCTGTCTGCAGCATCATGATGGCCGCATCCGTGTCAGGCGGTACAGCGGCAAGATATAACGAAGATTCAGATAATATGTCGTGCGGACAAAGAGTAGAGAGAAATAATTATGTATATGAATAAATAAGATTCAAAGAGAATTCTGTTAAGTATTAAGAAAAAAAGTATGATTCCAAGAGAGAATTAGGTTTGTTGTTTTACAGGGAGTGAATACTGAAGTTCTAATTACTTGAGCTATACTATTCTAGATATTTTATGATAAGTCTAATTTAATACACTAACACTAGCCAAATTCTTTCTTTAAACAATTTAGTAATACTTACTTTGTTACAACTATATGAGTGATTACGTCACGATGCATGTAACTTCTTTCGTAGGACTCTGCACACGGCAAATTATCAAGATATAAATGTTCATGTTCTAGAACTGTAAGAAGAAAAGACTAAGTATATCATCTGTAGATCTTAATTAAAATAAATATCAACTCTAACTAATATTATTCAGCAGTATAGTTTAATAAAGTACCACACTAAGTTATTTGTTTAAATAATTATAATTTGAAATAATAAAAATTACCTGCGTCTATACCAGCGTTTCCCAACCGGTGTGCCGCGAGAAAATCGAAACAAAATTATTAATTCTATAGCAACCAAATTGCAAGAAATAGCAAAAAAATGTATATTTTTGTATTTCACACTACTATGAATTTTTACAATGGATAAAATACTGTAGTTATAATATATTATTCTACATCTATTACTGTGTAGCAGACAGTATTTCGGCTCGTACACATTTTCACGGTTAGCTGCAATGTTACGCTTCAATTGAGAGTCATACTAACACCGAGAAATGGAAACACTTGTATGGTATGCGTCAAATGAACGTTCGTAGAACACTCATTCGCACGTGAATGACAGAACAACACTTTGTTCAACAGCTGTGTTTTGACTTCCACGCATCGCAACCTGTGTGATTGCAATAATATGCACCGGTTTAGGTTAAAACAGCTAAGTTAAAAGTACAAGACATTTGTTTGTTCGTTCGTTATTTAGTGATCTTCGTTCTTAGTGAAAGGTTGGATACAGTTTTCGAAAAAGAAAGTGTATTTTTAAAAATCTGAGTCCTTTATATCATTGCAATTATTTTCTATTTTAAAATTAGAATAAAAAATAAGCATAATGAATTAGCATGCGGGAAAACCAGTGATCTCTGAGAGTTCATCTCTGTGAAAAGGAGATCAGTAACCACACACACACACAAAAAATACAATGGTATTTTTTATTTGCAAATAATAATAATAATAATAATAATAATAATAATAATAATAATAATAATAATAATAATAATAATATCTATGAGTGTGCCGCGAGAATTCAAGTTACACCCGTAGTGTGACGCAAGTTGAAAAAGGTTGGGAAACGCTGGTCTATACTCTTGACCAATATCCTTATAGGAACAAAGATCATGTCGAAAACACAAGGTAGTACTGCTGAATTTCGTAACAATCGTCGAAATTATTACGTACATTGTGTATATACTAATCCAGTGTTTCCCAAATTATGCGCTTTGACTAACTTACAACCTTAGGTGCTGCAAAATTGTTATACCGAAATGGTACTTAGCCTACGTTCGTTTTAATTTCACCAAATTTTTAATGAAGAAAGTATGTGTCGGTCGAAGATTGACGTGGAACCTGGAAATGAAGAGTGTATCCAATTTTATTTTACGATTTCAAAATTTACAGAGCAACAAACGCATCTATCCCACTAATTACGAAAGTAATCAATGATATTATGTTTGTCTTTTCAAATCAAACATTCTTTCATATACATATATGCCGAAAAAACGTGGAACACTAAGGGCGCCATATTTTTAAGTTATCTTAGAAAGTGAAGTTATAGTGTACATTATTTTATAATTGATGCTGCCAGGCTAAAATCAATACATCAGTAATATACAATTTCAGCGCTTTTTTTTTTTTTTTTCATGTGTACATTCTAGTGGAAGATTTTGTTTGATACCAAGTGGATAAGTAAAAAGACATCATTCTCCACTTTAATTATCGCGAACATCGAAACATATCAACTTCAATCTTGAAGTATCGATATTACACATGATTCTCCAGGCATGTACATCAATTCATACTTACTTTGTTTCCCACTAACCGCAAAGACAACTTACGAAAAAGCAGAAACATATATATATATTTTAAAACTTTATTATTGTCTTATTTTCTGGTGCCCTATTTGTAAATCAAGTTGTGCTGAATTTTCGATAATTTATGGTATACCTACTCCGAGCCTATTAGCTACGAAGAAGTTCGGATTTGATGAGCTTTGTATTTACTGATATAACAGAAAAAAAGAAACTGTTAACCGAAACTCTGAAGCACCGGTAACTGTACTGCACTTTCTTCTTCTTGTTCACTCTTCTCTGTGGTTTCAATTCATCGAAAGCTTTTACGTAGTATATCTTCTTTGGTAGAATATGAAGGTTTGGAAAAACGTTTTCTCTCGGAACGGATAATTAATTTAGATCAACTGAATAAACCAAAGTGACTCAATTATAATAACTAAATTAAACCCAGGAATGCATCTAAAATGTTTATTAACGTCGAAATTTTCAATGGAACCCTCCCAACTTCGTCAGTGGCTTTTATATATATATATATATATATATATATACACTGCTGTTTCAGTCACATCTCATGACTTTCATTATACAATGAAAAGTCATTTCAGGTATTGTTAAGCTTACCTCTAACATTGTAAAAACAAAATATAAAACCGTACCATGATGGTTTCTACCAAATATAATAGCTTTAAATACACTGTCTTTGTTTAAGTTTAGCGTCCTACAATTATGAACCGAGCCTAAGGAAGCTATTACAGAACGTGTTTTTTATTATTTAAGTTTTCGGCATATTATCTGTTTGTATAACTACATTGGTAAAATAAAATTTTTCGCAACACAACTGAAGCCCCAATAAGTGATTGGAACAGAAACATAACTTTATTTGAAGATATTATATTTGCTACAAACTATTCATCACGATATAGTTTATATATTCTGTTTTCACAATGTTAAAGGTAAGCTTAATCATTCTTGAAATTATTTTTCACAATATAATAAAAGTTATGAGATATGATAGAAACAGCAGTGTGTGTTAATGTAAATAAGTAAACCCATGAGGAAGCTGTAGCATCTCAGTGAAACTTCCGGTATTAATAAATATTTAGCCTTCCTGAGTTTAATTTAATAGTTATAATCGTGCGTCACGTAAGTTCATTATGGATCTAAATTAATTCTCCGTTCTGACGACTGTTTGTCCGAATGTGAACCTGAAATTCTTTTTTCTCTCTCTCTCTCTCTCTCTCTCTCTCTCTCTCCACAATTAATGTCCACCATTTAATAATAATGTTGTATGTTCTTAGTACGTTATGTTTACTTTTAACACAGTCAGCATGCGAATTTTAGAAGAGGATGACGCATAATCAAGAAATTTACCATACGTGCAAAATATTCTTCAAACATAAACATACTTCAGATATGTTTATATCGACAATATTCTTCGGAAAGTATAATACATTTTGCAAATCACACTTCTGATACTTTAGTTACTATCAGGGTTGGCTAGTTTAAACCAGCTTGTTTTTTTTCAAAAACAATGAACTGGTTTAAACCAAAAAACGAAAAATGTTCGTAAAATTTTGATGGGCACACACTTGTGGGTTATCACGTTTCAATCCCGTATATTATTCGTATTATATTCAGACCTAAATTCCCCATTCATTACTCAAAGAGATTACACTACAAAAATAACTTTTGTTTTTTTTAATAAGTTTATGAATGTTTCTTTTGTGATTTTTTATAGTTCGTTATTATTGTTATGCAATTGAAATTTAAAAATTCTAAATACTGTTTCGTTTTAATAATGTTTACTATTGATAAAATACGTCGAAATGCCGTACTTTTGTGTGTGTGTGGGGGGGGGGATCATACAAACCCCACAAGAAATCAGAAGTATCTTTGGTATCTATTTATGTATAAATGGGTCACATCCAAAGTGGATTCAAATAATTCATATCTTTATTCACTTTTCTTACTGATATACAAATTAAGTCGTCGTATTTCTTTAACTTGGACTAATAAGGTCATAATGGACTAACTTGGACTAAATTAGTTCTGTACTCTGCAGTATTTTGAAATTGTCCATATGTAATTCTGTATAATGGTTTCACTTAATGCAACTGTTTATCTTTCTGTTCTCCTGAAATGACTCGTGACAATTATATTAACAAGTATGTAAAGATCAGTACAACGTATTTTTTTTATCAGGAGTCCTTCGTGAGGGAGTCGGCAGACGTATCACATTTGTGACCAATTAGTCCCGGTTTCGAGTTCAAATGGAGGACAATTTCTCTCGAATGTAAGCCGAGAAGCAGTTTAGATTCCGCTTTAAGCCTACTTGACCCCTTCCAGCATAACCCGGTTGTTGCATAATAACACCACGGCGAAACAAACTTATTTCTGTCCATATGTGATATAAATACATACAGCAAATTATTTAAACAAACAAACAAACAAAAAAAGAGTTTAAACCGAAAAAAGTTTTTTTTTGTTTGTTTTTTCAATAAAAACCATGGTTTTTGCCAACCCTGGTTACTATGCTGAGACGGGTATCCTTCTCATCCCTCCAGTTATCGAACAGTGAGTACAATATTTCGATATTAGCTTATATTTACATTTATAATTAATGTATTTACTGTACACTACACATGTTCCTGCGTAAGCTGTGGTTAATCTAAGTTACCGTACTAAACTTCTCTACAACGGACATATATCATTTGTGGGCAAATAATGCTGTTCTCCGGTGTTTTTTTCTCAGAGGTTTCATTATATTTTACTATTTACAAAATCTAAAGGAAATCTAACTAGTTAGTAGGTGAACAGAAACTTTACACACTTTGAACGCAATGAGTTTGTTTTAAATGTACTTTGCAACGTGCCACTTGCGCATTTTCAAGAGTGCAAATTTTGAATATCCAAGGTACGAAATGAAAATTGTACGTGTCTAAGGAGTCAATTTTTACAAGCACCTACGTTAGAACATCCAACAAAGTTATACAATTACAAAACAATGAAGTAACCAGGTTTGAGAGATTTAAAAAAAAAAAAAAAAAAAAACCACTTTTTAGTACCTTTTAATATAGCTTAACGTTATGAAATTTCAAATTAAATGTGTAGAAGTAAATTACTGTACTACTATATTTTTAATTTTAAAATATACGAGTAAATGCTGTTATAAAATATAAATTAACACATTTTAAAAGATGTATTAATTAAGTATAAGGAATTTCTTAATACTTGAAATTCTGTTTTCACTAGTCAACATTAAAAAGTAGTTGTTCGTTGGTTTGGATTGTAGAATTTTTATCCTCGGACAACTCTCTACACAGCGCATCATTCACATATGAGCATGAATCTCCTTGTCACTCCTCACATCTGTACATGTCCCTTTACAGACACAAGTGAAAGACGTCTTGACAAAAATCGGCAAGGGTACCATAAAAGGGGAGATTTTTTAAATATCTCGCACCGTTTGCAGGATTTGAGTCTACTTCCGGTTGGAGTTTCTAATTCATGTACGATCAGTGTTTTCTTTCTTCTTGCATGCAGTATGTAATAAGCAAATACATTACATACACAATTAATTATAATGTCAGTGATATATGGCGTTCATTAGGCAAAACACTCCAAACAATAAAGATTCATCTTAGGTCCGTTACATAGTCAAGCGGTGCTCATTCGTAGCTACGCGCTACGCGTCACGTGATTATATACAGGATTCTTCTTAGTCAGTGTTGCGAGTCAACATGAACAAGATCGAAACGACAATAGTGGAATCTGAATATCTCTGTAAGAAGCGAAAACGAGCACAGAAAAATAAGTGTCTCAAGATTCATCCTTAATTTCTCAAAAAAGTTTGAAGGGAGCTTTTGTGTCTGTGTATATAGATTTGCGAGAACACGAGAAGAAGTACTTCAATTATTTCCATACGTCAATTCAGTCGTTCAATGACCTAATTGAAAAAATTTCATAGAATTTATAAAAATGTATTTTAAATAGGATCCATATGCACGCTCTTACAATACAGTACTTTCCTTTAAAAAATGTCATGGTACTGTTTTATAACAAATGAAAATAACGAATGTTTGTACATTTGATTAGAACTTCACATCCAATCACTTTTCATCCAATCAACTATTTAATAATAGAGATAAATTATTTGCCTCAATTTATCTTTTCTCATTGTCCATACCTTCATTCTTACAAAAAAATCTTTTACGTATCTCGTTCCATGCCTGTTCACTAATGTCACACTTTTTGTATGCCTCACAAGAGGGATTCCATTAACATGGTATTAATTTAACCTCCGTGATAATTGAAAATGAAACTGAAATTTGAAATTTATTAAAAGAAAGATGAAAAATTACAATAGTCACGTACTGTTAACAATGGTACATTACGGGCACTACATGTACAGTTCCAATTAAGCAAAGACATTAATTGGAAGTTCAAATTAAACGAAGACATTATGGCTAAATTAAAAAAATAACACTATAAAAATATGAATATACTATTATAAAACAGTATAAAATATTATTTAGCAACTCACTATCAAAAATAAGAAAAGAAATCTGGATCAATTTTCATTTCTGCTACCATGCACGTTTCTTTTTAGATTTTAAAGAGAAGTGGCTGCTCGGCGCGCGGAGTTCCGCTTGACTATGTAAACACCCATTTGCTCAATGGCCCTATCCGCCTCGCGTGACTATGTATGCACCCATAACAACCAATGTAAGAATCTTGCCACGCGGGACTCCGCGCGCGGAGCTCCGCTTGACAATGTAACGGGCCTTAGACTGGAGAAATGGTTATCCTTCGTTTTTCATTATAATTTGGCCATGCAAAAAAAGAAAAAATAAAAGCCTGAGGGATATACAACCCCTGTATACAATAATGTTGTGTTGGAATGTATAACTCATAGGAATTTCAACAGTTCCAATGTACCCCTAAAAATGTAATAAAGAAATAACAGCCACGTTTTTCAAATATTCAATTAGAACTGGACAATCTACACAAAATTTGGAATCGACTCGCGAAAACGGCACGTTTCTAGCACTAGTGGCTTTCGAGATCTCATTGTCGAAAGGATTTGAGACAAACACATAAACTTTTCTTTGGAAACAAACATATAAACCTAACATTTTAATATATAGACTAGCTGAACCTGCGCTCTCTACACAACGCATCATTCACATATGAGCATGAATCTCCTTGTTATTCCTCACATATGTACATGGCCCTTTACAGACACAAGTGAAAGGCGTCTTGATAAAAATTTGTAAGAGATACCATAAAGGGGAGATTTTGTCGATTACCTTTTCAATATCTCGTACCGTTTGCAAGATTTGAGCCTACTTCCGGTTGGAGTTTTTAATTCAAGTATGATCAGTGTTTTCTTTCTTCTTGCATGCACTATGTAATAAGCAAAAACATTACACACACACAATTAATTATAATGTAAGTGATATGGTGGTGCTCATTGGGCAAAACACTCCAAACAATAAAGATTCAACTTACTGTTAGAGTGGAGAAATGGCTACACTTCATTTTTCATTATCATTTGGCCATGAAACAAACGCTTGAGAGGGATGCAACCCCTATATACAATTTTGTGGTATTGGAATGTATAGTGTAGGACATGATGCTTTATACAAAAATTCAGGTTAGGATCAGAACGGAAGTGACGACAGTTAGCAGGGTTGCCAGTACGTCAGGTAGAAAATGTTGTTTATCCTAGTGTGTGTGAGCGTGTTCAAACCTTTAGAGCAGGAAGAACAAGCTAGGCATATGCAGAAATGAAATGTGGCGGATGGCAAAGATTTCATACGCATATATATGTATTTCTTTTCTGTACAGTAGTATGATTTTACATTAGTTCCAAAGAACATCCACTTAGTTTTTCTTTTTCAATTTCGTCACAATGATCTTTAGATGTGTCAAATTATGCGTAAACGTTTGAAAGAAGAATAAATAAAACAACTGCAACGGTAGTTTTCTTTGCACCAAGTATTAAACGAAGCAGTGTCACTTTAAGCTTTGAACGATATCAGTGATTACAAGAAATACACATTATTTTATATCTAGGATTATGCTTTGTTGACATATCTACAACTTATTTAAGATTATTCCTTATATTTAATTTATGTAGAAGCGGATCTGCAGTTTTCTCAATTCCATGTCATGACATTTGCCAAAATGCCGTGCGACTCCGGAGGAACTTGATTCACATACATCTACTATAGAAACAGAGATAATCTCTGCATTACTTTGACATTCAATTCTTACACAATATACCAGTTATTACGTTGAAAGAGATTCTTCAAGATGTAACTGAAAAATAACTATCACACATAACTGGTGATGTGATTTGCACTCGATCTTTCATTTTGTCCCAGATTAAATGGAATCGGAAGGGGCGGGGCGGGCGGTGGTTCAGTGGTAGAGCGTTCACCTCCGGTGCTTGGGGTCCCTGGTTCGATCCCAGCTCGCGCCGTGTGTACTTTGTGGTGGACAAATACCGTGCTCGTGGGTTTTCTCGGGGTTCTCCCGCTTTCTCCCACTTTCTTTATTCCACCATTTCACTCATTTCTCATAATCACCGTCTCTTTTAGCCTAACCGACATAATTGTGGAACGTAAAACTCAAAGATTTCATTTCATTTAAATGGAATCGGTTTGAATTATAACTGAATTCCTTAGCCCTGAGATAGCAGATCAAGAAAAGTTTCCTTTTTCCCAAATATATCAACCTGAAATGTGAACTGCAACTGACAAAAAAAAAAAAAAAAAAAAAAAAGTTTCAATCTTATGAATATTATTATTATTATTATTATTATTATTATTATTATTATTATTATATAGAGCTTCTCTAGCATTGGTTGCTGGGCAATTAAGATCGTACGGCACAAATACTTCTGACAAATGTATAGTAAATAATATGGGAACGTTTCCGCTGTAAATTGATTTTATATGGTACTATGGATGCAGATATGTTTTTAACATTGATGGGACGGGCAAGGGCGTTCGCATAATCTACTTTAAAAAAAAAAAAAAAAAAAAAAAAGCGGTGATTAAGATATTTATAAAGTTGAAAAACAATGTCGTGGAGGATCAGAGGAGCAGGGCTTTCTTCAACATTTGCATTTCATTTTCAGAAATATGTGAAATAAAAAAGAAATGTTTAGTGTTTTAGCTCTTAAATAACATACAAATACATAATTATGTATTTTTTCTGGTATATATTTCACAAACGAAAGAGAAAGCACCCAGTACTAGACAACGCTAAGTACAAGTTCTCGAAAGATATTAGTGCATGAATATGAGGTTTACAATTTTCACATTTCAAGAAATAAAGTTAGCAAAGCCCCCTGAAACAAAACCGTAAATACCCCACTGTCCTAGTAAGGCAATCTCTGATGAATCCCAGAATACCCTTTTAGCCGAATTCTAAGAAGGATGATCATGCACTGGCAACCGTTCATTGACAGAGGGGTAGGCCTTGGTAGGGGTGGGTGTCAGTGTTGTCAGATTTCCCGTGTTGCTGTGTGTGATATATGGCTTTTGAACATTAACCTTAATGCATTCACACAGTCTTTGCGGAAATCCGACAACAATGACCGGAGACGTTGCCACGGGTTGTCACTTTGACATTTTGGTGTCTTTGTAGTTATCGAGCGGTGGCGTGCCAAGTGTTTTCTCTATATTGTTTTAATATTAGTTTGCGGTAGTGTTTAACATTTTGTTTTGTAGTTTTGTTGTGTTTAGTTGTTTTCTTGATTTTCAATTTACGAATAAATCGCAATGGCTTCAAATTCTCCTCAGTGCTACAAATAGCAGCAGAAACAAGGCAAACTTCTCACTAAGGAGAGAAAATAATGTTGTTAAATGTGTATACATACTTTCGTAATCACGGGGAAAAGGGGACATGGAAACTGTTAGAGAGACTTTGAGAAAAACATCTGAAGCAACTCTCATTTCTCCCTCCACTATTATGAACGTGAAGCGGGAATTTTTGAGTAATAATGGTCAAGTGTCCACTCCTAGGAAGAAGAGACGGAATGATAGGAAAGTGACTCGGCTACAGAAATATGATACCTTTACACAAGCAGTAATACGGCACAAAATTCATAACATGTATAGAAAAAACGAACTCCCAACTTTAGCGAAAATTCAGCGCGTTATAAATGAACATAGTGACCTATCGAAGTTTTCTATTCCTACTCTTCGAAGAGTCATGATTGATATGGGGTTTAAATTTATAAAACGTGGCCGCAAATCGTTGTTGATTGCGTAAAAAATGTTGAAAAGGAAATGTGGGAAGCAGACGGTCTTATCAAAATAATACACAAGATATTAATAAATCTCGAGAGTGACACGTCTACTACTTCTGAAGAGGAGGGTTATTGTGGCATTTGGGAGGGAACAATTGATAATGCAGTGGACGAAGGAATTGAAGACGAAGAGGATCTCAGAGTTAGTATTCTACAAGATTGACCTTACATGGTAAGTTTTTCGACGAATTTATTTCTCTCATTTCATTTCCATGAGTTTGCTTTACTTTCTCACAGTATGCAATTAAATTATGAAATTCATAGTTCACGTTAGATAACTTACTACGAAACTAATGTTACAGTGTCAACGTAATTAATATTATTTGACCTTATATATTTTTTTTAAATTTAGTATCTGAAAACAAAACAATGAAACTATTTTCTTCTCTTCCTTCTTTCTTTCCTGCCTGTTCAGTGCTCGACATTGGAACTCCTTGATCTGAAGCAGACGACAACATTCCCTCGCGTTAAGCAGCGGCAACGCTGCACTTCGCTTCCTCTCACTTCCGCTTTGTTCCGAACTAAAGGTGAATTTTAGTATAGTTCTTTTCTTTTTAAATTTCAACACTTCCAGTGTACCCATAAAAATGTAATAAAGAAACAATGGCCATGTTTTTTTTTTTTTTTTTTTTTTTTTTTTTTTTTTAAATAAATATTCAAGTAGAACTGGACAATCTACACAAAATTTGCAATCGATCAGTGAAAACGTCATCTTTGTAGAGCCTGTGGTTTCCGAGATCTCATTGTCGAAAGGATTGGCCACAAACATCCTACTCCCTTTCTCCTTGTTATTGTAGTTTTCGCTGTTAAATATTCCATATTAAATTTGCTCCGAGGACTTAAAAAAAAATGAAATGAAATTCCTAAGTTTTACGTCCCACGGTATGCCGGTTAGGCGAAAGGAGACGGTGATGATGAGTGAAATGGTGGAATAAAGAAAGTGGGAGGAAACGGGAGAACCCCGAGAAAACCCACAAGCACGATGTTTGTCCACCACAAAGTCCACACGGCGCGAGCTGGGATCCACTGAGCCACCATGCCCCCTCCGAGGACTAAATCTAGTTTGCTCTTCCTGACACAGTCCTTCATTACCATTTGGGTTCTAATCCTAAAATAACGATGCATATTGTGAATAAGTCGTTATAAGAATGGTTACTTTACGATTAAAATAGGAAACTGCATATGGCAGAGGATTGCATTAGGTAACTTCCGCCGGCGGAGTACTTCTGCACAGGGTAGCACAGCTGTATTTTAGTCACTAGTCAAACTATAACAAGTCCAATAAAACTATTATAATGTCTGAGAACATATGAAAGAGGACTTTGTTAAATATTACTTTCTGCCGGCCGTGTAATTCTGCACAGTGAAGAGAAGCTATATTTTATTTTTACAAGTATGGTGTTATTATTATCAAAACATTACAAGTGCTACAACCTACAAGACTTCGTATCACTGCGAAAGTCAAATTAAGGTACTTATAAACACAACATACAATCACTAACTTAACAAAACCTGCTTAACTAACTTTAGTACGAACTCCACAAATTTAACCTAACTTACCTCACTGTACCGTAGCACACGCTGTTGCGTGTTTTATATATATATATTATATATATATAATTAACCGTTTTCATGGCAATAGTTTGCCCGCTTGTTATCGATCTGTACGCATCTGCGCATGCACCAAGAAAATAGCAAAGCAGAATATCTTGGAAAATCAAAGGCAGAAAAGTGAAAGAAAAATTATTTATAATTTAACTATCTACTCTCAATTTGGGCGAAAGTGACAAGTGCTTGTCATATAATGTTTGCATACTTCTTTTAAACTCAGACATTTTTTTAAAGCCAATTATACGAGTAACATATATACAATTAATATGTAAACTGCCATAGACGAAGAACTCTACACTCTAAGTTTACCAAAGGAGTGCAGGTGGAGAATAGCCCACTGTTATTACCTTGGAGCATGCCCAAATAATTGCGCAGATTGACAAAATGAGCACGAACTGATGTGCATTACCTTACGTATCTTGACGCGTTAAAAGATTGTGCAAAAAAACGCACATGAACGTAAGTGGTCATTAAAAGCGAGAATGCGATCTAACCGAGCCACGACAGGAGCGCAGCCTGCGCGGGGGATGCATCCGTAGGGAGTAGGTGCATCAGCGACTGAATGTATGTGCAGAAAGGATTGTGCAAAACATTTGATATCGCATAAAATTACATAGGTCAGTGGAGTAAACTATACAATACACGCTCCACCTGTACATCGACAAGTAGAGTCGGGTTAGCCCAATGCGGAAGTTTGGACTCATTTTGTAAAATTAATGGAGTATGTTTAGCAGAAGGGATCCAGAAGCACGTAAAAACAAAATTTACAGAGAAATGGATGATCCAAGTACTTAGACGTAACATAACGTAACCAAATAATTTATAACCTAACCTAACCTGAACTCATCTAATATTAATAGAAATAACCAAAATCCACTTCTGCTAAGCAGGCCAAATTAATAGTGTGTTATTTCTTGTGTGTGCGTAAGGATACAAACTGGAACAGGCATTGTAAAGTTCACCTGATCAGGGTATTTGTAATGGTCTCACACTAATAAATCAATATATATGAATACAGATTTTCTATACCGTGCAGAAATTTTCCGCCGGTGGAAATTAGAATGTTTCAGTTTTCTTTAACATACTCATTTTAACCGTTGTAATGGTTTAACAGAAGTAAAATTACACTTGTAAACATAAAATACTGGTGAAGGCGCGGTGGCTCAGTGGTAGAGCGTTGGGTCCCTGGTTCGATCCTAGCTCGCGCCGTGTGGACTTTGTGGAGAAACACCGTGCTCGTGGGTTTTCTCGTGGTTCTCCCGTTTCCTTCCACTTTCTTCATTCCACCATTTCTCTCATCTCTCATCATCACCGTCTCCTTTAGCCTAACCGGCATAATCGTGGGACGTAAAACAAAGATTTAATTTAATTTCATATAAAATACTGGTTTCCTACTTGTGCAGAAATGTTCCGATAGTGGTAATTTTATCATAGGCAGTTCTGTTTCATGTACATTCAGTCATTTTACCGTACAATTACAATTTTAATGAGGGACTATTCTTCAGCAGTACCATCAAAGATGTTGTCAAAAAGCGCTTGACCCTGCGCCTTATGCTATTCGCTTGCCTTCATCCACTCAGGTTTAACAGCCTCAATGGATTAATATACAGAAGTATTTGTAACTATCTTTTAAATTTTATGAAGACCGAAAATTGCATTTACTACAACGCTGAAAATGTAAACAAACATGTAACCTTTTTGTTTCTTCGGTTTAGTAGCTTCTGATAATGTTGGTCCAACCCAGTCATCATCAGATTGTTCTTCTTCATCATGATGTGTACGTTTGCTAGCTTCCATTATTACTATTTATTTTAACCTTCCTATTTAACACTGTAATTAATAAATTCCACGGATCTTCAAGTGAACATACACATAATAGCATAATACATTAATATCAACCTGTAACTCACGCAGCACTTGCTTCGTTTGTTTCTCACTACCTACGATAAACACTAAATAGGTGTCACTAAAATCACTTCTTGTTCAAATCTACATTGCCTTCCAAGATCCTTGTTGCCTTCGCTCCGTTTCATTCGTTGTCCTTTTTCACAATCACTTCTCTTCAAACTTTCTTTCTTTTTCTTTTTTTTTTTTAATTTTCACAATTGTATTAAATTGAAGTTAATTGAAGGAAGTGATTTCCTACGTTTTTAAATATCGGAGTGATTGATTTTTTCTTTCTTTTCTATCCTGTCTTACGACAGTTATACACGGTCAAATAAAGCTTGGACAATGATGAAAAGACGTCAGTACTGATGTAATTTTTGTCTTGAATTCAATAACTTCGTTCAAGAGATTTCGTCCCGGTCCTGTCCTAAACAATCCAACTTAAAAGCATTGAATAGCCAATCAGGACTCAGTTGATTGCAGGAAAAATACAAAACAACTATGATGGCGTAGTGAGACAGAGCGGCAGTTGTTGAATACATATTTTTTTTATTACTCTTTTCTGATATTCAAATTGTGTATTACAATAATAAACAAAAGCCAATACTCACACCGGGAAATATTATTAGTATTTTTGCTAATAATACAAACAATTTATGTAGTTATAGTGCTTGCATGCCCATAACTATATTGTTAAATTTTGAGGCAATGATATGTAAAAATATTAATTTGAGAATACAATATACAAGAATATCGGGTTCAGATTAAGAAAAAAAGAGTCCCTCATATCTATCTATCTATCTATCTATCTATCTATCTATCTATATATATATATATATATATATATATATATATATATATATATATATATATATATATATATATATATATATATATATATAGGGTGTTAATGAACTATACCGACAAACTGTAAGAAGTGATTCCTCACATCAAAATAAGAGAAAAAGTTTATATGGACCTACGGTGAAAAGTGCATAGTTTCAGAGCTAGGGCTGACCAAAATCGCGAAAAAGCTAAATTTCAATAGGCTCTATTTCGAATTCATGAAACTGTGGATGGTGGTTCTTATTAGCGTAAAGGAAGCTACGCATGCACAATCCAAAAGTGCATATTTCATCAATTGTCAATAGATGTAGACGGTATTCTCTACAGGGTGTAATTCTTAGATATGCTCTCAATAGTTTTCAGATATACCCTGGTTTCAAGGAGGCAGGAGGTAAACCTTGACAACAATGGACACCCACTGCTTCGGAGGGAAGGAGGAAGTGTTAAGAACCGGCAGCTCCATGTTTGTGTGTGTGTGTGTGTGTGTGTTCGGAATAACGTGTGATGATATGTATTTCATCACGGTATATTTCACGTTTTCTTCACTTATAAGCGTGAAAGAAAACATCGCAGCATGCGTTTTCCAGAGTACAAGAGACCTTCTTACCGATGATTCTTAACACTTCCAACATTGCAACAAAGGATTCCCTGTTCACTGCAGTCAAGGCTTATCGTTTGCCTACTTTGGACCAATTATAAAGTCAGAGCATATCTCAAAATTCGGTTGATGGCATGTTTGACAATTTCACCCTGCACGGAATACTCTGTACATTCATTGAAGATTAATGAAATATTCATTTTTGGATTGTGTATGCGTGACTGATAAGGACCACCATCCATAGTCTCTCGAATTCAAAATAGGGACTCTTGAAATTTGGGTTTTTCGCGATTTTGGACAGCCGATATGTATATAAACTGGCTGAACCTGCGCTCTCTACACAGCGCATCATTCGCATATGGGCATGAATCTTTTTGCCATTCTTCACATCTGTACATGTCCCTCTACAGACAAGAGTTAAAGAAGTCGTGGTAAAAATCGTAAAGGATACTATAAAAGGGAGATTTTTTCGATTATCTTATCAATATATCGGACCGTTTGCAAGATTTGAGCCTACTTATGGTTGAAATTTCTAATTCATGGATGATAAGTGTATTCTTTCTTCTTGCATGCAGTATGTAATAAGCAAATACATTACATACACAATTAATTATAATATCAGTTATATATGGTGTTCATTCGGCAAAATGCTCCAAAAATAAAGATTCATCTTAGACTGGGGAAATGGTTATCCTTCCTTTTTCATTATTATTTGGCTATGAAACAAATGCCTGAGATATGTACAACCCAATGTACAACTATGTGGTGTTGGAATGCATAATATATAGAATATGATGCTTTAGGTTTTTTTTAAAATTTCAACACTCCCAGTGTTCCCGTAAAAATGTAATGAAGAAATTATGGCTATGTTATTTTTTTAAATATTCAATTAGAATTGGACAATATACACAAAATTTGTAATCGATCAGTGAAAACGACATCTTTCTAGAGCCTGTAGTTTCCGTGATCTCATTGTCGAAAGGATTGGCCACAAACATATAAACTTCCACAAGCGTATAGTTTAAAAGAACTCCAAAGATGACAGCACATTTCATTTGCATTGATTTTGGTGAAGTCTTATTAAAATACAAATGCTTTGAACAATAATTGTAAAACATAAACTTTATGAAAAAGATGTATTTAACTAATTTATTTGAAATACACATACTTTAAATGCCTGTCTCTGCTAAACGTGAAATTACATATAACTGTAAATGAAAGATTTGATAGCCAAAGTTATAGGTTGAGCTCAGGCGTTTATAGCCCCTAGGCGAGAAGATAACCTGCATTCGTTCAAGTAACAGAACCTATGTGTTGTAGAGAGTTTCGCACTTCATTTCATCTTCTCATCTCATATCATTTTACAGTTATGCTTTTCCTTCACTGAAGCTTATGTATTGACCTTACCTCATGACTATTGTTAAAGGCCATAATGACCATCACAATTTGAACAATAAAATTTATGTATCAACCCATATCCCAGAGGCGGATACAGGGGGGGCGATCGGGGCGATCGCCCCCCCCAGAAGAGGAAACTTTCTTATTTTATATATATAAATAAAACCCATCCCAAAGTTTGGAGCCCTTAAAAGTAGCAGTATGACAACCCATCGCCCCCCCCCAGAAGTCGGTCCTGGATCCGCCCCTGCCATATCCCAACCACTGCTTCGTGAACAGCACAATATATTAAACACCTCTTCCCCTACAGAAGGTGGTACTCTCTTCGGGTAGTAGCTAGCGACGGCTAGCTGGCAAAAAAAAAAGTTTATAAGTGCTGTTGTAGCATTTTAATATATATCTATCTCTTCTTCCTTTAATAAGACGTTTTGTATTTGTTATTAATTTGAGATAATAACAAATAATTGCATATAGATTGATAATATGCCCGCAATCTGACTCACTCTGGAAATAATTACATGTTATCCTATTATAATATATGCAATTATTTTATCACGAAATTCACATGTAATATTTCAGAAGTTTCTTTAAGCTTCTGCTTTCATGCGTGCAGATTAATTTTACGAGGACTTTCGTGTAAGACGCATATGCGCATTCAGACATATACCGGTAACGCATATACGAAAGTGCAAAAAAATGGAGAATGCTATTTAACAGTGGCAGGGCAGGAGCGTAAAAGGGGCGCACACGAGGGGGCGCGGACAAAATCCAAGCTAAATTCTGGCAAGGCGGACAAAATCCAAAGAACAGTATCATGTGACTAGTGCCTGTGAACACCCTAATTAAATTGTAAGTTTGTTTCTTTCTTCAATTGTCATGCATTCTAAAGTTTTATCTGTAATTCTTCAATTTATTCCGGTGGGAGGCAACGGGCAAAAAAAAAAAAAAAAACTCAGCATTCTAACATTACCATATTCATATTTTGATGTTGATAGGTACATCTGAATTAAATTTTTATAAAAGAAATCATACAACACTACAAAAAAGGCTTCTATATGCTATCTCATGAGAATGAAAATCTAATATAATTTAGATAAAAACAAATTTACTTCATTACCTTCAAAGTATTTACATGAGTTACACTTGCCGAAATAATTAATAACATATACATTTTCATATTTCGATTTTCTAGATATTGCATTATTAAATTCACATACGTTATTACATTATTTAAAAAAAAAGTCATACAACACTACAAAAAATGTTTTTATATGATTATTACATGTATAATGTAAATAAAATGAAAATACATAGTTTTACAACTTAATGTACGTCAATCACATACCAAG
This sequence comes from Thermobia domestica, assembly GCF_964235325.1. Lineage (NCBI taxonomy): Eukaryota > Metazoa > Arthropoda > Insecta > Zygentoma > Lepismatidae > Thermobia > Thermobia domestica. The sequence goes on from NC_137469.1 coordinate 66,350,327, forward strand.
TACGCTTCAATCTAAATGTATACAACGTGATGCACTTTTCAGAAAATCACTTACACTTAGTTTATTGCCAATTAGTCTAGTGCACAAATTCTGAATTCTTCTTTGAAAATGAACTGTTGACTTTTTTTACCCTTTTCTTTGGTAGTTCGCCAAATTTTGCCTGCTCTATCACTGTGGCTGCCAGAACTTGATCCTTCCTGATACCTTGGATTGCACTCCACATGGATGGATGCTTATGTCCAATCAATCACTGAAAGCCGTTTTTCCATGCTTCACAGAAGTGAAAGCTATTATCATTCGGCTGCTGATTTCGACGAAAAGTTCCCCTCACATAAGTTTAACAAAATAATCTACCAATTCTGCTAACTCTGGTGGTGCACTGTCCATTATACAGATGGTGATCAGAAAAATGGAAACACCTGAAGGGAATTGTAACTTACCAGATTAATATGGTGTCGGGCCACCTTTCGCCTTCAGAACAGCCTTGATGCGACGTGGGATGGAGGTATAGAGGTCGTGAATGGTAGCTAGTGAAATTTTACACCATTCCTCGTGCAGGGCATCGGCCAGTTCTGTGAGAGAGGATGGAGGTGGAAATCGTCGCCGGAGTCGTGTTTCCAAGACGGACCACAGATATTCAATTATGTTGAGATCTGGGGATTGGGCGGGCCAGGGGAGGTGTTGAACTTCATCCCGATGTTCCTCAAACCACGCTGCAACAATGCCAGCTGTATGAATGGGTGCATTGTCATCCTGGAAGATGGCGTCATTGTCCGGGAACAACATCCGGACCATAGGATACAAGTAGTCTCCTAAAATTGCGACATAATCGTTGGCAGTGATTCGTCTGCTAAGTGTTACCACAGGACCCAATGAAAACCATGATATGGCGGCCCACAGCATCACCGAGCCGCCGCCATGTTTCACAGTTGCGCGGAGACACTGCAGATCATAAGCTTCTTTGGGCGTTCTCCACACATAAACACGGCCCGTGGTTGGGAATAGAGTGAAGGATGACTCATCCGACCATATCATACGTTTACAGTGCTCAACGGTCCAAGTTGCATGATCGCGGCACCATTTGCGGCATGCGAAAGCGTTATGGTCTCTGATGAGTGGTTTGCCCCCTTGCAACACGACCCCGTAAGTTCATGTCATGTAATTCGCGGCGGATTGTGATTGTCGAAACAGGGTGGGGGAGATGCTGATTGAGTTCCTCCGTCACTTGCTCCGTAGTGGCACGACGGTTCTGCGTGACAATGCGGTTTAATACCCGGCGTGACCTGTCACTCATGATTTTCTTCCGCCCACTGTTCCGCTTCCCCGATGTGGTTTTGCCGTGTGTTGTGAAGGCCGTCACCTTCGACACTGTCCCACGCGACACATCTAACACAGTAGCCACTGCCGTCACACTCACTCCACAAAACCGCGCACCAACAATTTGCCCTCTTTGAAAATCTGAGAGGTCTCCCATTTTACACTACCTCCGTCTGCTGCAGCCACTGGACACTGCTGTTCCACTGCGCCTGACCTACTATGGAGACCGACCTAACACACCACTACCAGCGGTCCGGCGCTGCGGGCGCCACGACACCACTGCCAACCCATACATCTGACGTGTTGCCAACTACAGGTGTTTCCATTTTTCTGATCACCATCTGTATATTTCAGGCCACTTTCAACTTCGTTCTCCGGTAGAAATGATAAGCACGATATCATTCCACTATACATACGCACTGGTTCTTCTTCCCGGTAGGACATTGCTAAGCCTAATTCCTGACTTTTCCTCCACACAGACTGCGATAAATGGTAGAAACAGCCCTTCACATTTACACTTGGTCCGAAAACATGTTTGACGGCGTTCATCATCGCCATTTCGAAGTCCATCACAATAGTCAGAGGGTCAACTATTATATCCAGAGAATCACACTTATCAACAATAGCTGATAGAAATTCATTGTAGGTCTCGTGTGTCTGGTTCGACAGAAATCCATACACACACGTTACAACTGTCTCGCCCAATGGAACCCGGATTATGTACAACTGGCGAAATATTGCATGAGCCATTGCGAAGTTTCCATCCATAAACCATGTGTCCGGTGACGCGAGAAGCCTCAAACATTCTTCAGTAGCGAAAATCACTACTCTTTTTGTAGCAGCAGGCCCGCTATCGTGGACAAGGAAAGGCATGGAATTAATTCCTCCAGTTGTTGTCCAATCACCTTCTAAACCCAGATCGTGTATTGTGGCTGGTTCTTTTGGAAGTGTGACTCTCTTATGCCTTCGAAGATCTCTCTGAATAGAAGAAACTTTACCAATATGAGGCATTACTTCGTTTGGCACATCCTGCAAATTATTTGCAATAACTTATAGGTCTAGATGTTAAGTTCGTAGCCTCCATCTTCATCTTCATTCGTAACTTGCAGACTGTAATGCTTCTTGGTTACTGGGGTGATTATGTTCTACGAAATTGCTGTTTCGAGTTAATTCGAGGCTCTTGTTAAGTGTCTTGAAATATATTCCTTTGAACATGTAAATTTGAAGTGTTGAATGGTCTTGTTCAAACTTTCTAGACTTCCAAATTGTGCTATGCATAAGTATTAGAAGTCCTATAGAACGGCTTTATCCGTCTGCCCATCCACAGGTATCAAAGAAAAAATGGTAAGAGATATTGAGACGCGGTTTCTTGTGATCGATTTAGCATCCCAAGGATAGGTTCCATCTCATCCGTTAACTCTCTGTTCAAACCAGATGTGGTACAAATTAGTCGTTCCCGGATTCAACGTTTATCGCCATAGAACAAAAGAAACATAGTGGTTTCTGCAAATGATCCAGCGTCTCTAGGCAAGATATTATAATTATCGCGAATACTTTATCAAAACCGGTAGTGGTTCAACTTTACTATTCCGGTTTTAACTTTTATATTCATAGAACGAAAATCGTAACAGATAGTGAGATCTCAAGACATGTCATTGCTATCCACAATATTTTGCAGAAACCGGAAGTGGTTCAAATTTACTATTCTGGTTTCAATACTGATTACCGTAGAGCAAAGACAGTAAATGCTAACACGATGCGGTAGCATCCCAAGAATAGGTTTCGTGTTCTCAGTTAACCGCCTATTCAAAGCGGAAGTGGTTAAATTATCCAGTTTCAACGTTTATCGCCATAGGAGGGAAACGATAACAGATGAGAAGCGGTTTAATGCAAATGATTCAGTCTCAATGCAACATATCATAACTATTCCGAATATTCTATCCAAACCAGAAGTGGTTCAAATTTAATATTACGTCCGGTTTCAATTCTGATTTCTAGAGGGAAATAATCGAAAGATATATTAAGATTCAGTTTTCTGCAATCGATTCATTGTCTCAGAAATAGGTTTCGTCTTCTTCATTAGCCCTATATTTAAACCGGAAGTTGTTCAAATTAGTAATTTCTGGATGTCAAAGGAACATACCATCACAAACCACAACGCTACCAAACCGAAAGTGGCTGAAATTTACTACTATTTGTGGTTTCCATAGTGGGTTTCTGTAGAACAAAAATGATGAGATATCGAGATACAGTATTTTGGAACCGATTCAGCTTCTCAAGAGTAGGTTTTACCTCCTCCTTTAATCCTTTATTGAATTCGGAAGTGGTTAAAATTAAACATCTATCGCCATAGGACAAAAAGAATAACGCATAGAGAGTAATGGCTTTTTGACATTGATTCAGCGTCCAAGGAAAAAGTTCTATCTTTGATGTAATTAATATATTGCAGTCAATAGCTATAGATGTACTCGTTCAAGTTTGAGAATCTTATAAAAATTTTAAGTTTAAAATTTGGTCTCGATACGTTGAACCGTATGCCCTCTTAGCGGCCGAACATATATTCGGTGGAACGAACAGATGGACAGAGTTCAGAACTTCATTTTGAGCATGTGGAGGCCATGAAAAGTATATACAATCAGGTTGAAATCTCGATTTCTTTTTCGTGACTGTCATAATTTGTTCTCTCTTATTCTCGTTCGAAAGTAAAAAGAAAAATTTGGGAAGAAGACAGTCGAGACTGTCTTGTCTCATCATCACTGGAGAACTGCTAAACCACTTGAAATGAATTTTGGAACATAGCATTTGGCTCGAGCTTGGTTTTTCATGTCCCTTTCATTAATTAGTATCCTAAGAGGTATTTTTTTTCTTCCGTACCCAAATTGATGCTATTTACCTTATCATCATGGGAAAAACAGGCAGACTGTTTCAAATGAATTGTAGAATCCAGGAAATAGTTGACTCGAGTCGGGTTTCTTTCATGCCACTTTCATTAAAGGCGTATTCTAGGGGAAAGTGTTCAAAAATAGAATGTTTCACAAACTGCTTAACAGTTTAAAATCAATTTTTGAAAATAGCACTTGGTCGCCTAAGCATTTATCATTCCATTCCGATTCAAATATCTGTTCTAAATGGGGAAAGAGGGTTGAAATATTATACACATTTCAGATATTCTCCATAAACCTACCTCTTCTCGTGAACGCCGGTACTTCAGCCAGTTAATAAATAATTTATGATTAGTAGTAATAAAAATAATTATTTACTAATGCTACAGATCACCAAGGACTAACGAAGGCAAGTTGTGTGATGTGTGGTCAGCACATTGCTTTCTTTGTTGTTCTAGGCCAAGGTTCCCTGTTTCTTAATTCAAGTAAATTTTCAAGTGTGTAAAATGTAGTTTAAAAACTGTGAAAACTGTGCTTGATCGAAAATCGGTCCGAAACAAAGTATACTGTATTAAAAATAACTATAATAGTATAACTACATTTCTGGTACTAAAAGTCACATCATAACCGGGAAGCTTTCAGTTATGCAGCCAGAAATCTTGTTTTTTTAGAAAATGTTGTAACATCCCTTGTTCCATCCCGTGTTCTTAGAATGTTTTTATCCTTTCAACGAAAATTCGGTTGATATTAATTTCTCCAAATAGAAATGTCAATAATTCTTACATCGAATAACTATCGTATGACTACACAGCTGTATGAAATTAAATATGTAATGAGGTGAGAGAGAAAAGAAGAATTTCCGTTACCGGTACACTACTATTGTGAAGTAGCTGTGTATTAGATGTAAAGTGACCATGTGATAATTGTGTAAACTCTTAACTTAATTCGCTAAATTCAATTATTTTATTAAATTACATTTATCAATGACAGAACCATGAACGCTTTAAAATCTATCTGAACAAAACTTTTATTAATGTTGTACATTGCCAGACAGTTTGAATAAGCATGTATTTGTTAATTGTCACTTTCGAAATTGTCAATAAACAGGACTAGTTTCCTTATTCATTTTCCGCATACCTTACGCGCAGGCTTCATTCAATGCCAAAGTCATCACTTTACAGCCAGACAAAACCACGGAGGACACATCGACAAGGAGTATTCAACACACGGTTAGGATAGGTGCAGGATCAACGAGAGAAGCGGATCACACTATTGGAGAACAGTCAGCTCCATAATTCCAGAATACCATTCTGTTGGTTTATCACCGCAGATACATCGAACTTAAGTTGAAACTAGTGGAATGAAGGTGTAGGAGAACAATCATCGAAAAGACGCATTGTCAAGAGAGAACTCGACGCCCCTTGCAGATCAACAGGATAGAGATTCAGATGTTGACTGACTCCAGTTTATCCAGGCTCCTCCAGAGAAAGACATTCATCGTTCCAGATAACCAGAACGACGCCAGCCTTGTTGGAATATCAGGCTAGTGCTCATTCCTTTATCTTGGTTAAAACCTTTCTCTCTCACCTGTTTCCTACAACTAGTCATTTTTTTCAAAATTAAAACATTTGAATTTCATTTAAATTCAACCATAATTTTTCAGTTAAGTACCGTGTTGTGCATCAGTTTCTTCCCCATTTTGTTGCATTTATTTAATAAGTATTTTGAGCTACGACTGATGACACAGCACCGGCACACTATGGTGATATTACATTGCTTGTTCCCTTTGTAACTTAGTTCCATATTTGGACTATTATTCTGGCTGTATAAATTGTTTTGTTACTCACTATTACCATTAGGATGATACCATGAAATAAAGAAAAAAGAACTATTTTCTTTTTATCACTCAGAAATACAAAAAGTAGCTTCGAAGATTTAAGACTACATGGGATTAAAAGTACCCATAAAATAAGAATGTTTTAAAGTATTCTGTCAGGTGTGCACCCAGACATTTTTGTTGGAGGGTCCAGAATCCAAAGACCGGAGGAGGTCCGGATTGAATGAGTCCACCTAAGTGTGCCCCTGTAGACAAAATCAAGTACTGTATATTATTAAAAACTGCTACAGAAACTCGTATCACTACGAAAACTACATTAAGGTATTTGTAAATATGTTTTCAAGCAGTATCTTAATCTAGCACGCTGTACTAATCTGACTTAATCTACTCTACTAATCTAACCAAACCCACTTCACTAACCTAACCAAATCTATCCTGTTAACCTAACATAATTTATTCTACTAATCTAATCTAACATACCCTAACGTACTCCACTAACCCAATCTAAGCTATCTCAACCTACCAACATCATTTAAATTACTCTACTAACCTAAGCTACTCTATGCTAACCTAAATTTATCTACCTTATTAATCTAACATCCTACTATACTAATCCAATCTAACCTAAACCAAAGCATAAAACAATTTGTTTTCTTAACTTGACGATTTTTTCTCAATCTGCACGCAAAAACATTACAGGAGAGTGATCACTCAGGGGACCCGAAACTCTCAGCAGGGGCGGATGCAGGACCGACTTCTGGGGGGGGCGGTGGGTTGTCATACTGCTACTTTTAAGGGCTCCAAACTTTGGGATGGGTTTTATTTATATATATAAAATAATAGTTTCCTCTTCTGGGGGGGGGGGCGATTGCCCCCCTTGGATCCGCCCCTGACTCTCAGTATGTAATGATAGTAACGTATTTAAGATTTTTCTGAGATGTGTGTTAGAATTTTGGGATTTCATTTCAGAAACAGTTTGTATTTTATTTTTTGTATCTAAATGTTAAATACTGGGTTTTCTACCAACCTTGATTTGCCTCTGAGTGAGGAAAATTGATCGTTAAATTCGGCAAAAACACGCTGTTCTATGAAGGATGAATGATGATTCAAGATAAAAAAAAAAGAAAAGAAAAAAGAAAGAAAAAGGAAGGTTGAGAAAGGAAAATTTAACCGTGCTATAACCGTGCCCTAATCTCACATTCTGAGATTTCCTTGAGTGTAAGAAATGTTTTTCTGCTCTTAATAAATATTCAGTGCCGGGTTTACGTATAAGCTAAACAAACTATAGCTTAGGGTCCGACGCTCTTGAGGGTCCCAACAATTAAAGAAAAAAAATTGAATGTACATTTCCAAAATATAAGAAAACCAATAAATAAAGTAAAATCTAGATATAGCTCCAGTGCTTCGTCTGTGTAAACCTCTATGATGTAAGTAATGGGGCCCCTTCTGCTTGCCTGCTTCCTAAAATATCACAGTTTTTTTCATTTCTGTACATTGGGTTTAACGTTCATCTGGACACATAAAATGCCCCGTTAACTTCAGTAGCCTAGGGCCCCATCAAATCTAAATCCAACTCTGTAAATATTAATTTTCTTTCAACTTTTTCAGGTTATGTGATTAGAATCACGGCCTTAGAGCCAAGTAGGTTATTACTAATATTGTTATAATGTTAAAATTGTGTGAAGTATAATAGTTTCAATAGTTACAGCATAAACTATAACCAAAATTACCAGAACATGAATGCAAATAGCCTTATTTAAGGTGAAATTTCTTTAATCTAGGAAATTGTTATAAATAAATATTGTTAATGGAACTGGATATGTTTAAATTTCAGCAATTAGTATAAAAAACAAAATATAAATTATCTAAAGAAATTGAATTAAGTTAGTTTGAAAGTTTTTACTTATCGATTCTCCAAATTAATTGTAGTAAATAAACAAATTATAGTTTGAGCTAAATGACTGGAAGTGCTTATAACAAGAACATACCGAAGAAAACTCAAGTACAATAGAAAAGAAAGTTAATGGCGAGTTTTCATGCCAAACTGTGACCCTTATAAATTCAAGGGCTTGTAAAAATGCTAAAGCTGTAGTCCAAAATGAGTATTTTGAGTAGTGGGGCTTCTTCATCAAAGGCTTTTGAGAGGAGGTTGACGACACTCTCGTCGAAAGTTGCTGGTAATAATGAAGCTGAGTTTTATGATAATCCGTTCTCAAAAATAACTGATTTCAATCAGTTCTTGAATAAGAGTAAAGAAGAATTCGATAGACTGTGGTTCAGTGAAGACAATAAGCCAGCCTCAATAATACAATGGTCAGATTATAAGCGCATTAAAACATTAGGAACAGGAACATTTGGAAGAGTGCTTCTAGTACTTCACAAAAGTACTTCAAAGTACTATGCATTGAAAATAATTGAGAGAGCTAAAGCCGTGAAGTTGAAACAAGTGCAACATACATTGAACGAAAAGAAAATATTACAGTGCATCAAATTTCCTTTCGTCATCAATTGCGAACAAGCTTTTAAAGATAACTCTTATCTTTATTTGCTAATGCCTTACGTAGGAGGAGGTGAACTCTTTAGATACTTGCGGAAATCAGGAAAATTAAGTGAAAGTCATTCAAGATTTTACGCCGTTCAAGTAGTGTTAAGTTTCGAATATCTTCATCACCTAAATTTAGTGTATAGAGATCTGAAACCCGAAAATATTTTACTGGACTATAAAGGATATATCAAAATAACGGATTTTGGATTTTGTAGGCACGTAACAGAAAGATGTTATACTATGTGTGGTACACCAGAATATTTGGCACCTGAAATAATATTGAGTAAAGGATACGGCAAATCAGTTGACTGGTGGGCGTTTGGTGTTTTGCTATATGAACTGTCGGCAGGAAACTCTCCTTTTTACGCAAAAGAAACCATAAAAACGTATGAGAAGATAGTAGAAGGAAAAGTTAATTTCCCTTTGTCATTCTCGACAGATCTGAAAGACTTGCTTTCACATTTATTGCAAGTGGATATGACCAAAAGATTTGGAAACTTAAAAAACGGTCCAAATGATATTAAAAATCATAAATGGTTCTCGAACGTTGATTGGATATTGTATCTTAACGGTAAAGTTCAAGCTCCGTATGTTCCTAAGTGTGGAGGTCCAGGTGACTTCTCTAATTTTGATAATTATCAAGAAGAACCTTTGAGAGAGGGGTCTAAAGAGCTATTCAAGGAGGCATTTAAAGATTTTTAGATTACTTGTTAGTTAATGAAACATCTGTGTCAATAGCTTCACTTTACTTGAACATGTCTTCTTCGAAACATAGCACTGTTGTTTAATACACAATACTGCAATTTAATAAAAGGACAAGAACTGCATAATACCGAACTAGAACTGGCCGAGCTATTACATAGAACTGCCCGAGCTATTGCATGGGTAATGACTGTGTCGTAAAACTGAAAAGTAACTGTGTCGTAACTTCCGTTGTAATGTACAGGTACAATTTTCTATAATGTATATAATATTTCAAGCATCAATTAGTCTTATTAAATATAATATTTCAAGTACGTACTTTAACTTATTGTACTTATGTTACATGTTGAATCCTTAAAAAAATGAGCATACAGCTATTATTAATTAAAAAAAAAGGCATTCAAGAAATTATCAGAGTATCTCTATGCAAGACATTCGGTTTATTTATTATCATGAAATGCATTATTGTACGTTTTATTAATATAGTCAGCTCAGAAAACTTGTTCTCTTCGAGTTTAGTGTACTCAGTTATATAGAGAGGCTTACAAGCAATGTACAGAACAAGGCAGGATTAGATCCGACTCAAACTTCGCCCAGAGGACACATAATGAAAAAGGGGAAAAATTCCAAATTTTAGCTGCCCATATCCAGAAACACCGGAGATATGCTCCTCTACATAACGCACTACGCGACAATATGATATAAGGTAAATGTCGCAAGATAAACATTTATGTCGAAAACAGAAAGGATGGGCAGCACCAAAATAAAATCAAGATATTTGATATGCTATAACACTAAGACTAGCTAAGGAGAGTAATGCTCCCGGAAGTAGGAACGAAAAACACAGTTCTGATTGGTTGGCGTTATCCATTTCTTGTCACGTTGCATTCAAATAGCAGAAATCAAAGAATTGTTGTTGTTGGTCTTCGTGGCCGAATGGACTACTGCTATATGCTACTAACAAAAATCTCTTTTGGCGTGAGTTCAAACCCGGCCCGAGGAAAGTATTTTTACATTTTTATAACACTTTTTAAATTAAAATAATATGAAAATAATACTCAAAAAAGTGATTTACTTACTTTTGTGCAGATAAGTAGTAGTAGTAGTAGGAACGGGTTAGAAGCCACGCAGGGCTCGTTTTGTTCCCCTTGTACTCCATGATATAAATTTTGTGATCAACTTATAACAACTGCCTAGGATAGCGCATAAAACAGCTGGCTAGAGTAGCGCGCGAAAAAACGTGGAGCATTACTCTCCCGAGCGGGTCGTATAACACTGACTTGGCAGCCATCTTGAACATCGGGATGTTGGATATAGCGTAAGGTATTGAAATGAGAAGCGGGATGTCTGATATATCAATGTAAGGTAAAATGCAAAAGGAAAACCAATGATGTAACCGCGTAAAAAAATATGTGTAATGGTGTGGACGGGACGAAGTGTGGAAGACTCGGGCAAAACAATCGTCTTATCGAAGGACAGAATAATAGGGCAAGATCCCCACGACAATGATACGCGACAAGTAACTGCAACAGTGTCTGTGCATGAAAGTGCATCCGCCTTAACAGATTATGCCTTTCGAGGATATTGGGATTCGGATTGGAACAGTGGAAACCACAATTCCAACCCGCGATACGAGCGTTCGTTTGGCGACTACATGAACTACAAAGGATTATCTCTTATGGAACAGCAATTCGGCAGCTTGCTCCGGAGTGTAGAAGATATTATCTTGGATTGGTGATCAAAACAACGACCTACCTGAGATTGAAGCCCACTCCTAGACAACGTTTTGTACGTTTCTTGTTCAATTTTCTTGCTGTTTCGTGTAAACAAAGGACATTTCGGACTACATATGTTTAAACAACACTATCTGAAGCAAAGTGTGTACAAATGAGAAAGCCCAGCCATGTTCTAGCTTACATTTCTTTACGAATATTTCTTTTTCTTTGCGCGGTTTGCTACACTGTTTCGCGGCAGTCCCAAACAGTCACAATATCAGGGAAATGCAGCGTTCTGCATTGACTCAATGAATTCAGGGGCGTCATTTAGGGGGGGCAGGAGGGGGCAATTGCCCCCCAAGAGTTTGAAGAATACATATACTTTAATCGATTGTCTACTAATATACTAGTACAAAACGCGAAAGTCTTACGTCGGTGGTGCTCTTGCCCCCCCCCCTTCCCAAGCGAAGTCCGAAATGACGCCCCTGGATGAATTCCGTGAGTTGTTGCAGTCTCCCAGTAAAAGGCTAGTTTACCACACAATATGACGACTCGAATTGTGTCTCGAAGCTAGCATTTTTTCTTCTTTTTTATTATGTGTCCTCTGGAAGAAGTTTGAGTCGGATCTGATCCTGCCTTGTTCTGTACATTGCTTGTTAGAGAGACGGTGATGATGAATTGGGCGGAGTGATGCTTTCAGAAGATTCTATCCGGGAAGGAGAGATTTTCAGAACACGGGGACAGAAGTAGTACTGCAAAAATATTGGTAACCCACGTTGAGAACGATTAGAAGTATTTCCCTGAGGTGAATTTTTCCCCTCGGACGACCCCCTGAAATCATAACTATGGTGGAATGAAGGAAGTACGCAAAAACGAGGGAGCCCCGATAAAATCTACGTACACCAGTACAATGGCGTAACTAGTTTTACTGGTTGCTGGATCAATCGATCATCGATTTACTCATACCCGCTCCCTGGCCCACGTAATTCAGCTGCTGCGTTATATCTCTATCTATCTATATACTAACAGTACCGGTATACAAAGTTATTTTTATTAAGAAACCTAAGTTTTTACTTATCATTTTCCTAAGTTATCACTACATACTTAATATGAATTATGTTCATAAGAAATTATTATTATTATTTTTTTTAAAAAAAAAAGGTTTACTTTACTGCAGTGACTCATTATACAAAACTTTCACTAGAGAGCTAGCTAGACAAACATTGCAGTGACGATTGTCCGGGTATCGCCCAGTGGAGATTCAGAAAGGGGGCGCGGGGCTCGTGTGCCTCTCCGTGAGGAGCAAAATATATAAATTAGTCCCTAATGAAGCGCTTGTTCAAAGGCTGTGGGGAAAAAAGTTTTACAATTTCTCTCGAAAGGAAGATTCTGAGTTCGTTCTCCACTCATTGCAGATAATGTATGCAGCGGTGCCCACAAGGGGGGGCTATGACGCAAACTGCGTCATTGAAATATTTGGGGGGGGGTTAAAAATCTATATAAATATGTTTGAGGGTGTGTAAAAATTAATCGAAAAGATTTTTTTTCATGGAAGAACACCTACGGATAGACAATTGAGGGGGGGTGCGTCATGGACATGAGGGGGGGGGGGGTGGGCACCACTGATGTATGAGTTTCCAGTTTATGGTAATCCTGGATTCTCTCGTGTTGAACAACATGGATTTCCTCAATGCCGACTCCAGACTGGAGATAAATGAAGCATTCCAGTCCACAGTTTTAGTTAGCGAACCAAATATCGAAAAATGTCTCAAGTTTACTTTTTAGACCCGCACCCCCTCAAGACTACTGAATCTGCGCCCGGTATCGGCTGTTGCCAATTAACTGCTAACAGACATAGCCAGTGGCCAAGAGAAGGGGGGCAGAGGGGCCGGCCTTCCCCAAAGAGGTCCGACAATGTACACTCATGTCCAAAATTATTGTCGCATGGTTATAAATGCATTTTTGTAAGAATATAGTTTGATACCGAATTCGCCCGGTATTTCTTATAATGTTAGTACGTGTATAATCGGCAAAGACATGTATGTGGCAAATTTCATGTCAAGAGGGCAGTAAATAAGAACAATAAAACGAATATAAAACTTTCTTGTCCATTTAGCAACATTTTGTTTTATTCATTCTAATTTTCATATTTATAATTCTATTCGAATGAAATTTACCGCAAATATACATTTCCCGATTATACACATAGTATCAGTATTAACCTGCAAAATCATTATCAAATCATATTCTTACAAGAAGACAGCTATACATATGCGACACTCATTTTGGACATGAGTGTACTTTGGTAATTTGATGTTTGTAATTTTTTATATATTTTTATGTTTATATATTTTTTGTTTGTAATTTTTTTATATGTACCTATAACAGCACTTGCCCCTTCTCCCCAAAACACACATCCTGGCTACGCTACTGGTCATAGCGTACCCTTTTGAAATCTTTTCAAACGTTCTTTGCATAAGGAAGAGTTTTCCGTATTTTTTTCGCCCTTGCGTCCTTTTACTGTGCGCCCTGGAGCAACTGCTCCACTCACTCCATTGTAGTTAAGCCTCTGACAGACACTGTGCTTGACTACAAAGCTCACCTGGCAGTAGCTAAGGTTGAACCAGGGTATAACAAACAATATTCAATTGAGAGATGTGTGATGAGCACACTGACCTCAACGAGATTGTTACTATATTTGTGGTCCTATCAGAGGCTTTTAGTTGTGTGGATTGTGGTCAGCACATCGACCCCGACGTAATTGTTACTGGGCTATCTAGGCCTACCAGACGGCTTTTAGTTAATTGACGTATTGTCAACACATTGTTGCTATATTTCAGGTCCTATCAGATATTTTTAATCGAGTAAACTCTGCTCAGCACTTCGACCCAAACACAATTGTTACTGGGTTTCTCGGCGAGCCAGATGACTTATAATGAAGTGATATGTGGTTTGCACATTTGTCCCAACGCAATGGTTACTGGAGTTTCTAAGCCTACCAGACAGCTTTTAATTGAGTGATGTGCAGCATTCAGTACATGAATTCCAACACAATTGTGAATGGGTTTCTAGATATACCAGGCGATCTTGGATTTGTCTCTTTGGAAATAAAGAGGTCGGCCATTTTGCACCATCACTGTCTGCTCAGTTGACCGTACACTGACGTGCTACTCCACCTTACGTAGTAGAATTTTTCCCTAACATTCTATCACCAACAGCCATACTCGTTGCCAACCCAGATATCTGACATGTTTCCAACTCCAGATGATTCAATTAAATTGATAAATGTAGGCGTCGCCTTTGTATTTTATAGCCTGTCGTGAGATCCGAGAATGACCTGTCACTCCACCCTGCACCAAGCGAACTTCGTGGTGAACAAACACAATGCGCGAGGATTTTCTTGGGAGTTTCCCGTTTCTTCCCACTTAGTTCATTTTACCGATGCCATCCATTATATTATCTTTTTCCTTAACCACAGCGCATAATCGTTGGACGTTAAAAAAAAAAATGATATGTCGCCTTGAGTCTATTTCCAAAGCGGAACCATAGTCATTTATTTACGACCGTGAGGAATGTCCTCTTCAATGTAGTTGAAGCTTCTAACGGTCGATTTTCTCTCTGTATGTTTGTCTTCTAGACATAGTAAAAAGTTAAAAATACATTCTAGTCTGTTTACTAAATATATAATTAACTTTGGTTAATCTTATTATTCTCCTTATGTGAATAAGAAAAAAAGGAAATTTCAGAGGAAAGCAAATCAAAATTTCCAATGAGGATCGCACCCAGAACTATCACAATCTAGAACTGGAAAACATACACATCTTTAATCATACAAGGAAAGAGCAGCTTTATTACTTTATATAATTCATTAACTAGACATATTTTCTTGTGACGATTGGACGAAGATAGGTCTTTGATAACAGTGCTGCCAGATTGTGTTATAAGTGGCGGATTGTGCGATTTTTTAAGTGCCTTCGCTACCAAAATTTCAAATTGGTCAACACGCTACTTTTTGGTCTTACTTATCTCCAGACTATTACTCTTAAGAATGCTCTACTTTCTTATTATCATATATGAAATTACAAATAATTAGTGCTATATCATACAATAAAAGTTTTGTTTGTTGAGTATTCTATTCACAATGAGCAAAAGTTTTATTACAACTAACATGTTCGATAGTAATTCAATTCTTCTTTTAGGACTTTTTAATCTCCAAGTCTGACAAAACTAGACTTTGTTGAATTTGCGCAGTTGCAGTATCACTGACCGGATCCATGTTGTCTCGATTAATGGATAGGGCTAATAGTTGTAAGGAGGTGTGTAAACCTGAATACCGCAAATTGTGTTATTGTATTATCTATATTAACATAATGAGTAAGTGAAGTTACATTGAAAACTTCCAAAATGCATGGCTCCAAGATAAAGAATTTAGCAAATGAATTAAAGAAGTGAGGAAGAATAACCATACTGTAAATTTGTAAAGTGTATTTCAGACTCCACAAAGCTGACAGCATCACAGTGTGATAGTGTTTTGAGTAAAGTGAAGGAAGGCATATACAAAATATATATTGATTTTTAAACGGAAGTCCAATTCTTTCTCACATGAAAGTGAATTATAAAGTAAAAGAATGCAGTGGTTCTATATGGGAACTGGAAGGTGAGTTAAAATGAACCCACTGATGATCTGGAAATTCAAGATATAATTTAGGACTGTTACAAGTTATTTAAAATTCGGAACCTAGAATTTGACAGTGACTTAGAAATCTACTTTTGGAGCTGTGGAAAACTTCTCTTAACCTTATCACATAGAACCGAACTCTCATTATTACGAATTAACGTCAAATGACTCGATTTGTTCAGACTTCTTTTTTCTGAAGGTATGTGAACGTCGGTTAATGTTACCTGCCTAACTGAAATGAAAGTTAGTAATTCTTCTTTTTTTTGTTGTTGTTGTTCCTAGTTACCTTAATTATGGCTATGTAGAACGATATTTTGGTGGTTTATAAGAACTTCAAATAAAATAGTAACACCCTATGCTCAGAGTTTGATATCAGCCAGAATAATTTTAATCCAAATTAATCTGAACTTAAGAGTTCCTATATATATATATTTCCTTGTATACTCAGGTTTAATACATTCTTTATGACGCATCGGCAGTAAGTATTTAGTTTCTTTTCTTTGACACGTTGTCAGCTAGAATCTGGATTTATTTTGCTTATTGTTATAAAAATATCCGTTGCTCAAAACTTTTCCTTCTTAGAGAGGGTGATTTTAAATTATGGGTACATTAAAATTTAGCGGAACTATTCAATTTTAATTTTATAAATTTCCATAGAGTTATAGTCCGTTCGGGACAGTCTCAGATGACTTCAATCGACGTGCTACTCACCCAAGGTTAATAGAGTAGTAGTAGCTACTCACCTTTTGGTCAGTTTAGCCCAGGGGCTGCTAAATATGCGATTCGAACTGGCATTGGTCGCTGGAAGTGTGACGTCAGGCGGAAGAGAGGAAATTGCGTCTTCTGCTTTTAGCATATACTTTTTGTATACTCCGAGCATATTGTAACTTCATTTGATTGTTGAAACTACATAGAGACAAAAATATCACTAATTCTAACACTACAAATACGCAGGGTAAATTGCTATATTATAATAAATTTATATTAATGTTATCATCCACTCATTGTTGTTTTATGAATATTGATAGGAAATGTTAGTGATAATTCTAATTGCAGCCCTCAGAAGTCACAGAACCCGGATCGCATTGATTGTTTTTCCTTGCACTGTTTCTTCATTGTTGGGGCTTTATTTTTTTTAGGTTGAGCTTGCTCAAATAAATGTTCTTGTTTTTACGTGTTTCTCTATTTTGGGTTTAGTTCGCGGAAAATGTGCCCGAACAAAATTCATAAGCGCGAGTGCCAGGAGGCTAATAACTGCAAGTCTCATTAAAGGATCTGAACCAGAACCGACTAAGCACGAACCTGAATGAAGGATGTGAGCCCAAGCAAAAATGAGTACAAGCCCTACTAACGTTGGTGAGCTCGAGTCCCACTGAGTGTTGAAGTCTGAGCCCAAGTAAGTGCTTGCCCGAAAGAGATCCGAGAGCACGAGTTCCAAGGAACCTAGTTAGTGCAAGCCTCATTGAAAGATATGAGCCCGGGGCCAAATCAGCACGAGCTTCAACGAGAATAATGAGCACGAGCACACTAAAGGTAATGAACCCGAGCCCACATTAGTGAAAACCGCGCTGGTATCCTTGAGCTCGAGTTATATTGATGGTACTGAGATCGAGCCCAGCTGACGGAAGTGAGCCAAGAAAAGTGAGCAAGAGTCCAATCCAGATTAGTGTGCCCGAATCCAAGCAAGTGCGTGACCGAAGGAGACTAGAGAGCGCGAGTTCCAAGAAGCCTAGTGAGTTCGAACCTCATTAAAGAATGTGAGTCCTAGACCAAGAAAGCTCAAGCCTCAACGAGAATAAATAGCGCGAACCCCACTGAAAATATGGATCCCGAGCCCACATTAATAAATACTGGTGTCAGTGAGTTTGAGCCCCATTGATGAGTGAGCTCGAGCCCAGTTGACGGAAGATACCACGCGCGAGTGAGCAAGAGTCTAACTAAGATTAGTGACTCCGAGCCTAACTAATCGCGTGCTCACTCGAAATAGATTAGGGTGCGCGATCTCCAAGGTGCCTAGTGAGAGTGAGCCTCACTGGAAGGTGTGAGACCGAGACCGAGTAAACGCGAGCCTCATTGAAGGATACGAGTATGAGCTCAAGCTTGAGTAAGAGCGAGCCTTAACGAGAATAGTGAACGCTTTCCCTACTGAAAGTAATAAACTCATTGCAAGTCCCACTGACGTCATTGAACACGAGGTCATTAATGGTAGTGACCCTTACTCTAGTTCAGATTAGTAAACCCGAGCTTTATTGAGTGTAGTGAGCCCAAACCTAATAAACGTGTACCCCAATGAAATGAAATGAAATCTTTAAGTTTTACGTCCCACGGTTAGGCTAAAAGAAGACGGTGATTATGAGAAATGAATGAAATTGTGGAATGAAAAAAGTGGGAATAACCGGGAGAACCCCGAGAAACCTACGAGCATGGTGTTTGTCTATCACAAAGTCCACACCGCGCGAGCTGGGATCGAACCAGGGACCCCAAGCACCGGCGGTGAACGCTCTACCACTGAGCCACCGCGCCTCCACCCCCAATGAAATTAGTGAGCACGAGCTCCCAGCAGTCTAGTGAGTGCGATCAGGGCCGGATTTAGGGGGTGCACGTGCACCCCTTCGTTGTAAATATACACTATCTAAAATGAGAAGCTAGCAATGAAAATAGCAACACTTTCCGAGACTTTCTGCCATTGTTTTTCCCGTTTGTGGCTTAAGAGAAAGCAGAGCTTTGCAAAAGCAATACATTAAGTCGATTTTCTTAAGGTTGAAGGAAAAGGATTCACCAAGCAAAATATAACATTTGACAAGTAGGACAGAAAACACGCGACCTTCTTTAAAAAACCGCCCTTCCCGTTCTATGTGTCAGCTTTGTCAAGGATAAAGAATATTGTCACATGTCACTTTGAAGAGTTTCAGTGTGACTGGTTAGTTTGGTAATTATTGGTGCACTCCGCTCAGAAAATCCTGGATCCCACCCTGAGTGTGATAATTATTGGAAGATGAGTCCTAGCTCAAGTGAGCATGAGCCTCAACCGAAATAAGAACGCGAGCCCCATTGAAGGTAACGAACACGAATCCATAAGCTGCACATGTAACCATTTTAAACGTTAAAGTGAATATTTAAATAAGAATAAACGCAATGAACACTATATATTGGCATACGGAAAACCTAGTTTTGAGCGAGCATTACTGGCGGAAAAGGAGAGCAGCCAATCAGGTTTGTCTCGATTATTTTTTTGGCTTCACCGAGTTATGGAGACAAAATGGGCAAATCCTCTTTTCTAACATTTTTGCTCGTCCTACAGGATCTTCATCCATGACTCGAGTTATTTAAATTTCTTTCAAGTTCTTCAACTTCATATGTTTGAAAAATAAATTATTTTCTCTTAACATTTTAACAATTCGTTGCCAATTCGATATATGCAGAGAAGAAATTGCATGAGGGCGGAACTTTTTTTTTATTTAAGCGGAACTTAGCTTATGAAGTTCGTGTTGTAAAATATTAGCATTGTTTACATTGATTTTGATTGCGAGTTTACACCTAGAAACTCACTGTCGTACAAGCAACATTTTAGGAAAGGGGTGCTATGTTATACATGGAGTCTTCCTTTCTCAATTCGGACATTGAGCAACAACAAAGTTATTTTTATTCATTTTTGTCTCAATAATTACCCATTCTTTATAAATTTCACGCATCGACACCGCTCACTGTATTCCCTACAATGTGTTTGTTTCGTGCTCTCTTCCACGTGACGTCACGTCGCGCAAGAATTCTGGGTAATTTTTTCTCTCGATAGCAGAAAATGTGCTACCTGTATTACTCTATATACATTGAGTTTAGCCAGGAGCACGCTACAGTTTGGCTGAGCCAGTCAGGCTGTTACAATTGTTTGGCTGGCCCAGCCGGGCTGTTACAACTGGTGCAAGAATTGCAAAATAAATTTTATCAATAATATTCGGATCCCTTATCCAGGGTTGAAAAAAAACACGTTTTTTTTTTAAAAAACAAAAAGAACGTTTTTTATGTTTAAAACATGTTTTTTTTGTTTAAAACGTTTTAAACTTTTAAAACAAAGTACTTTGTTTTAAACAAAAAGAACATGTTTAAAATGTTTATTTTGTTTAAAACAATAATCTAAATAGGCATATATATTACATTTTTACACTCTTAGGTATTGCTTGCCATCTTTCGGGAACTGCCCTAATCTCGATTCGCCCAAATGTTCAATTCCGGAGAAAGAAATCGGGATTTTCCCGATGTCCGTTCACGGAATATATAGTTTAGTTTCTTTGTGTTACGTTCTACTAGTTGTCTGCATTCTTAATCTTTAAACGCCCATTGACGCAACTGCTGTGTCAGGGCTTTAAACCTCAATGGCTCAGTCTTAAACCTCAAATTAAGGCTGGAAGATGGTTTTGCTACCAATTTATTCCTGAAAGATGCAGCTTTGCTTTTGTGCATTTTATGTATATGGGAGAAGGGTAAATATTGTGTTTTTTTTCAACAGTTTTTTTGGGGCGCCATTCCCCCTCTTGGGGGATAGATTCATAAAAATTGTTACGTGAAGCAATGAAGTAAGCCACTACATGGTAATGTGTATTTGTACTTCTTGCTTATATGGGGGAGAAGGGAGGGGCAAAGTTAGCCAATTTTTGCACTTTTAAGTTTTTTGACGTAAATTAAATTTATTTTTACAACAAACATCAATAGCTCAGCCTCTAATTAAGCTAGAAAGATGGTTTGGTACCAAAGTATTTTTGAGGGATGAAGCTTCCGTCAGTTGCATTTTATGTATATAGGGGGTACGTATGTACGTCCGAGAAAGGGAGGATGAAGTTCGTTTTTTAATTTTTCATCAATTTATTTTTCATCAGGTTTTGGCGGGTATTCCTCCCCCTTTGTGGTACATCCATAAAAATTGGTATGTGAAGCTATGAGGTAGTCCCCTACATGATAGTAACCTGTATGTGTACTTCTTGTTTATAGAGGAAGAAGGGGTCAAATTTGGTTAATTTACATTTATTTTCGGGACGGTCCCATATAACACAAGATATATTTCACTGAAGTGGTCTAGAAGCATAATTCTTGTTCGTATACATGATGTGTGCAGCAAAAATGATTTGCATATGGACGTGGTACTAGTGGGGGAGGGGAGAGAATGTCTAATTCAATGAGTGTTTTCTGCGCATATATATACAGGGGTGCCCACAAGGGGGGGCTATGACGCAAACTGCGTCATTGAAATATTTGGGGGGGGGGTAAAAATCTATATAAATATGTTTGAGAGGGTGTAAAAATTAACCGAAAAGATTTTTTTTTCATGGAAGAACACCTACGGATAGGCAATTGAGGGGGGGGTGCGTCATGGACATGAGGGGGGGGTGGGCACCACTGATATATATATATATATATATATATATATATTAAATATTTTCTACATAAAACGAATTCATTACACAATGGCAGCAATGGCTACCATTTCTTACATTATTGTCACAAGTATGTGGCCTACACATTCATCATTTTGTCAGCGTAGGGTGGTTGTAAGGGTTGCCAGGGCCCCGCAAAGTCAATATTTTCCTATTTTTAATGATTTTTTTTTATGTCTGTTCTTTTTCTACGAATACAACGGGAATTTCACGAATGTTACCTAATTGGAATTTGTGGTCTATAAGCTTTCCAATGGTGTATAACTCATGACTCTGATAATTAGGGAGGTTACCAGAGCCCCGAACGTGAGACTCTACCATTTTGTTAAAATCCCTGGCGGGCGTCTAGAGTTAATTGTGTTGTTATGCCGTAGACATTGATCATTATTAGCTACCCATGTTGCAGATAGAGATGTATCTTGAAAACTGTTTAGTTAAAATATGTCATTTGCTCCTTGTAGGCTAGTCACTGCTCTTTTCTATGAGTTGTATTGTATTTGTCAGAGCATTTCGTCTAGCTTATGATGTGAGAACTCTTCATTATTATGGAAATGATAGTGATCAAAAAAATACCAAGTTTTGAATTTGTGAATTTGGATCTTAGAATAGTGTATAGTGTGTTTAACCTCCGTTATTCTTGGAAATTAAGAAATGTTGAAATACTTCATTTGAATTTCTGTTGGTTTAGTTATACGCACATTGATGTGCAGAATTTCATTCAGTAATTTCTGTTATAATAAGAAAATAACTCTGCTTGTAATTTACTCCATGCATAAATCCTGCGGAGAATGGGTTGTTTGTTAGAAAATTAAATTAACTTACTCAATCTGATATTTTAGTTGTTTTAAACATGTTCAACCACCATCGAAAAAAAAAACACGTTTAAAACATTTTGTTTAAAACGCTTAAAACAAAATGAATAAAACAACAGCCCTCGTTTTAAACATGTTTTAAACACTTGTTTTAAGTATTTTGTTTTAAACATATCAACCCTGCCCTTATCTAGCATGGATGTGTGGTTAATCAATGTGTTTATTAATAAAATTATCATTTTAATTGATTTGTGTTTTTCATTCCAAGTACAATCTAAAGGTATCAGTTATAAACACATGTGATACAATTCTCCTAACATTACGTAAATTAAAAGCCATCAAACTTAGTTATCAACTGATTGAAGTCTACGAAATTTGGTTCTACGACATTACAGTATATGATCCTGAAAACAAGACGGGCGTCTTATTCAGCGAATATATCAACACATTCTGAAACCCAAGCTTTAAGCTTCTGGATGGCCGGTCAATTGCACTAGGGAAGAAAAAAACATAATGTGGTACAGTCCGTAGCAAAAAACTGCACCATGAACATGTAAGTTTATTGGGAAACTACGCCTAACAGCGCAGGGAATCAACATAACGTCTAAGTGGCACGAATCACGCCAGGAGAAACCTTGGCGTCCTTCCCTGCACACTTATTTTAGAGCAAAAGACTTCGTCGTTTCACAATAATCTTACATGCTCATGTTGCAGGTTTTTTGCTGCGGACAGTACAACAACGTGAAGGAATTACCTTGGATGCATCTAATATGGTGACCAATTAAGCATGTCGTAGTGTCGCAAAACCCGGCTTGAATGCGTTTTGGGGAAGACTCGCCATAAGAAACAATTTCCCCCAGACTACCATAATTAAGGATCCCAAACAATTGTATCAGAAATTGACAGCTCCAGATATACAAGTAATCCAAACTTTACCAGTAAATGATTCGTTCTTATACCTTTATTGGCAGTATGAAGAAGATGCTCCAATACAAAATCCAATTCTTACGTTGACCTCAGAGCATTTTCAACGTGGCAAGCTTGTTTGAAACTCTACAAATATTTAGAACTGCTCCAAGAAATCGTCTTATACTTTGATACAGCCTCTGTAATATTCACACAGCGACCATCTGAACCCATGATACCACTCAAAGGCATTTCTTGCTTGCATATAAACGAAATGCCAAATTTAAAAAAAAAAAAAAAAATCTTACATTAGGAAATTCGTGTTTGAGGTTCAAAACAGTATGCGTTGGAAATCTATGACCCCCACACGAAGTCAACCAATTATGCATGCAAAATTCGTAAATTTACACGTAATTACAAAGCAAGCCGAAAGTCAAATTTCAATGGTTTGGAACATATTATCGTCAAACAGTCCCGTGGAAAAAAAAAAAATATCCATTGGTACGCAACACAAAGTTTACAGAACTCAAGATCATAATCTTGTTACAAAACCCGAAGAAAACGTGCAGTTTCAATTATATAATGAAATGAAATGAAATCTCTGAGTTTTACGTCCCACGATTATGCCGGTTAGGTTAAAGGAGACGGTGATTATGAGACATGAATGAAATGGTGGAATGAAGAAAGTGGGAGGAAACGGGAGAACCCCGAGAAAACCCACACACACACGATGTTTGTCCACCACAAAATTCACTTGGCGAGAGCTGGGATCGAACGCAGTTTCAATTATTAAAAAAACGCCGAAAAATACCTGACATGTACGAGACTACCATATGGTTATAAGTAGAGACCGCATGTTAGGCAAAATGTCTGTTATCTAATGTTAAAGATATGATTAAAAATAACGTTTTAGAGTTTATATTGGGGGTTATAGTTTCAATTTAAACCAATTTTAATTTCGCCCCTCCCTGTCTAAATAATTGCTTTAGTGCATAATATTCCTGATTCTACGCATTTCCTTCAAAATAACATTTTATTGGGTTGCAGGAAATGTAGTTTAGTGTTTCAAGAAAGGAGTTTGCCTCTTCCGAGAACTATAAGTGCTATTTGTAGTAATAAGATGCCATGAAACTTTGGACTGCTATGTACACTGATAAAGTACTGTGAAATTTTGGACTGCTATGTGCACTGATAAAGTGCTGTAAAATTTTGGACTGTTGTGTGTACTAATAAAGTGTATAAAATTTGGATTGTTATGTTTAGTGATAAAGTGCTGTATAGAATGTATTTATTAATTATGCATGGAATTAGATGCGGATCCAAGGGGAGGCTATAGGGGCTATAGCCCCCTTGACGCTGGATAAAATGGATACACTGGATAAAATGGACTTGAATCCTGCTTTACACTGGATAAAGCGGCAAACTATGGATTAGCCCCTCCCTTGATCATATCTTGGATCCGCCACTGCATGGAATACATGTCAAGCTTCGTTTTTCTACGTTCAGTAAACGAAAATATTAACAAACAGGCATGTTTCTATATTCTTTGAACATTATCTATGATTTGAATTTATTTATTAATTTATTGATATTTATCTTCATTATTTGGAGTTATTTTAGTGCCTATTTTACTGCCTATTTTTTTAAAATTTTAAGTACCTATTTGCCTGCCTATTTTCCAGGTTTTCGGTGCCTAAACATCCGGTCTCTAGTTCTAGTTATAAGAAAGCAAAAACAGAACAATAAATGCAATAGTCATATTTATTTCCCAATCCCACTAACATAATCTATACCTTAAATTCTGAACATCTTCAAGGCGAGCGAAGAAGAAAACCCCAAAAGCCAACTAGAGTACACGCCGTGATGGAATTGTGCACCAAGTCGTACCAAGCCATCATACATCTTTCTTCTCCTGATGTCCCTCAGAAACGAACTGGGAAAACGAACACAGGTACAGAAGATGACTAATTGCAAACCACGATGACATTTTGCAGGAGACCAAAACGAATCCCAATACATGACACAAAGACACACACACACACACATGTAATGTCCTTGCAGAAACAAACGGAAAAACGAAAGAATGAAATGAAATCTGAGTTTCACGTCCCACAGTTATGCCGGTTAGGCTAAAGGAGACGGTGATGATGAGTAATGAATGAAATGGTGGAACGAATAAAATGGGAGGAAACGGGAGAACCCCGAGGAAACCCACGCATACGGTGTTTCTCCACCACAAAGTTCACTTGGCGGGGGTTGGGATCGAACCCGGGACCGCAGCACCAGAGGTGAACACTCTACCACTGAGTCACCGAGGCCCCTCAACGGAAAAACGAATTCAGGCGCGAAAAAATCTTTAATCATTTTATGTGTATTTCGTCATAAAATACTACGTGTTGTTTAATACTTACAATGCACATTTCCCCACCTTATTTTAGGATTCATCTGAGCACCCCGTTTCTTACATTAGCGAAAAACCCAAATGCAACAGTCAACAGTGAACTTTCTCGACGACCTAAAGAAGAAGACGGAGATCAAGGTTGTATCTATTAAATTTTGTAAACAAATCATTCTTAAGGAAAAACAATTTGCTTTCTTTTTCTCATCTCTCTCTCTCTCTCTTACAATGAACACGCCATTTTATTAATTACATGCTGTTCATTGTTGGTGTTCATGTATATTAGTATATTAATAGTATATTAATATACTAGTATATTAATATATTACTTATATTAATGTTTTATTTTCCTCTTATATAATTGCACCGTCCGAAGTGAAATCACAAACATACCTTCACTTCACGTACGAAGGAAAGAAATCATTGTAAATAAATGTACACATGGAGAAAAAAATATTATGTTAAATATATATTGTTTGAAAAGAAAAAAGAAATTCTGAATTTTATTTCACATCATGACAGTGGCGTATTTAAGGGGGTGGTTATCAGGCTCAAGCCCCCAAAATAAATTTGTTATATGCACATCTTCATTAAAATTTGCCGGTACCAAAAGAAAAAAATAAGCATTTATTCAGGTGTTGTGCATAGCCGCCCTTCAAACAAAATCCTAAATACGCCACTGCATCCTGGAAATCAAATTCAGTGTTTTTTTCTGTAACAAATTTTACCGGTAAAAATTGAAATTCTATTTCACTTTCTTTTTCTAAATTAGTTAAACAGTGAAAATGAAATTTCATGGGCACTAAAATTTCAGAAACAAAATTTTCTGAAATCGTTATTTGCGAAAAAAAAAAATCATTCAAAAAATTCGAAACTAATTTTTCGTTACTAGAGTTTTGTTCAAAGAAAAATTTTCTTTCAGAAATTTTAAAATTTTTGTGTAAGTTTTTCAGATCTTTCTTCAAGAATTTCAGATATTTCCTCAAGATCAGTAACAAAATTCCGTTTTCAGATCTTTCTTCAAGAATTTCTTAAAACGATTTTCGTCACAAAACTGAGGTGAGTCAAGGTACCCAAGTTGACCCAGGGTGGTCCTATGTACCCCTGGTTCATTCTCCCTAAGCAGAAACCATGGCCCCTTGACCAGAGATCCAAGGGTACAAAATTTCGCCAGGATAAAGGGAATACTACTGAAATCCTGAGTTTTAAGACGCCCACCGATGGAAGCTGCAAATCCAAACGAAGATTTTGGTTCTCGGATTCACTGGTTATTTGAACTATGAGAAGCTAAAAGGAATTCAAAGGAACTAACTGCAAGTAATCTTGAATTGTCATTAATACCAATCGGAAGGCCCATACTAGTGCCTAGTGCCACCATTTTGTGAAACTGTAACTAAGCCCCCTAGAAACCGCAGCAAAATAATATAAAATTGTTGGATAACTTTTTCTTTGTCTTCAGTGATTTTCTTCTTTTTTTATGTGTGTGTTGAACTTATAGAAATGTCCTATAGGGAAATGAACCTCAGTTAAACCGGCCTCGCACCATCACATACGTCTTAACAGATTGTAAAGGGAAGGAATTTTGAATACGAATACTAAGATCATATTGTATTCTCATATGTTTTTACGTAACTGTTAATACAAGAAAAATTATCATAATTGCGCCTGGTTAGCACACATGTTACTGCTGCCAATTAATCATGCTTTGCTGTTCCATATAACAAGGAAATGCATGGTACATTGCAGTGGCGTAGCACACTTTTGCTGGGCCCCCGCAAAGTATAGAGAAGGGGCCCTAGTTGTAAAGCCGATAGAAGTAAGATTGAAGTTCTACTTCTTTAAATCTTTATTCATTGCAAGACTTCGGGGCTCTCTATACGTCGGGGACCCCCCGCACTGCGGGGGTTGCGGGGGCAGCTGCTACGCCACTGGTACATTGCCATTGCGGGTACCTAAGGGTCGATGCATATTTACTATATTAATATTGGGTGATATCAATAAAACGGAGAAGTTACTCATTACGCCCAATTTTGAAGTAGTTACTCGCATTGGTATCAATAAAAAGAGAACTGAGCACTAGTCGTCTCGGCTGACCTCGGAGAAGCCCCGCCCTTTTGAAGTAACCACACCTCTGTTCTCGAGCCGAGTAACTACTCCGCGTTTGATATCAATAAAAATCAAAGACTCCTCTGTGATGCTAGTAACTTCTCCAAATTTGTGGAGCAAGCTAAATAGGTGACTCCGTGCGAAATATGGCAGAGTATATGATTGTTTTACTACGTAGAAAAACTTATAAACTGCATAGAAATGTTGGAAATGGAGATTACAAAAGCATTATAAGTTTATGAAAGAAAATGTAGTGATTAGCACAACATTTTATAAGGAGAATCAACCGAAATTCGGAGTGGTGGACTACGTAATGATGAAAAGATGCGGGTTTTCTTCAAGGGCGCCGATCCTGTGGGGGCCAGGAGACCCGGGCCCCCCAAAGCTCATGTGGGCCCCCTATTGTATTTATGAATATACAATATTTGGCATAATTAGAGTGCAATTTGTCTTAAAATCCTGATATATATACCTTCTACATCTGAATGCCCCCCCCCCCCAATTTACAGAGAAATCGGTGCCCTTGGTTTTCTTGCGTTACGTGAGTGATCCGGGATTCAAGGTCGGAATGTCAGGGGATTCTGGTGTGGCTCAAAGTACTGTCTATGACTACCTGAAAATGGATTGTTTCCGGAAGTGTGCGTAATATACAAACAGCAAAGGCACAGTGGCAAGAACAATATACATTTCCGGGTGCTATCGGAGCACTTGACTATACACAAGTGGCATTAAAGAAACCTAGTATTTTGGAGAGTAATACGTTAATAGGAAGAGCTATTTCGTGGCTAAGCGGTTAGCGTACATGCCTTTGGCATAGGAGACCCGCGTTCGATTCCCGGCAGGAGCTCATGTGGTTTGGATTCCACGTTAATCAGTGGGTTCTGTCTCATATAGGCACGTTACTGAAAAGGACGTTAAACTAATAATTAACTCAACTCAACGTTGATAGAAAGGGTGTATACATGAGAATGGGACACGTATGGTGTGGAAAACGCAATCAGATGGACGTGATTTATGACGTGGGTGGCTGGACTTTATTAAAAAGAAAACAAAGGAGCCAAGTGTCTGATTTCGTTCTTAAAGCCAAACAATCTACAAAGACCTTGGACAACACGTGATATGCGCTTGTCGTGTTAATCTTAATATTGCTGGATTCCAATCAACATCCGTCAGCTCAAATAGGTTCATTCGCATGGTTTCAATATTACTTTCTTCTTTCCCGTTTTTTTCTTCTTTTTTATTTTTGTTTTATTCTCGCTCGAATATTAAAGATTCTCTTTTGAATTTGTGTCTCAGTCGTAGATGTATTTGATATTTCGTTGCATTTCAGTGTAATTACCTTCAAAGGTTCGGCTTTCCTTCGTTTACTTTCTGGTAGCTGTGACTTTGAAAGTACCACTGGAAACTCTTTTAGAATATCCACAAATGCACTTTGATTGAAGCTATCGTTGCTACTTGCCCGTTTCATGGCTTTTAAGATACACGCCATAGGTTAAAAACAACGAAATGACTGCGCGATGAATGGGAGAAATGAGTAATCACTTCTTTTATTGATACGACTCAGTGCTACGTGCAGAGGAAGCGCGAATAAACGTTCATAAATCTGGAGCAGACTAGACCTGAGTAGTGGCTTGTTTTATTGGGTGATATCAATAAAAATAAGTAACTCCTCCTGAGAAGTCCTGCTCGAGAATCGGAGTAACTACACCTGGAGTAATCTCCTCCCTCAATTTTGTATCAATAAAACAAGCCACTACTCAGGTCTAGTCTGCTCCAGATTTATGAACGTTTTCTCGCGCTTCCTCTGCACGTAGCACTGAGTCGTATCAATAAAAGAAGTAGTTATTCATTTCTCCCTTCCGTCGCGTGGTCATTTCGTTGTTTTTAACTTATGACGTAATATCCTAAACGCCATGGAAGGGACAAGTAGCAACGACAGTTTCAATTAAAATGCATTTGTGGATATTATAAAAGTTCCAGTGGTACTTTCAAAGTCACAGTTACCAGAAAGTAAACGAAGGAAAGCCGAAGCTTTGAAGGCAATTACAGTGAAATGCAACGAAATATCAAATACATCTACAAATGAGACACAAATCCAAAAGAGAATCTTTAATATCCGAGCGAGCATTAAGAAAAAAAAAAAAAAAAAAAAAACTAATTTGAAAAAGAAAACGGGAAATAAGAAAGTAATACTGAAACCACGAGAATGAACTTCTTGGAACTGATGGATGTTGATTGGAATCCAGCAATATCAAGATTAACACGACAAGCGCATATCACGTGTTGTCCAAGGTCTTTGTAGATTGTTTGGCTTTAAGAACGAAATCAGACACTTGGCTCCTTTGTTTTGTTTTTAAAGAAGTCCAGCCACCCACGTCATAAATCACGTCCATTTGATTGCTTTTTCCACACCATACGTGTCCCCTTTCGCCTTGACATAAACAAAATACATTCTCATGTATACACCCTTTCTATCAACGTTGAGTTGAGTTGATTATTAGTTTAACGTCCTTTTCAGTAGCGTGCCTATATGAGACAGAACCCACTGATTAACGTGGAATCTAAACCACATGAGCTCCTGCCGGGAATCGAACGCGGGTCTCCTATGCCAAAGGCATGTACGCTAACCGCTTAGCCACGAAATAGCTCTTCCTATTAACGTATTACTCTCCAAAATACTAGGTTTCTTTAATGCCACTTGTGTATAGTCAAGTGTTCCGATAGCACCCGGAAATGTATATTGTTCTTGCCACTGTGCCTTTGCTGTTTGTATATTACGCACACTTCCGGAAACAATCCATTTTCAGGTAGTCATAGACAGTACTTTGAGCCACACCAGAATCCCCTGACACTCCGACCTGGAATCCCAGATCACTCACGTAACGCAAGAAAACCAAGGGCACCGATTTCTCTGTAAATTTGGGGGGGGGGGAGGGCATTCAGATGCAGAAGGTATATATATCAGGATTTTTAAGACAAATTGCACTCTAATTATGCCAAATATTGTATAAATACAATAGGGGGCCCCTTGAAGAAAACCCGCATCTTTTCATCATTACGTAGTCCACCACCCCGAATTTCGGTTGATTCTCCTCTAAAAATGTTGTGCTAATCACTACATTTTCTTTCATAAACTTATAATGCTTTTTATAATCTCCATTTCCAACATTTCTATGCAGTTTATAAGTTTTTCTACGTAGTAAAACAATCATATTCTCTGCCATATTTCGCACGGAGTCACCTATTTAGCTTGCTCCACAAATTTGGAGAAGTTACTAGCATCACAGAGGAGTCTTTGATTTTTATTGATATCAAACGCGGAGTAGTTACTCGGCTCGAGAATAGAGGTGTGGTTACTTCAAAAGGGCGGGGCTTCTCCGAGGTCAGCCGAGGCGACTAGTGCTCAGTTCTCTTTTTATTGATACCAATGCGAGTAACTACTTCAAAATTGGGCGTAATGAGTAACTTCTCCGTTTTATTGATATCACCCATTGATACGAAATTGAGGGAGGAGATTACTCCAGGTGTAGTTATTCCGATTCTCGAGCAGGACTTCTCAGGAGTAGTTACTTATTTTTATTGATATCACCCATTGTTATGATTTATTTCTTGTTTAATTCTGTTTGTCCTTGTGTATAGGTTTACCTCCTCTATAAACGTCTTGAATAAAATGATTTCGACTATCGTCATGATACTTTTCTTTCTTCACCGAAAATAATTATTGGAGAGATGAACTCACTGTGCCTCATTTACTATCTTTTAGAAATGTCATGGATTAGAATGAGCTTTTGAGATTGGCTCCATATACAATACGTCCTATACTTACTGCTTTCGTTGTGCAGATATCTCCGTACCATTTATGTTTATTCATTTATTTTGTGTTCCATCTCCATTCTGTACATATCTCATCCTCTCATTATTAGGTTAGGTTAGGTTAGATAGGTTTAGGATTTGTCTTATTATGTTTTGTGCTTATTGACATTTTCCTTTTCTTTCCCTTATGTAATATGTGAGAGATAAATATTTGTGGAAGAATGAAAATACAGGAAAGGCTTACATCCTGCAAGAAGAATGTAGTTACCATGAACGCAGATATATTTAAGCCATTTGAATTTACAAAATAATGATTACTGGCTGAACTGAACTGAGAGTTAGTTATTTATGGGCACAGGAGCTAATAAATTTTAATTTGAGTAAGCAGAAATAGTATGAAGCTTGCTCCCGAAATATTATAAATTGAAAATTCTTATATATATTATGCTTAGGAGTAGCAAAAGAGATGATCTGAAATACATTTAAGGCTCTGAAATACAAAAGAGATGATCTAAAATTGCAAAGAAAATCTGAAATACATTTAATAAATAAAAAGTAACCATTTAAAAAAATGGCAAACTTTATTGACTTTCTTCATCAGAGTGTTCGTCATGATTATGTTTGTGAGGGCAACTATGTAAATTTCTTTTTATTGAATTAAGCTTTCATTTGACACCTACATGAACCCAATAACTTCAAAAATAAGGCAGTTATGGTAATTTTAGTTCCTTGATGCTGAGTGCCGGAAAGTGAAATTGGTGCCAAATTCACATTTTTCAAAAATTTTCCCCGGCCCATTTCTCATCCAAAAAACCGAAAAAAATTAATAAGCATAATTTCATTGGTATTTATGTATGAAAAAGTTTTGAAGATAATCTGAGATATTGAAGCATGGCCATGTTTTAAAATTAGGTGATTTGACATGGAATTACCCGATTTTAAAATTCTAAAATTTAGCGACACACCCTATGGGACTACCCCACACATCAACGTGTCGCGACACACCAGTTGAGAATCACTGGATTAGAACTAATAAAATGTTATGCCCTAAATTTAAAGTGTATTACAGACTTGAATTCCAAAGAACACGTGAAAATTTCACTTTTTTCTATTTTTCTCCTTTCTTTCTCCTTCTTTCTTTTGTCAAATTCTGATTCTTATCATCAAATTTCTACAAAAGTTATCGGGTATTATCCTGTTCAAATCTGAATTGATCCTACCACTCTACTAAGGTGCCATGTGCGTGAATAGCGGTGATGGTCACACTGACTTTTGAAATTGAAATTGAAAAAGGCTTTACTCAAGCGGGCGAGGTTCAGCATATTGCTGCTCTACCATCTAACTCTTGTCAAGCAAGTACATTGAGTTATACAAAAAAGATACAATCAATTGAGTACAAATGATACGGTGATATACAACAAAAAATACAGATATACATTAAGATGATAAAAAAATAAAAAGTGGTACTTTTAACAAAACACACACACGCACAAGTACTACAAGTGAAGAAAGAAAAAAGCATACAAATACAAACATGAAAACAAACACAAACCGATCAATAACATAGAGACAAAATAAATTATGCTTGTGATTCACAATACAGGGAGGAGGGTGATGAAATATTTTTACAATGCGAAATTATTTAATAAAGAAGATGTACTAAGTCAAGTCTGATTTCATTTACGTGGTTCAACTGATAGAATACAAATCATGGGTACCTGAACTTAAATTTTGTTGGCTGAGTAGATAAATTTTTAACATTTTCTTGAAGAAATTAAATGTTTTAGCTTCTTTTACTACAGTTGGTAGAGCATTCCATGACCTTGGTGCTAATACTGAAAATGCCGCAGTGGTTTGCTTGAGTCTATGATGTGGAATATTAAACGTATTTCTTTTGCGTGTTAAGTGAGTGTGTATAGTTGACCTAGCAGTGAGTTCCTTTTATAAATACACGGTACGTGTTGTTTTAAGAATTTTATAAATCAATAATGCAAATGTCGTCTTCTGGACATTGTTAGCATGCTATTGCTGTTCAGAATAGGCAAAATATGATCGAGTTTTCGTACATTGTAACAGAAGCGGATGCATGAAGTTTGTGCCTTTTGGATCAGGATGGCATTGCTTTTTGTTAGAACATACACAACATCACAATAATCAAACAAAGACAGTATCAGCGTTTGTGTCAGGAGTAGCTTGGTATCTTTGGACAGATAGTCTCGTATTTTGTACAAGTTTCTTAGTATTCCTAGAGCTTTTGAACACTGAGTAGAAACGTAATTATTCATAGAAAGCTTATCATTAATTTGTACTTCAAGACTTTTTACACACGGTGAATAGCTAATGTTTTAGTCCATTAGTTGTAATTCTAATTTGTCAGGAACAATTTTATTGAGTTGATTAGCGGAACCTAGAACAGTATAAGACATTTTAAGGGATTAATAACAAGACCGCTATCAATACACCAGTTACTGATAACATTAAGATCTTGGTTAAGGAGTCGAACAACTTGTGGCAAGTCCTGAGGCAAGGCTTATATAAACAATTGAGTGTCGTCTACGTAACAGTACATCTTTGAATGCTGTACAACAGATACCAGATCAGTGTTGCCAATTTGGGGGAAAAGTCTAAATCTAAGGAATTCGACTTCAAGAATAGCGACAAATTTTTTTTTCCGATTAGCGACTTTTTTGGTGATTTTTGAATGACAGTTTGGCGACTTACAAATCTAGCGACTTTTGTGCTGCGAACAACTTGTCCTGTAACCAAGTACTATTAGTTCGAATAACTTCAGGTATATGTTTATTTTCCTTCTGCTTATTTGAATCAGCGTAAGTGATGACGAACTAAGAATTCCTGCTTTGATTGATTTTATCTCTTGCCCTCTAATGAAGACAAACTTCAAGCTTTAATATCCTTAAGTCTGCAGAGCTTCCGTTTAGAGACACAAATAACATATTACCGATAGCAAGCTGATTATCTGTAGAAACTTACTAAAAGTGAAGTGGATGTAGAATTTTCTTTGTAAACTTTTACTATTGCTTGATTTTCTAAACAACTCATTTTTGGTTTCGTTGAAACGAAATTGATCATAAAGTAAAAAGATATATTTGGTCTAGGAATTAATTCGTGCGGGTGGACAAGAGATGGCGCAACGAACGGAGCGTCCCACAGTTCCGTGTATCCACACATGTGTTGCAAACCCCTGTCATCGCGTATCGTTCGTAGTATAGGGCAGTGGATTAAAGCGTCAACAACACCAGTTTGTAGTTAAGTGAACATGACGCAATTTGTGCCTGATAAAGTGTTTTTGCGGGATGTCCTGCTGCATTACTTTAACATGCAGAAAAGTGCGACTGAAAGTCATCGTATTTTGGTGGAAGTGTATGGTGACCATGCTCTAGCTGAGCGAACGTGTCAGAAGTGGTTTGCACGGTTTAGAAGTGGTGATTTCGGCTTGGCAGACCAAGAGCGAGCTGGACAGCCAAAAAAATTTCAAGACGAAGAATTGACAGCATTGCTCGAGCAGGATTCGTGTCAAACGCAGGAACAACTTGCAGCAGCATTAGGCGTTGATCAAACAACAGTCTCCAAACGCTTGAAAGCCATGGGAATGATTCAAAAGATGTCACATTGGGTTCCACATGAATTGAAAGACAGAGACGTTGAAAGACGAAAAACCATTTGCGAATTGCTGCTTCAACGACAGAGCAGAAAGGGGTTTCTGCATCGAATTATTACGGGTGATGAGAAGTGGATCCATTACGAGAACCCTAAACGAAAAAAGGCCTGGGTGAAACCAGGTGAACCAGGTCCATCACAACCAAAACGAGATATTCACTGTGCAAAGGTTATGCTGTGCATATGGTGGGATATGAAAGGTGTGGTGTACTATGAGCTGCTGCAACCGGGTGAAACTATGAATGGAGAACGTTATCGACGACAATTAATGCGCTTGAAGCAAGCTCTGGCCAGAACACGACCAGAATGGGAGAACAGACATGATAAACTTATTGTTCAACATGATAATGCTCGCCCACATGTCGCAAAACCGGTCAAAAGCTATTTAGAAAATGTCGGATGGGAAGTTTTACCCCACCCGCCGTATTCACCAGACGTTGCTCCTTCGGACTACTACTTGTTCGATTGCATGAACAACGATTTGATTGGACAGCGGTTTACTTCTTCAGAAGATATCGAAACATGGGTCTCTGACTGGATCGCTTCCAAGGATGGGGACTTCTTTCGCCACGGAATCCGTACATTGCCTGACAGATGGGCGAAAGTGGTGGCTAGCGATGGACAATATTTTTCTTAAGGTATTTATGTATTTTGTGTTTGTACTACAGCTTCAATGTGTGCGTACCAACCGCACGAATTAATTCCTAGACCAAATATTATATAAAAGTTATTTTTAGTTACGTATTTTTGTTTCATTTACTTTTTACGTATAAGTTTTTGAAACATAGATATTATTCTGTAGTGTATAAGGTAAACAATACTGGCCTTAAAATTGAGCCTTGTGAAACACCTCTAACAAGAATAGCAGCTTCAGAAATGTTATAATGAGAGGAACTACGTAAAGTAACTTACTGTTTTCTCGTATGTAGATAGAATTCGAACCATTTTATGGTATTTACTGAAAAGTTATAGTATTTCATTTTTGCTAAGAGAACACCACACTGGACAAGGTCAAATGCCTTTGAGAGATCTAATAAAACCAGTGTGACCACATATTTGTCATTTAGTGCATGAAGCATATTGTCTTTAATACCTAACAAAGCAGTAGAAGTGCTGTGAAATTTACGAAACCCAGATTGTTCGCATGGAAGTATGCCAGAGCTATCAATATATGAAATCATTTGCTGAAGCACTAACTTTTCAATTACCTTTGAAAGAACTGGTAATATACATATTGACCTAAGGTCACTAGTTGATTTAATACAAGGCTTCTTTGGTAATGGCAGAATTTTAGCTAGTTTCCAGGGATTAGGGAATTTACCATTCGATTAAGTGTAGTTTACAATATTAGTTAAGGAAGATGTGATAACAGGTAAAAATATTTTAAGCATACAGGGTTTGTCCGGGAAGTAATATGACTAATTTTATTCCGCCATGACTGTACTTCGGAGCGTGCGCGCAGCGACTGGATCTGGTAGAGGGCGTTCCTAGCTAACAAACGAGCGGCTGGTCAGTTGTCTCCGAGCACACGGAGAGTCAGGTACGCGATTAAATTCTGTATTAAACCCGGTAAATCTGCAACAGAGACGTTTGATATGATCAAGCACGCTTACCCAGATGATGCTTTAGCAAGAAGTGGTGTGTTTCGGTGGCACAAGGCCTTTTCGGAGGGCCGGGAAGAGGTCGCCGATGAAGACCGTGCTGGAAGACCTTCGACTTCGACAAACACCGACAATGTGACTCGTGTGCGCGAAGTTTTGAACTCAGACCGTCGACTAAGTATTCGTTTACCAAAAACTGTGGTTCATGAAATTCTGACGGAGCATTTGAACGTGCGCAAGGTGTGCGCGAAGATTGTCCCAAAAGTGCTCACTGACGACCAGAAATTGCGGCGAGTGGAATTGTGCCAAGAAAATTTGAACATGTGTGAAAGTGATCCCCAATTTTTGAATAACGTAATCACAGGTGACGAATCATGGATCTTTGAGTATGATCCCGAGACAAAGAGGCAATCTTTCGAGTGGCACACGCCGGCGTCTCCTCGCCCAAAAAAGGGAAGAATGAGCAAATCCAAAGTGAAAACGATGTCATTGTCTTTTTTGACTTCAAAGGCATTGTCCACCATGAATTTGTTCCTCCTGGACAAACGTCAACGCCAAGTTTTACGTGGAAGTGCTCAAGAGACTCAAACGAAGGGTCAATGGGGTCCGACCAGACATCGGAGCCGACTGGAAGCTGCACCACGACAACGCCCCGGCTCACACCGCCTTTCTTGTGAACACCTACCTGACCAAGGCCGGCATCCCAACGCTTTCGCAGCTGCCCTACAGCCCAGATGTGGCCCCCCGGACTTCTTTTTGTTTCCTCGCCTGAAACGCCCGATGAAAGGCAAGCATTTTGAGACAATAGAGGGGATCCAAGCAGTTTGCACCGCGGCTCTCAAGACTATTCCGGAGAATGACTTCCGTGACGCCTTCAATGCTTGGAAATCGCGCTGGCAGCGCTGCATCGACGCAGAAGGAGCCTATTTTGAAAGTTTTTAAAGAATTGTAACGATTGGCTCAATAATTTTTTTTTTTAATCGACTCAGTCCTATTACTTTCCGGACAAACCCTGTATGTGGGGTTATTTCATCAAAGAACGCGGCATTGGATTTAATGTTAACAATTGTTCTTTTAACTTCGTATTCATGAACAGGTCTTAACATGAAAGGAGTTCCACAAGCAGTGTGTTTCAGTGAACTGTACTGATTTATTTGTTTATCAAATGCATCGTCAGTTGTTACTCGGATTTCGGAAACCTTAGCAAAATGACGATTTATGACATCAGGACAATTTAGTTACTTCAGGGAGGTTAGGGGATTTGGTTCGGACACTAATGCAAGCAATGAAGTATTAGGAAACAAAAAGGGTCTCGGAAGACATCATCAATAATATTCATACAAATATAAATTGACAATATATATAATTTGTTTGTTTTTTTTTTTAACACAAATTTGCGAAACACGCTTTAGGATTTATGTATGTTTAGCTTAATTCAATATGTCTCCATTCATTTTTTAACTTTTACAATAAAAATTGGAGACCCCTTTTTCATACGAATACTACATAAAGTAGCTGAACCCAAACCAGAATTCGTTTTCCATGGTAATGGAAATCAAGTATGGATGCTCGTTAGGACTAAGAGCAATGAACAGAATTATTACATTATTTGCAATATATAATTTCTTACTACAGAAGTTCTTATCGTGTATGTACATTGAAATCTTTCTAAAGTAAATCTGTATATAAGGATACAAGTCCACACTCCAAAAATTATAGTAAATACAGACTGCTTTATGTAGAGTCATTTGAAGTGGGATTAGCGTCATACTAAAGACCGACTACTGCAGGAAATATATGTGAGTCGAACTCTTTAGTATGGCACTAATCAGGCGTCAGAATGACTGCATAAAGCCAGAGATTCGATTTAATGATAAGAGAAGTGTACATTCGATGAATTTATGCACGGGTCCGCACAGTAATTCGGAACTTTATTTATAAAGTAACAACTTACTGTGATTATTGTAATCATCCCTAGAGGTTTGTTTTATTTCAATAACATTATCCGTTTGAACCAAGCAGGTAAAGCGCATAACGGTATTAAAAAAAAAATACGAATCTATAGATGGTGTTTTCTAAATCTACAAAATAAAAACAAAATGACGTTTGTTTCAGTTCTGTGGATTGAGAAAATACCATCTAATGATTCGTTTGTGTTTTGTTCATCGCTTTACTTGGTTACTATAGTAACACATGT
The DNA here is from genome assembly GCF_964235325.1 of Thermobia domestica. Lineage (NCBI taxonomy): Eukaryota > Metazoa > Arthropoda > Insecta > Zygentoma > Lepismatidae > Thermobia > Thermobia domestica. The sequence goes on from NC_137469.1 coordinate 66,388,940, forward strand.
AAATAAACAACAATATTGCATGAAATTTGAACATTAGCTAGTGTGAATTGTTAAACGTATTTTAATTTACATACATGAGTGCTTGGTAAGGAAGTTTTATCATTATATATCTCTTACCTATCATATTACATTACTGGAATTATGTACATTACTTTATCTGCAATTTTCTCATCTCCAGAATCGGTAATAAAATTAACACGTATTAGTGCTATTAATGGTAAATCTGCTGCTTATTAGCTACTTATTTTACTTTTCTTTGACATTTAATAAAAACAATGCTTTACCTTAAATAAAATTACAACAAAGAATTTTGGACAAAGAGTCCGTGAAGATTATGAATATGGAGACAAAATTTGGAATTTATTCCGAAGTTGGGCGTCCGCTTTCGTCAAGTTTTTTCGCTGTTATCTCCTTTCCACACTTTTTTGCAATTTGTTATTAGGTTCATTAATCCGTGCTCTTCACAAACTTTTAAAAGATTTTGCTCGTTATCAACGTATTGCTTCACAAATGTTAAAACTGTTAGTTCATTGCCCTTGTACATTCGCCATGTTGATAACATAAATGCTCATTTCTTTCCCACAATGCAACTGTTCGGTTACCTTGCGCCAAGTAGTTCCCTCCGCCCGCCATATAGTCCCATGTTTATACCCGCTTGTATATAACAAATAAACAGGTTCTTCGAGACTCTTATATATTATCAAGCACACAAACGATCAAATTATCCACATCTTTCCTGTAAATTTTAAAAATTTCGCTGGAAACGGACGCCCAACTTTGGAATTTAACCCCAAAATTTATATAACTGCAAAACTCACTTTTCGGCTTAAGTTTAGAGTTGCCCCTCCAGTTTCTAACCTACAAAAATGCAGTTAAAACTTTAACAATTCTTAGATTAGGCTAGGTTAGGTTCGGTTAGATTACCTGGTAAGACTTAGTTAGACTTGAACAGTGACCGGAACATGTTCTCATATAAGCTTCAAGTATCACTTAAATTCAGTAATCCATGCTTCTCATGAAAATTTAATAAATTTTCTTAATTATTCTTATATAATTCTGTAAACCTCAATGCAGAAATATCATATTCAAGGCAGCGATTCCCCATCCTATACGACTACTGCTGTTCAGTTATCGAAACCTTCCGCGTCTTGGAAATAGTACCCACTTCTACATATCTTTTCTCGTATTAAACATAACTTTACTGCCAAAATTTGAAACTTAAACATCACATAAGAACGCCAAATCATCATTTCTTAACCCATTTCTCCTTTAAATTTTCCTAATTTTTATAAAAGAACGGAGGGGCAACTCTAAACTTAACCCTCTTAGACAAACCTATTTCGGTAAATGTTTAGCATACGGGATCCAGAAGTAAAAAAAAAAAAAAAAAAAAAAAAAAAAAAAAAAAAAAAAAAAGAGCAAGCAAGATTTACGGGAGAAATGGAAGATACAAGTACTTACATTTAACATAACATAACCAAATCTAACCTAAAGTAAACTTAACTAACCTAGTATTAATAGAAATAAGCGAAATTCCATCATTTTTTCGAGAATTACACTGGACTCCTACACTAATATAATCTAACATAAACTAACTTTGCCTAACCGAAACTGGGTTAAGTTTAGAGTTACCCCTCCGCTTTTTATAAAAATCAGGAAAATTACAGGAGAAATGAGGTAAGAAATGATAATTTGAAGTTTTTATTTGAGGTTTAGGAATTTAAGTTCGGCATGAGAGTTATGTTTAATACGAGAAAAGATATGTGGAAGTTAGTACTATTTGCCGGATGCGGAAGCATTCGCAAAGGTTTCAGCAGCATGGTAGTTGTAAAATATGGCGAACAGGTGTAACGGATGCTCAAAAATAATGAAGAAAACCTTTTTAAATTTTTGTAAAGCCAACGGAGTACTAAAGTTAAGTGAAATGTAATAATTTTTAATACTTTAAGCACTGTTTTTTGTATGTTGCAAAGTCCAAGGGCACCTACAAACTGGAGGGGCAACTCTAAACTTAAGCCCCGAAACTAACCTAAACTAATCTAATATGAACTGAAACTACTGAATTTGTAACACTTTTTAGGAAAAAAAAGCTGGACCCCTTCTGCTAAACATGTTCCCTATTTCTAATGCACTCACTCACTTTAACCACAAAATTATTATTTTAATGACGGTCTATTGTGAACTAGTAGCAAAACGCAAACCAACTTACGCTAAGTGATCACTAAAAGTGAGAATGCTATCTTACAGTCAGTGTAAAAACACAGCACAGGAGAGTACGTTTCCGTAGAGAACAGACGCGTCAGCGACGGACAGTGCACACAAGTGAGGATAGTGCTGAAAATACTTGATATCGCAGAACAGTTGTGTTTGATATGTTCACTCATTTTAACCATAGTAGCTATAGCGCTTGTAATGGTTTAACACTACTAACAATTAAACTTGTAAACACAAAATACTGATTTCCTACATATACATAAATGCTTCGACAGTGGAAATTAATATCCTAGATTGTGAATAGCAAACTACAACCCATGGGCTAGACGCTGCCTGTGAAAGGTTCTTCGGGCTTGCGACGTAATTCCTAATCTTAAAATTGTTCGGGCGAGGTTTTAGGAGTCATTAATGCTGTATCGCCGGACCACACCAATTCGAAAAGAAGAGAATATTGTTTAGTTTCTCCCCAAAATACTAGGTTGGGGCTCTGGCACACTTGGGAGTGATTATTCTTCGCAATACAGTGTGGGCGTATGGCGTAAAAACTAGTCCATAAAACACAATCCAACTTGTGCTAGATGCCCACTAAAAAGCACGAATGCTATCTAACCGAGTCAGCGGAGGAGCGCAGGAGAATGGCCCGAGCGGGAGCGAGGGAGCAGGCGCGTCAGCGGCGATGGCTCTACGCAAACTCAGAATAGTGGAAAAACACTTTATATGTCATAAATGGCATGGCTTATGTGTTGCACAGCTTTGGGGAGATGCTAAATGCCATAGGTTAGATTAGGTTTGGTTGAATGTTCCTCTTCTTTTCTGTAATTTTAATTCTTTTCTACACTTACGAGAAACTGTTCGCCTGTTTAGTAGACCATCCCTTTCACACAATTTCAACAACTGAAACTCGTTATTTTTGTACAATCCATAAAACACAAACACGATATGTGACAATCTTCTCATTTTCGCACCATCTCTACACTGCCTTTCCCATAACCCTCTTTCGTATGGACTTACTTATTTTAACCGTAATATTACTAATTTTTGTGACGGGCTATTGTAAAGTAATACCGAGATTTCTAGTTTAACATTCCATGATTATAGGCCGAGGAATTTGATTTTGACTCTGAAATCTGTCAATGCAAGATCTACATAATGAGGGAATTCATTGTGTAAATTAAGCAGTAGCACTTAAAGCGAATTCACAGATAAAATTATTTAATAATTTTTAACATTTTATAATAGATTTTCTGATCTAAAATTATATATAGCAGGGTTGGCTGGTTTAAACCAAGGTGGTTTAAACCAAGGTTTAAACCAGCTGGTTTTTTCAAAAAAACCAACTGGTTTAAACCAAAAAAAAAAAAAAAGTTCGTAAAAGTGTAAGTGTTTGTAAAATCTTGATGAACACACATTTGTGGGTTATCACGTTTCACTCCCGTATATTATTCGTATTATATTCAGACCTAAATTCCCCATTCATTACTCAAAAAGATTATACTACAAAAGCAACTTTTTTTTACAAGTTTATAAATGTTTATTTTGTGATTTTTTTTTTTTTTTTGTAGTTGTTATTATTGTTATGTAATTACAATCGAAGAAAAATTCTAAATATTGTTTCGTTTCAATGTTTACTATTGATAAAATACATCGAAAATGCCGTACTTTTTGTGTGTGTTTGGGGGGGGGGGGTGTCATACAGACCCCACGAGAGGCATTTAGTGAAATAAGTATCTTTGATATCTATTTATGTATAAATGAGTTTGAGCCAAAGTGGACTCAAATAATTCGTATCTTTATTCAGTTTTCTTATTGATATGCAGATTAAGTCGGTGTATTTCTTTAATTTGGACCAATAAAAGTCGTTGTTAACTAACTCGAACTAAATTAATTCTTCTGTACTCCGTCGTACTTTGAAATTGTTCATATGTAATTCTGTGTAATGGTTTCACTTGTGCAACTGTTTATCTTTTTGTCCTTCTGAAATGACTCTTGACAGTTATATTAAGAAGCATGTAAAGATCAGTACAACGTATTTTTTTTTTTTTTTTATCAGAATTCCTTCGTGAGTGAGTCGGCAGACGTATCGCATTTGTGGCCAATTAGTCCTGGTTCCAAGTTCAAATGGAGGACAATTTCTCTCGGATGTAACTCGAAGCGGTTTTTATTCCGCTTTAAGCTTATGTGACCCCTTCCAGCATAACCCGGTTGTTGCATAATAACATCAAGGCGAAACAAACTTATTTCTGTCCATATATGATATGAATATATAGAGCAAATCATTTAAACCATAAAAACCTGGTTTAAACCAAAAAAACCTGGTTTAAACCAAAAAAACCGGGTTTTTTGGTTTTTTTAATAAAAACCATGGTTTTTGCCAACCCTGATATATAGCAAGTTAATATTAAATTTTGACAGTTAATATTAAATTTAAAATTAAAGTACAGTAAAAATGAGAGTTTATAAGTGGCCGGTTACAGTACTTTCTTTTGTTTTAACATAGACCTTTTTTTCATAAGAAGAGTATTGTCTACATACAAACATGGAAGAAGATACTACTGGGCCAACGACTGGCGTAGATATAATGACAGAATATGGCGAAACTACTGGTCCTGATGTTCCTGGGTTTTCTGGACTCGACGTGGAACAATATGAAACACCGATGGGTGAGGAAGAAGTCGAAGAGGAAGAGAGTATTTACGGTTCAGAATACGATGATTTTAGGATGGACTGGATCAGGTAAATGGAGATGGAAAAATATAATTTGGTTTTAAATCTATTATTATTACTATTACTATTATTATTGTTATTTTTATTATCTTCCTTTCGTTGAGTAGATGTGTTATTTAATACATTCACTAGCAGTAAAGGCGTTCTTTAAGATCCTCCATATTGACCAGAACTTTTTTTTTCTCAATTTTTATTACTGACTAGGCAACTGTTTAAACTATTCAAATATTTTACTTTATGGTAACATTAATAATACTAGCTGAACCTGCACTTTCTACACAGCGGATCATTCACATATGAGCATGAATCTCCTTGTCATTCCTCACAGCATCTGTACATGTCCCTTTACAGACACAAGTGAAAGACATTTTAATAAAAATCTGCAAGGAGTACCATAAAGGGAAGATTTTTTTCAATATCTCGCACCGTTTGCAAGATTGAACCTACTTCCGGTTGGAGTTTCTAATTCATGTATGATTAGGCTTTCTTTCTTCTTGCAATATGTAATAAGTAATATGTAATATGTAATAAGCAAATACATTATATACACAATTAGTTATAATGTCAGTAATATATGATGTTCATAGGGCAAAACACTCCAAACAATAAAGATTCATCTTAGACAGAAGAAATGGTTATCCTTCGTTTTTAATTATCATTCGGTCATGAAACAAATGTCTGAGAGATATACAACCACTATATACAACTATGTTGTGTTGGAATGTATAACTTATAGAATATGATGCTTTAATTTTTAAAATTTCGACACTTCCAGTGTACCCCTAAAAAATGTAATAAAGAAATAACGGCCACGTTTTTTAAATATTCGTTCTAGCACTTGTGGTTTTTGAGATCTCATTGTCGAAAGGATTGAAGACAAACATATAAACCTAGCATTTTAATATATAGATACAACATTAAGGCTAATGTTATGCTACAAGATAACTTAACTATTGTATGATGTAAAGATAACAGTACGAATATCAATTATGTAAAAACTAAGTGACTGACGTACACTAATAAATCTGAATATTGGGGGCACAGTGACTCAGTGGTAGAGCGCTTACTTCTGATATGTGTGGTCCGTGGTTCGATCCCTGGCCAGGTAAGTTTGTGGTGAACGACGATATACTACGTTCGGGGTACTCGTTTCCTTCTACATCCTCATTCCACCAATTCTTCCAGCATCGTTCACTTGCCTTAATCATCCCTCTCCCTTAGCCTAAAGGGCATAATCATGGGATGTTAAACTGAAAGATTTCATTTCAATATGAATATTATGTCAGTAACGAAATACAAGGTAATATATTCGAAAAAAATGACACAATAAAGGATTTAGGTGTAATATTTAATAGACCTTTAACATTTTAATGAACGTAAAGTTCGGTGAATGATCCCGTAAATAGAAAGTAGATACAATATAAATGAAACGTATCTTACTGTCCTTTGAAGTAGTTCCCTCCCGCAGCTATGAAACGCTGACCACGGCTGTACATGTCCTGGAAGTCTTCTTTCGAGATGGTGCTCAGAAGCCTCGTCACGTTTCGTTGGATGTCTGGAATATCGTCAAATCTCTTTCCTTTCAACACGAGTTTGAGGCATGGGAACAAGAAGAAGTCGGGATTATTCTGATCTGGCGAGTATGGTGGATGGCCAATTTGCGCCACCCACTTTGGGCCAGGAATTCTATTGGCTGTGTGAGGCCGAGCATTGTTGTGAACCAAAAACCATGAACCTTGTTCTCAGTACTGGGGCGTACCCTTTGTACACGTTTCATGAAACGTCTCAAAATTTCGACATACGTAGCAGCATTCAATGTTGCTCCATTAGGTAGAAATTCCTTGTGGATTATGTCATTACTGTCTAAAAGGTGATTGCTTCGTTTTGATGCGTGATTTTTCTGCTTTGACCTTTTTCCGACGAGGTGATGTAGGAGAACGTCATTCCGTGCTTTCGCGTTTTGTTTCCGGATCGTACCTCCACACCAGGATTCCTCCTCAGCAACAATACAGGTCAAGAAATTTGGATTTTCATCCGCCACAGCAATAAAATTCTGTGAGGCAAGAACACGTGCGTGGTTTTGATCATCAGTCAAGTAATGTGCCACGAGTCGACATCACGTTTTCCGTTTCCCTAAATCGTTGGCGAAGATATGTCTCGCAGATTTGCGGCTAATGTTCAATTCCTCAGCAATCATTCGCACAGTTAATCTTCAATCGTTCGTGATTAATGTCCACTTCTTTTCAATGTTTTCGTCTGTACGAGAGCTTGACGGCCTTTTGCTACGGGGATTATCAAAAAACACTATCCCGCCCTTCTCGAAAACAGCCGAATCACTCGTAAACACTTCAAGGACACTGCTTGATCTTCATAAACCTGTACCAACATATCATAGGTTTCTTTCGGTGTCATGCCAAGCTTAAAACGAAACTTCAAATTAATCCTTCGTTCGTTCATTTTACTGTTATCAGTTTGGAACAGAAGATACTAACACTCACTTGGTATAACACGTCTCACACAGACCACAGTTGACTCACAACTGAAGAACGGTGAGTCCACAATGGCGGCACCTGTCACTACTCGTGTGTAGAGTTTCGTTGCACCAGTATTGCCAGGTCGAGTACGGCGACTTCATTCACCGAACGTTATTGTCAGAGGTTGTATGTAACGAAGCAAAGAAAATAATCAGTTATTTGTTTAATCAATGGCCTGCCTTCTGTCGACCAGATACATACACACTTCTATATAAACTGCTAGTAAGATCAAAATTAGAATACGCGTTAGTAATTTAGAACAGCCTATCACAGACATTTATGAAGAAAATTGAAATTGTTCACATTAATACTCAATCATTACTCCAATATATCAAACTACTAGAGAACATATTTTAAATTGGATTCATTAGTAGACAGGAAAAAATTTCTTTTTGATTCTGCATATGTAGAAAAGGTGTTCAGCAATCGCCCTATTTCAGACTAACTCTATGGCCTATGGAACCCGGAGGTTCAGTGGCGCGTTCACAAAAGCTCTGCACTGACTTCTATCCCTAGCCAACTGGATCCAGTTTCTACTTTGTATTCCTATTTCTGCGAGATCCATTTTAATATTATCCTCCCATCTGTGCCTAGGTCTTCCTAATGGTTGTTTTCTGGTTGGTCTTCCAGTTAAGACTTTGAAAGGGTTCCTGGTTTCTTCCATCCCGGCTACATGACCTGCCCACCTGAGCCTCCTAGAGTTGATGACGTAACAATGTTTGGTAAACCGTATAAATTATGTAGTTCCTCGTTATGAAGTTTCCGCCATTCACCATTCCCGTTTCTCTTGGGTCCGAATATTCGTCCCAGGATCTTGTTCTCAAATACTTCCAGTCTATGTTCTTCTCTCAGAGTAAGCGACCATGTTTCGCAATTATACAGAACAACAGGCATGATTATCGTTTTGTATATTTTAAGCTTGAAATTTCTCGACAGAATTCGCGACGACAAGAGATTTTGAACTGAATAATAACACGAATTCCCTACTTTTAGTCGACATTCAGTTTCTTCGTCTGTTAATATTGATATGGTTTTCGTCTCGTAATATTGATCCTAGATATTTGAAAGTATCCACTCTATCAAAAGTATTGTTCGATATTTTAACGCATCCATAATTTGCCGTATTACTATCCCGACGAACTTCCATGTATTTAGTTTTCTTTGCATTCACTTCTAAACCCATGTCCCTGAAAGCGTTTAATAAGACCTCTGCATTTTTTTCTATTGTTCTCCTATCATCCCTTCTTAAATTTACATCATCAGCATACTCCATAACCTGACACCATTCAACTCTAGCAGGACCGTACTGCAACCCAGGGGCCACTGGGAAAGTACTTTCTAGTGGGCTCACTCACACGTACGTACTACCCCCTCGCCGACAATAAAAGTAGTCCGAGAGTGTCACTTGGGTCAAGTATGCTAAAAAGTCTTAAAATGCAAATTTAAAACTTTTTTTTTAAGACAGTAATCTCTCTCCTACCACTGACTGATCTGACGTAATGCCCAATCCTCTATTCTTCTCTTTCAACTATACAATCATCTGTGCAAGCTCGATTACTTCATATCTCCCCCTAAAATAACAATGCCATACTTGTGCCATAGACCTTTTATAGGCGCCCCTGGTTCATATACAAACACATATATGAAGCGTCAGAAGTAATTTATGATTTATGCAAATGCAATACTTCTCCATTGTCCTGTATTAACAGCAGAATCGTAGTTAGAGAGTGGACGAGCGAGGCTGTGGCCCCAAGAGCTTATGGCAAGAGGCTGCCGAACGAGCAAGAAGAAACAAAAAGTGTTGGAAATGAATAAACGACGCGTTGGTTGCCCACAAAAAGTATCGGCGTCCTATTAAATCAATATTGTTGTGGGATTGCAAAGGAATATATTTGTTACAAAAAAAAAAAAATCCTCGCTTTGCTTGCAACCCAAACGTTTCAATAAGTCACAGCAAGCTTTTACGTGTTACTTAAAGAAAGTTATTACACATGATTTGCTAATGATGATGTGATATAGAGGCCGCAACCTGTTGTTTGCGCGAGAATATTAAAAATGAAAGTAAACAAGGGAAATAATAACGTTTTCGAACTTGAAGCAGCGGTAGAATAGGGGCTTAAGGAATTATAATTTAACCTAACGAATTTCAATTTTTTCAAAGACTGACCACTACCAGTGATCTTTTTATTCCATTGACATGAAATACTTCCAATTTGAAGGAATTTATTGGAATGATTTCACCATCAACTACTTGTACCGCCAGAAAATTTTTTGTGCATACGTATGTAGTTGTGTGATATTTTTATGTATCTACATACATATAATAAGATATACGCATTATATATATATAGTGTGATTTTTTTAAAACTCACGGATTTCATTTGGGTTTAGAATTTCTAATTGAAGTCCGATTTTCATGCGGTTTGTGGCAAATGATCAAGGAAGGATGGAAGATTTATGGGACTATGTTTACTAGTTTGAATTCACCCGGGTTAATATCGGCCACGCCTCAAGAAGAGCAGCAAATTTTTTCGCCAGTGTACCTTACAATATGAAAGAGGTGCGGTGCAGTGTGGAGATTTGAGTTTTCTTTGTTAGAGGCAACCTCGCCAAGGTCAATAAAAACAGGAAACTGGGCCGTTGTATTGGGAATTGTACTATACATTTTTTTGCTACTGTGTGAGTATGATCAGGACACAGTGAGAATATTGTACTCCTTGAGGCGACATGAGTTTATCGTTAAATGTTTTTGGAGAACTGAATCTTGCTGTTGCTACGTAAAGGGCATACAAACAAATTTGCCTCACGTTGTGCCCCAGACAGGAACACAATGTTGTCACTAGTGAATAAACTGGAAGAAACAGGATCCTTTCTGAATGAGACAGAGAAGCATGGACCCCGCAGGCGGGTATTGTGGAAGATGTCAGTTATCGACTCTATAGGTCGCCCAAGAAACCGGATATAGCTATTCAACATGTGATTTATGGGTGTTACCACTAACACTTAATATGTATTCTCACCAACATTTAATTTATATTCTGCAAATTTGCTTTAAAAATCAAAAAACCTCATTCCAATTGTAAGGTACACTGGCGAATATTTGCTTTTTTTTCTTGAGGCGTGGTCGATATTATTATGAATTGAAACCAGTAATCATAGTTCCATAAATCTCCTTGATCATTTGCTACAAACCGCATGAAAATCGGACTTTAGTTAGAAATTCTAGACTCAAATGAAATCCGTGAGCTTTAAAAAAATCACCTTTTATATATATCACTCCCTCCCCCCAAAAATGTATATGCTTTTTCGTTGCTAGAATGGCATGTATGTCTATTTTAAGAGTCATTACTATCCTTTTGACCGATCGTAAGCACGCAATTTATTTCAGAAAATTTTCTTGTAATATTGTTGCAAAATAATTGGAGACAGAAATCAAAAAACATATTTTCTCCCTATCATCATATAAAAATTTACTAAAAATTGTGAGGAAATGTTGGAGTTACAAAATATTTTTTCGTATATGTGTATGTGTTAGTGTATTTTCAATATGTTAATTAATAATAAGTAGCCTTAAATTTAGAACTTTCATTCATTAAGAAATTAAGTAATTACTATAATTTCAAACATATGTAGCCAAACTATATTTTGGATTTTTAATACAAACATTAAACACATTCTTTACTTTTATCGATCAATATTGAGAAATCTGCAAAGAAGGTTCCTTTTGAATTTTCGTTACAATTTTTTTTTTTTTTACCGCAATCAAAATTAAAATGCTATTTGTGTGGTCATATACAGAATAAAATTTCAAAAGTTTACAATTATTACTGGAAATTAATGCTGTTATCCATTTGGAACATTTTAAAAGCACATAGTTTCTAATGCATTGAAATTTCATTTACTATCGATAGTATGAAACGTTGTAAATAGTTGTAAATTTCCATAACTGTTCTTCAAATAGATTTGTATACAACCAAAGATAGTTTTGTAAAGTTTAACAAAACTAATATAACCCTCTTGATAAAAACTATTATTTGGAAAAGAGTATTAATGATCGCTTTTTGCTGTTGCAATGATCTGTCCAAGCAGCTTGATAAAAATTTATAGTGCAATAACGAATAACGAAAAAAAATTTTAAAAAAAACTTTGGTGCGATCACGTTTCTTTGTTCTAAAAGTTTCACAAGTTTCTTGCCAGATGTCTTACGAGAATCTATTCGAAACTTCAATTTGATATTCCTCTCTTACCTGGCTCACTTCTAATTTCTTTAAATTAAATCTCTTCGTTTTCAGACATTGAATATTTCCTTTATTCAACGATACTCTCTCTCTTATTATCGCTGCTATCAGCTAGTGATCAATGCCGCAATCAGCTCCTTTGAACGACCGAACATCAGTTATGCTAGATTGTCTTCTGCTATCTACTAAAACGTGATCGATTTGATTATGTTTTTCCGTCTGGCGAGGTCCAAGTATATTTATGAACATCGCGATGTGGAAACTTCGTACTCTTCACGATGAAATTTTTGGATGTTGCAAAGTTCACGAGTCTAACGCCGTTGTCTTATTTTCCTTATGCAGGCTTTCGTTCCCTATAATCGGTTTGAACCCTATTTCATACTTTTTTTTTTTTTTTTTTTTTTTTTAATGATAGAATTAAAAGTTTCAATATATGATATAAGACCTGAAAGTATTACTTCAATAGGGTAGTAAGAACATATATTAATCTATAGGCATGCTATAAACCACTATAATTGCTTATCTTAGAGTAGGACATTATTTCAGAATTTATAATGTAAATTAATAGTACATTTTATGCTTACTTTTGATTCCTTAATGTTGTAGGGATTACTGCAGACTATGTTGTCAGAGTTTACCTTTTTATTAATCCATTTTAAAGCTCATTAACATGATATCTTATTTTCTCTCTCTTTTCTTTCTTAGAGAGTTGCAATAATAAAGTTGAATTTTATGACAAAATACTGTATTTTTGCTCTCAGCTGTTCTCAGCATGCTAATAAAGTCTATTATTAGTAGTAGTACAGTTTTCGTATTTGCAAATATCCGTTTCTCTTTCCAATATTTTATCTATCATCTTATAAACAAACATATTTTAAGGAATATGCTATCCGTACAATATTTGATTATCTACAACAGTGAAGTTCAACCGGGAGTATGCAGAGACGTCTTAAGTAGTTTTAGGGATATAACATTTGTATGAACGGTATTCAAACTCTTAATTCCCCATTGTTTCTTGAGACACTTTCCCACTTGGTATGTACCCCTAAAACTAGCTTAATTTAAATTTATTTAAATCTTTTACTATATTCCGATTGAATATCACTGCAGTAGATAATCACATATTGTGAGAATGACATAATCCATACAATGTTTGTTATTAAAGAGATAGATAAAATATTAGTACGAGGAATGGGTATTAGTAAACGCGAAGAACGCAACGCGTTCTCAATAGTATTAGATTACTATAAGTCTTTAGTAAACATTTCGTAATGAAAGACATTCTTGTAAGATGGCGTCAGCTGCAGCAATAGAGCTGTATTGTCGTTTTCTCCTGGCTGCCAGGACCTTGGTATTCTAGGTAGGAAACAAACGTACCAACACAGTAGCTAAGAGCGTCGCATTGGCAGATGTTTCACTGGAGCACTCTCTATCGTGCTTGGATCTCCGTAGATGTTTTCTCCAACGGACGCAGTCTCATTGACAGATTGAAACAAGCCTGATGAAAATAAGCTCCATTCTGTGAAACCTACTTTGGGCAGTTGGCAGACAGCACTTACTCGACGCCGAGATTAAGCAATTCGACTCATTTGCGTATCGAACACTCTATCTTACTCATTTCTATTTAGTGGATGCATCGCACTAACCATCCGTATTGTGAAGATTGTATCGTTCTGCTGAATATTCGATACATTCTTAAGTGTTCAGAATACTCAGACCTCAAAGGTCGTTTAAGACTGGCTAAAAATCCTAGTGAGATTTTAGAGATAATGCAGTCTTAAGTGAATATATTCTCACTTTCGTTCGCGAGATTGCAGTAATTACTTGCTCTGTGGTTTCTCTTTTAAAATGGTTCTTCTTATTGCTATTTTTTTGAGTAATTTTCTAGTTCTATGTGTATTTCATATTTTACTATTTGTTTCTTTCTTTTTTTAAAAACTTTTTCGTATCTTCTATTTGAATTTTCATAGCGTTTTTCAGTTTATCCTATTTAATTTTTAGAATTTATATCATAACTACACTCTTTTCAGATGTTTTTACTTTGAATATTTAATATCCAACATTTTCGACCATTGGCTTATTCGTGATTGTGACAAATAGCCTCGCGGGGGCACGATGGCTCAGTAGTAGAGTGTTCACCCCTGGTGCGTAGAATCCCTGGTTCGATCCCAGCTCGCGCCGAGTGGGCTTTGTGGTGAACAAACACCATGTTCGCGGGTTTCCTCGGAGTTCTTCCATTTCCTCCCACTTGCTTCATTCCACTATTGTATTCATTTGTCATCATCACCGTCTTCTTTAGCCTAGCTGGCATAACCGTGGGGCGTAAAACTGAAATATTTAATTTCATTTCAAATAGCCTCACTTTTGACGTCACCATTAATCTATAATGACCAATTAATCGAGTGTTGTATTCATGATCGCGGCTGACAAGTGACAACAAGTTTGACTTTTTCTTCTTTCTGTCTTTCTAAGATTTTATTTTTTCTTTAAGCACTAATGATGAACTATTGTGGCTCAAAAGCTCAGTGCCTCTGTTAAGCACTTTCATTGATGATGTGTTTTCTCAGAGAACCATGTAAATATCAATTATTTTTATGTTCAAATGGTTGTGCTGTAATTCCTTTCTCGAAAGGAAAAAGTAGAAACAAGAATAAGTAGTTTTTAGGTCACAAACTTTTAGGTCTAAATACCGTAGCCGAATCAGAAAATGTAGTCGCCATTTGGTATTTGGCAAACAAAGTAGAGGCCAAATGCCTATCACCAAACTAAAATATTTGCTCGCCAATGATAACATGACAACCGGAAATTTCGCGCCCTACCATAATGTGAATCATCTTCCGCTGTGTAAGATCTTTAATTCAGCCAACACACTAAACTATCCTATCTCTACGATTGAGAGTACGACTTTTATGAGAGGTGTTGTCCTTAACATGATTGTACATAAATATTTTCCTCTTCCTAGGCTTAAGGTGATGTGTGCCATGCGAGAGTCGGATGCTAGACTCTTTTCTGATTTAGTTCACCGGAATGATGATGAAATATATGATAAGATTAATGCATTTTTGGATGGTGAACTCCACTCACCTAAATTAAATGAAGACCGGATATTTTTCATATACAAAACAGTCAGAACAGAGATTGTTGAACGAGAAGTTATCATAGAACCAGGTAAGTGAACGCGTAATACAGTGAAACCTGTCTATGTTGGCCACCATCAGTTCCATTGAAAAGTGGCCAACTTAGACAGGTGGCCAACTTACAGAAAATAAGTGTGATCGGTGTACTTTTAGAATAGGATCTCTAGTATTACTTGATTGTAAAATTTTAATAAGCAATGACACGACAGCTACTCTTAAATCATCTATATAGAGTAATCATAACAATATACAGTACAAGAAAAAATAGTACAGTATGTTTAATCTGAAAACTAGTCTGGTACACTGAATTATTCGGATTGAAAACAATAACAGAAACAACCATAAAATAGAAACATATGTATGAAGTTTATTGAAATTGATATTGTAGCACACTGAGTTATTCAGATTAAAAACAAGAAAAGCAAAATTATAAATTGAACAATTTATATGTAGTTTATATGACTTGTTTTCAGTTGTTACTGTTCTTTCTTGTTTTTGTTTGTTTTCATTTTGGATAAACTCCAATTTACTTCAATTCTGTTGTACAGACGAAGCATATCATTTGCAAACTCATTCTAGACGTATCTCTTTTATTCTTTTTGCCTTGTTAATGAGCTACAAGTGTTTCCCTCGGAGCAAAAATGTTTTGAGAAAATCTTAAGAGAATTCACATCTCAAAATCTCCACTACTTTCCGACAAGCCGTCATGTGTCAATAGTTGACAATTGAGAATTTCAAGGAATTACTAAAGCTTTCCACTGATGAAAGGAGCCGATATAGCTAATGGCTTTACCAAAACAGATCGGGTAAACACATATATACGAATACGTATTTAATACAACCATTTCCTGAATTCCTGTACGTGCTTTTTCTTATTCATATCTGGGGGCGCGGTGGCTTAGTGGTAGAGCGTTCACCTCCGGTGCTTGGGATTCCTGGTTCGATCCCAGCTCGCGCCGTGTGGCCTTTGTGGTGGACAAGCACCGTGCTCGTGGGTTTTCTCGGGGGTACTCCAGTTTCCTCCCACTTTATTCATTCCACCATTTCATTCATCTCTCATCATCACCGTCTCCTTTAGCCTAACCGGCATAACCGTGGGACGTAAAACTCAAAGATTTCATTTCATTTTCTTATTCACATCTTTCTTCACCATCCCTCATCAAGGCAGTGTTCTGGTCATTGACCTCCACGAACAAATCGTGCGAATCCATGCTTCTCGGTGTGCAGTTACAAATACAGAATATCTGCCTCTCATATGAGAATACGAAACAGTTAAGAAAGATAACAAAACGGTATTTTGCGTGGCCAAGATACGCAGGTAAATTTATCATTATCATGATAGGTAAACAATTCTTCAATGTGGCCAACTTTCAAGATAGACAGGTGGCCAACTTACAAAATAATAAGTAACGAATGTCTTACGGGAAATTGCAGGTTCAAGACGAACCAGGCCAAGATAAGCAGGTGGCCAACTTAAAGAGGTGGCCAAGTTGACAGGTTTTACTGTATAACATTTAAGCGCAAGAAAGCTGGTAATCAAAGTGAAATTTTACCTTGGTAGTTTTCCAACTTTCCTGGCCAACTCTACAATGTTATTAATGTTTAAGGGAGAAAGTTTTTTTTTCCTTCCTTCAAAATTGACAGATTCACTAATCGATAAATCTATTAAGTGAACAAAATAATTTGGATGTGTGTAAATCCTCATGGATAGTTCTCGAGAAAATCGATATTTTGTGAACCTAAAAATTGATACTGTACGGGAACGACGCCAACAATTAAGATGAATTACTGAAGCTACACCGACATCAAGTATTTCATTATAATACTAGCAAAATGACAATACACAGTATGGTTAATAGGATATGGTCCGAAATGTTATTAATTCCTAAACTTTAAAGGGGTTTATTCACAGTTTCATTGCCAAGAACTGCAGAAGGTAGACGTTGACCAATAGGTGTAATAAGAAGTACTTGTCAAACCTTATCTAGAGGTACTGTTATTTTGGCTCTAAAACCTCAGGAAGTCGTCGAAAAGGGCAGCAAAGGAAAGAGGGATCATTGTTTTGATTTAGAGAAACTGAGAAGTTTTAGAAATAAAATCAATATAGGAATAGCATCAATATGCAACCACATTTAGCATATGTGAGAATCATCCACAGAGGATAGCGCTAAGCTGAGAAATCGGCATAGGCGATGGGTCGAATAGCAGTTTTCACATAGTGCAGAATAATTTTTCACTAGTTTCACCGCATTCCTGAAGTTTTCTTGAAACAAGTTGCATGTCATATGCAAGCTCTTGAAAGGTTGTACATTAGACGTATTTTATCTTTTGTCTACCTTTGTTTTCTGTTGAGGTATCTAGTTTTGAACAATTCTTCGACTCATCACCTACGCCGATATCTCAGCTTAGCGCTATCCTCTATGGATGATTCTCACATATGCTAAATGCGGTTACATACTGATGTTATTCCTATATTAATTTCATTCCTAAAACGTCTCAGTTTCTCTAAATCAACAGTGACACCCTTACTTTTGCTGCTTTTTTTGATCAACTTCCTGAGGCTTTAGGACCAAAATTACAGTAGCTTTAGATGGGGTTTGACGTGTACTTCCTGTTACCCCTATTGGTCAACGTCTACCTTCTGGGGCCCTTGACAATGGGACTGTGAATAAACTTCTTTCAATATCAATCGATAGATCACAACAAGCTGAACAGAACAGCATTCTTGAGAGTGAATTCTCATGCATAGTTTTCGAGAAAATTTAATACTTAGGGTTCTAAAAAGTTTGTTGCCAATAATAGTTGTTATTCTGACGGAGCAGATTGTTTATTTATTTATTTACTAGCATCGATTACCCGTTTCGCTGGGTTAAAATAAAAATTTTAAATGCAAAACTCCTTATCTCATGTGTTCGGTACCCGTGAAATATACTATTTTTGTTTTTGGTGGCATATATTTAAACAGGATTTGAAGTGTCACTGTTCATCTCAGCGACCCCGAAAATTATAATTCGACACTAATATCAGTCATTTTCGATGATTTTATATACCCCCATCCCCTTTCACATGTTGCAGGGCTGAATTTAAATTTAAACAGCATTGAAAGTGTCACTGTTCATCTTTGCGACCCCGAAAACTATAGATTCGAAACTGATATCGGTCATTTCGATCGTTTTTAAATATCTCCCCCTCCCCCCTAAGTTGCATCGGTAAGGTGATATAAAAATCATCATCTATGTTGAAAATTTGATCGAGATGGGTCGGGTGATTCAAGAGTTATATATCCCTCTCCCCTACATTGCTAGTAGTAATCGCATGACTTGGCCTCACTTTTTGGCCCCTGGGTCCCTGCCTCAGGACCCATGGTCCCTGGCCGGGGTCAATGACCTAGGGGTACATAGGACCACCCCCTCTAAATTTTGGCAGGGGTACCATGGCCCACCCCCTAAATTTTGGCAGGGGTACATAGGACCACCCCCCTTAAATTTTGGAAATTGCCAAATCTAAAAATTTGGTATGGTAGCCTAGGACCATAGTATGTACCTTTATCCATATTGGGGGTCTATGTCGTTCCCTTTCATGGGTAAAAAATTGCCAAAAAGTCAAATTTCGGGGGTTTTTGACCTAATTTATCCCCTTGGATGAGGTGTTATTACCCTATATAGTTATATGGGCGTATACAGGGGTCCATTCCCTTTCATAAGACATGGGTATATTAATGCACCCCTTGAAAAATTTGGGAGGGGTACCTTGGCCCACCCCTTAAATTTTGGAAATTGACCAATTTAAACATTGGGTATTATAGTACAGGACCCTAATATGTATTATGATAAATTTGGGTGGTCCACCTCGTTCCCTTCTAGGGGTACAAAATTGCCAAAATATAAACGTAAGCAATACGTAGTACCACGTGTTTGGTTTTTGGTCGATTTTATCCCCTTTGATGAGGTGTTATTATCCTATATAGTTATATGGTCATGTATAGGGGTCTATTACCTTTCATAAGATATGGATATATTTGTACACTCCTTTAAAAATTTGGGAGGGGTACTTTGGCCCACCCCTTAAATTTTGGAAATTGCTCATTTTATATATTTGGTATTATAGTATTGGACCCTAACATGTATTATAATAAATTTGGGTGGTCCACCTCGTTCCCTTCTAGGGGTACAAAATTGCCAAAATATAAACGTAAGCAATACGTTGTACCACGTGTTTGTTCTTTTGGCCCAATTTATCCTCTTGGATGAGGTTCTATTACCTTATATGGTTATGTATAGGGGTCTATTCCCTATCATAAGACATAGGTACATTTGTGCACTCCTTTAAAAATTTGGGAGGGGTACTTTGGCCCACTCCTTAAATTTTAGAAATTGCTCATTTTATATATTTGGTATTATAGTACTGGACCCTAACATGTATTATGATAAATTTGGGTGGTCCACCTCGTTCCCTTTTAGGGGTACAAAATTGCCAAAATATAAACGTAAGCAATACGTTGTACCACGTGTTTGGTTTTGACCTAAGTTATCCCCTTGGATGAGGTCCTATTACCTTATATGGTTATGTATAGGGGTCCATTCCCTATCATAAGACATAGGTACATTTGTGCACTCCTTTAAAAATTTGTGAGGGGTACCTTGGCCCACCCCTTAAATTTTAGAAATTGCCCAATTTAATCATTTGGTATAATAGTATAAGACCCTAATAGAGATTACTATAAATTTGGGTGGTCCATCTCGTTCCCTTTCATGGGTACGAAATTGCCAAATTTTAGTACAACCACGTGTTTCGTTTTTGACCTAATTTATTCACTTGGATGAGGTCCTATTACCTAATATGATTATATGGTCATGTATAGGGGTCCATTTTCTATCATAAGACATAGGTACATTGATGCACCCCGGGAGGGGTACCATAGCCAATCCCTTAAATTTTGGAAATTTTTCAATTTAAGCATACGCTATTATAGTACATGACCTCAATATGTATCATGATAAATTTGGGTGGTCCACCTTGTTCCCTTTCATGAGTAAAAAAAAAAATGCCAAAATATAAACATAAGCAATATGTTGCATCACGTGTTTGGTTTTTGGCCCAATTTATCCCATTTGATGCGGTCTTATACCGTATATGGTCATATGGTCATGTATATAGGTTCATTTCCTATCATAAGACATGAGTACATTGATGCACCCTTTAAAAATTTGGGAGGGGTATCTTGATTCATCCACCCAGTTTTAGAAAATGTTTAGTATAAGCATTTGGTATCTTCGTACAGGTCTTCAATATGTACCACTATAAATTTGGATGGTCCACATCGTTCCCTTTCATGGGTAAAGAACTACCAAAAATCAAATTTCGGAGGTTATTGACCCCTATTTAGCACGTTATATGGTTTATTACCTTTATATGTTTATGTTCTCTTTTAAATTTGGGAATTATCAAATAACAACATTCGGTAAACGTTTTCTAGGACCCATTGGTGTTCCTCTTATGGCCAAATATTCAAAATTTAAAGGTTATTGACCGGCTTTATTATTAAATGCGTACAGGATTTATTACTTTTTTCATAAGACATAGGTGTATTTGTGTACCAATCTTAAATTTTGGAAGGGGTACATTTCTTATTGTCATATCAATAATTGGTAATTGTTCTTAAAATTGGATAGTATCTCATTCATTGGGTAAATCATTATGATCACGTGATCAGTTATTGACCTATGATGAGATTAGGAGTCCAGGACATTGGTACATTTAAACTTTGTAGGATAATTTGAGAATGCGTCATTGGTATTGATTATTACAGCCAAATATAAACGTAAGCAATACGATGTACCACGTGATTGACCTTGATGAGGTAGTGTACAGGGATACATAGCTAACCTTATTGAATCTTATGACTCATAGTCTTAAGGGAATACATGGTAGAACACTGGCAAAGTTATTGTTGATGCAATTTGATTGGTTGATCACTATCTTTCGTGCAATCTGATTGGCTGATCACTATCTTTCGTGCAATCTGATTGGTTGCTGATTTTCAAATCTTTGCTGCATTCAGTTTTAAGTTTTGTTTAACATTTAAACATCTTGGTTTCGTTCAACATTTTGCACTCACTGATAAATATGATCAAAACCGTTTATTTGTTAATCGAATAGTTAAAAACCGGATAAAGTTTGACGGTTAACCGTGAAACGTGAAATTTTTTTTTAGTTTGAAAATTTTTTTGTTTGAAAGTTTTTGTTTGAAAACTCTTGTTTCAAATTTGTGTTTGAATTTTTTTTTGTTTCAGAATTTTGTTTGAAATTTGTTTCAAAATTTTTTGTTTGAAATTTTTTTTGTTTGAAATTTTTTTGTTGCAAAATTTTGTTTGAAAATTTTTTGTTTAAAATTTTTCGTTTGAAAATTTCGTTTCCAATTTTTTTTTGTTTAAAATTCTTTTGTTTCGAATTTTGTTTTTTCAAAATTTGGTTTGAAATTTTTTTGTTTGAAATTTTTTTTGTTGCAAAATTTAGTTGGAAAATTTTTTTGTTTAAAAGTTTTTGTTTGAAAATTTTTCGTTTCCAAATTTTTTTTGTTTAAAATTTTTTGTTTGAAATTTTTTGTTTCAAAGTTTGGTTTGACATTTTTAAAAGTTTGTGCACTCATTAGTAAAGAACCGGAACTGTTTAAAACAAAAACCTCTGGCAACATTGTGGTGCAATAGTACACGTCAGAACATGATAATGCAACGTCATCACTTTTGCATCATATATAAGTATCGTTCGAGTTAGTATTCATGATAACGTCATCATGGCTACTTGTCTGCAGTTTCTAAACACACGTGATGTGATAAAAGCATTTACCAAGATTACTGATTTACAACAGAATGTACCTTATAGAATCTTAGCTAGCGAAAAAATCCATACAAAGTTTGGATTAAGAATCGTAGTGAAGCTTGAAAATGATAAGAATATAATTTTACCAGCAAGATATTTTCCCATGGAAGCATCAAAACAAGAAGAACTCCTGCGTTTCTTAAATACTGGATCTGTATCTTTATGTTACAAAGGATTCTTGGGTCGAAGTCATCAATTTGAATTTAGTACACAGCCAGATTCGTCAACAATTGTGATGAAATCATGAATCAGCACATTCCTTTGACGTCAGACATAGTTGTATGAATTTGGTTGGTCAGCATGACGTCAGCAACTGTGATGAAACCATAAATTCAAACGTCAGCACATTCCTTTCCAATGACGTCAGCAATAACTATAAATCAACCAATACAGTGTCATCCCACGAAATCATTTGAGCAAGTGCTTTTCAGGAGGAAAGATGTGTACTTCTAACGATAAAGAGTTCATCTTCGCAAGCTATTATCCAATAAATATATTTCAAACAAAACATGTGATGATTGGTATCAGTGCTAGAACATTTGAACCAGTAATTCGATTGGGCAAAGCAGAACAATTTGGTGTACAACTGACCTGTGAAGAATGGCAAATATTATGTTCACGAATCGACCAAATGAACGATTATTTTCATGATGAGCTAAATGTGACCATAGTCAAATCATTAGGCTCAAATCATGAAGTGGTGCTGCGTACAGTCCTCGAAGAGAAGATGGTGCTGTTACGTAAAAAGAGTACATTCCATGTCCCTCGCAACATGGTGTATCTAACACAAACGGAATGGAACAAATTCATCAGCGTATTTCAGTGTGTTAAACATGCAGTGGAAGTGTGCAACAAAACAAGTATATTCCTGAAAAAGTACTATTTTGAAAAATGTGTTATGCATATTGTACAACATGTATCTAGATATTGTGATGGTTGTCAACATCGTTCGTGGGTGCATACCTGTATTGATAAACAGTTTATTTGTGATCAAATGGACATTGAGTTTCCACCAATTGATATCGCAATAGACCTTAAAAGACTTCAATTGGAATTAAAATTATACGCTAAAGACAAACTAGTGCAAGAAGTTCAAAATACATTGTATCGACAATATCCAGAACCACTATCTGGTATGGATGTATGTGGAGTGTAATAAAATGATCCATTTCAATGAATTGTGTTTTTTCATTTCAAGTACAACCCCATATTCTGATGTGTACTATTGCACCACAATGTTGCCAGAGGTTTTAGTTCTAAACAGTTCCGGTTCTTTACTAATAAGTGCACAAACTTTTAAAAATGTCAAACCAAACTTTGAAACAAAATTTCAAACAAAAATTCAAACAAAAAAATTTCAAACCAAATTTTGAAAAAACAAAATTCGAAACAAAAGAATTTTAAACAAAAAAAATTGGAAGCGAAATTTTCAAACGAAAAATTTTAAACAAAAAATTTTCAAACAAAATTTTGCAACAAAAAAATTTCAAACAAAAAAAATTTCAAACAAAAAATTTTGAAACAAATTTCAAACAAAATTCTGAAACAAAAAAAAATTCAAACACAAATTTGAAACAAGAGTTTTCAAACAAAAACTTTCAAACAAAAAAATTTTCAAACTAAAAAAAAATTTCACGTTTCACGGTTAACCGTCAAACTTTATCCGGTTTTTAACTATTCGATTAACAAATAAACGGTTTTGATCATATTTATCAGTGAGTGCAAAATGTTGAACGAAACCAAGATGTTTAAATGTTAAACAAAACTTAAAACTGAATGCAGCAAAGATTTGAAAATCAGCAACCAATCAGATTGCACGAAAGATAGTGATCAGCCAATCAGATTGCACGAAAGATAGTGATCAACCAATCAAATTGCATCAACAATAACTTTGCCAGTGTTCTACCATGTATTCCCTTAAGACTATGAGTCATAAGATTCAATAAGGTTAGCTATGTATCCCTGTACACTACCTCATCAAGGTCAATCACGTGGTACATCGTATTGCTTACGTTTATATTTGGCTGTAATAATCAATACCAATGACGCATTCTCAAATTATCCTACAAAGTTTAAATGTACCAATGTCCTGGACTCCTAATCTCATCATAGGTCAATAACTGATCACGTGATCATAATGATTTACCCAATGAATGAGATACTATCCAATTTTAAGAACAATTACCAATTATTGATATGACAATAAGAAATGTACCCCTTCCAAAATTTAAGATTGGTACACAAATACACCTATGTCTTATGAAAAAAGTAATAAATCCTGTACGCATTTAATAATAAAGCCGGTCAATAACCTTTAAATTTTGAATATTTGGCCATAAGAGGAACACCAATGGGTCCTAGAAAACGTTTACCGAATGTTGTTATTTAATAATTCCCAAATTTAAAAGAGAACATAAACATATAAAGGTAATAAACCATATAACGTGCTAAATAGGGGTCAATAACCTCCGAAATTTGATTTTTGGTAGTTCTTTACCCATGAAAGGGAACGATGTGGACCATCCAAATTTATAGTGGTACATATTGAAGACCTGTACGAAGATACCAAATGCTTATACTAAACATTTTCTAAAACTGGGTGGATGAATCAAGATACCCCTCCCAAATTTTTAAAGGGTGCATCAATGTACTCATGTCTTATGATAGGAAATGAACCTATATACATGACCATATGACCATATACGGTATAAGACCGCATCAAATGGGATAAATTGGGCCAAAAACCAAACACGTGATGCAACATATTGCTTATGTTTATATTTTGGCATTTTTTTTTACTCATGAAAGGGAACAAGGTGGACCACCCAAATTTATCATGATACATATTGAGGTAATGTACTATAATAGCGTATGCTTAAATTGAAAAATTTCCAAAATTTAAGGGATTGGCTATGGTACCCCTCCCGGGGTGCATCAATGTACCTATGTCTTATGATAGAAAATGGACCCCTATACATGACCATATAATCATATTAGGTAATAGTGTTACGATCATGCTTTCCACGAATCGTAACATTCCATTCATTAATTGTTATTAATTGTTGTTAATCTTTGCTTGTTTACTTTTAAACATTATTCGTTTAAATACGGAATTTATGTACAAGGGTACATGTTTACAATATGTTCGTTTTGTGTAGGCTTATATTGCCATCTCAATTGTGAATAGTAGTGCTTAATAAAAATTAATTTTAATAAGCAAATATTTTGACATAAACACCAGTAATTATTAACAACATGTAAACAAACATTACGTATTAGGCCTAAATCCGATATGTTTAATAAGTAAAAATTTAGTCATGCACGGCAGTAAAGCAACAATTCTAAGAAATAACGGGCATAATAAATTTTTATTACATTTTAGATGAATTACGAGAGTAAATTGAATCAGTTTTGTAGTATTTTGAAACTTACCTTTTGGTTTATCGTACATAACTTCAATAAAAACGAGTCATGTTTATAATCAGATAACAGGATGGACTACGTGAGTGGAAAGAATAAATAATTTTTCAAAATGAAAATCGTGTAATTAGAAATGAATATAGAGAGTAGTTTTCTTTTAATGAGAAAAGAATTTAAGTATTAAAATTAATGGGATTAAAGTACTCTAAAATTTGTTTATAGATGTAAACATTAGTCTGATCCGAGAGGGCACGATGATTTACGGGGTGTTACGATGTGAAGATTTGAAGAAGCTAGGATCTTGCAATTAAGTGTCAACAAAATTAATTAAAATTTTGTAGCAGAAGAAGCTACAATAGAACTATAAAGTGATAAAAAGTAGTTGCAGAAAATATATACTGCATTTTAGACGTACCTAGTAAGGAGAGCACAGGTAATGAGATTGACATTCCAAATAAGTTATTATCTAAATTCGAACATAATAAAGGAGACATTATAATAAATCCTGCTTCACCTGATCGATTATTATTCCCCAAATGAACTTAATTAAATGTTTTTATAAGTGACTGTCAGTATATCCGTTCTGGTTACGTTGAAGTTATAATGCATTATTATGAGTAAGTAATTTGTCTTCGTCCTGTCACACGAACACAGACAAGCTATGAGGGGGGCGTGTCCTAACTTGTTTTGCATCAAATGTTGGATCCATCTTTATTATTGAAATTTATAGTTAACCAGACGTGGAATATGACTTCTTTTGGATTATGTAAATATTTGAGTTAAAATGAACTATTTATCCACTCTATTTCGATATGAATTAGCTACTGAAGACTGATAGCGTTTAAGCAATTAATAAAAACAATCTTAGGCAGTTGTAATTAGCTGGAAGCTAATAATCATAACACAATCAGTTAAATGAATATGGGAATAAATAAATAAGAATATCTCATTTGCTACCCTGTACTCAATCTGGATGATGCCTATGCTTTGGTCCTTAAATATATGCATAGTTAATTTCCCTATTGTTATCAACACTAATGAATATATCAATTATAGGATTAAGTTAGTTAGATTAGGGTAGGTAACGTTAGATTAGGTTAAGTATTATTATGTTGTTATTGGTCTGTACTATGCTGAATTTTGTGGCTGAGACCCATACTATAATTATTGGATAAACTTGCATAATGAAATTAACTATGTAGTATTGATAATAGTGAGATGTAATCCTCATTAAGAAGGGAATATGATTAACCCCGTCGTCAGATAAATATATGTACTTGAAACAATGACTAGGTCATTGTATAATCCGTAAAAGAATAACAACAATGTTGAATTTACGTTTCAACCCTGTCACTAGGAACTTTGTTAATAATGCCATTACGCACATAGAACACATGTTGTAAGGAAAAAAAAAAAACTTTTCAT
The DNA here is from genome assembly GCF_964235325.1 of Thermobia domestica. NCBI lineage: Eukaryota > Metazoa > Arthropoda > Insecta > Zygentoma > Lepismatidae > Thermobia > Thermobia domestica. The sequence goes on from NC_137469.1 coordinate 66,415,511, forward strand.
AAGGGACCAAGTATAGAGTATAATTCATATGCTAGGAATTCAAAGAACATCCAGAGTAAGTAGTGTAGTTACGTATTCCCTATCAATTGTCAACAAATTAATAAGGAGATTAAAAAGAGGATAATAAAACAATATTAGTTTTTTTTGTACATAAATTTAAATGTCATGAACTACTTCGTTACAAAATATTGCAAGTTAATTTACAATAATTTACAATATGTATACAGGACATCAAATAAATAGTGAATCTCAATTGTCATGTTATATGATGTTCCAGTTTCAACAATTGTGATTTCAGTAATCCAGTTAACAACAAATAAAATTAATTTTCCAAAAATCAATTTAATTTGTTTATATCATATTCTCTATAATCTTAGAGTCGTCATTGGAAGTGTCACTGCTGCATGTTCCTGGATTATCTAGAATGATACCGTTGCGCTAAGGATTTTTTTTTTCAATACATATACTGCTAACATATATACTGCTCTTTATTCAGTAACTAGCATATTTTTATCTTTTAATAATCGATAATGATTTTTTTTCTAACCCAGTGACGAAATCTAGAAATGTACGAGATGCATACATTCAATTAATTATTAAGTAATGTTACAAATTGGCGACTTTCAGCAAGGATTGATTTAATTTAACTAGAGAAAATTTAAATGTGGAGTGTACACTTCTGGTGAGACTATAGTCGTTAGTAGATGAAGAAGCAAATGAGATAAGTGTTTTGTGGACGTTATCCTCTCCCTTTATTTGTTTGTCTGTGGATGTGTGACGGACGAAATTTTTATGAAATATATATGTTTATCGATTTTAGTGCTAGTGATATGGAACCAAAGGTTCATAAATGTTGTGAAAGAAAGAGGATTCCGAACAGTAGCGAATCCGTTGTTTGCGATAAATGTGAGGCAATCTTTCATGTGACATGCATAAAGTTGTCGGAACTAGAAGTTGAGTCAATAAGGCAAAATAATGATAGTTGGGTATGCCAGGAGTGTGTACTCGAAATTGATATTGGGGAAAGTTCTAGTGATAGTGTACAAAGTAATAAAGCAGGTTGCAAAACTGATAATGAAACTATTAGTGTCCCAGTTCTTAAGGAAACAACGGTGAATATTCGTTCGGGACAAGAAAATTGTGATGCTGGAATTAGTCGACCCTCAAGGGAAATAGTTAGAAGTCCACCTGAAATTGAAATTGGAGGGGGACCGTTGTTGGAAACTCTGAAATGTTTAATGGAAGGATTCCAGCAGAAATTGTCTAGAGATATTAGTTTGGTGCAGGCTGAAGTAAAAGCGAATATTCGGGAGTTGGACAAATCTATAAAGACGGAAGTAAAAACGGATATCAATTCTATAAAAGCTGATATAAGTTCTGTAAAGTCGGATATTTCGAATTTGAATGAAAAAGTATCAACCGAGTTGTTAACAGTAAAGTCTGAAATCCAATTTGTTCAGTCACAGTTAACGGAAAATTTAAATGATGTGAAAGCTAAGTGTTTCGAAAATTTTGATATAGTTGTTGAAGATATGGGAAAAATGAAGGAGAATTTGTTAAATATTGAAAAAGAAGTTAATGAGAATATAGTTGCAATATCAGTAAATATGGAAAATAAAGTAGGTGTCTTAGTTAAGGATTTCTCTAAATTAAGTGTAGAAGTAAATACTATTAAAGAGAAGTGTGAGATAAATTGTAGTCAAGTAAAAGAGCAATGTAAAAATTTGCAAGAAGCAAATGAAAAGATGTCCGACCAGATAAAAGCCTTAGAATATGATACGATAAATGCGTTCCAAAAGAGTTTAGAAAAGTGTAGTGAAAAGGAAAAGAGGTTGGATAAATTAGTAGATCAGAAGGTACATGAAGTTAATAAGAAATGCGAGAATCTTATTAAAGAAAATATTGATAAGTTAGGAGAACGAATCGAGAAACTTTCATGTTGCTTAGATAAGCAGGAAAAACAGAAAAAAGGACCTATTATTGTTGATCCTCCGTCGGGTAGTAAACCTGAACATCGATGTAATAAGTTAGGGAGATCGAAAGAGAAAAACAATGAGTATGAGACTCGGTTGAAAGAAATTGCTATGGATAAGTAGCAATAGCAGTAGAGCTTCTTCCTCAGTAGCTAATTCAGAACACGAAAATAATGAAGATGAAACTAGAACCTCGTTCTGTAACCGTAGAATTAGAAATCGTAATCGGCATGGTAGAGTACGCGGAATTAAGTCTGAAGTTCATAGAGTTAATAGTAATTCAATCTCTAGGAATGGGGAAAGACGAGAGGTTGGAGGAATTTCGGGAAATGAAACTAATAAAGATGATTCATCTGATATTATATCAGGCAGACGATCGGGAGACTACTTAAGAAATCTTCATCATTTCCCCAAGTTTGATGGGAAAACCTCAGGATCTGCTAGGATTTTCCTAGATGATTTATTACAAAGTATGAGTATGTACCGACTTAAGGAAAAGGATAAAAGGTACATAGTATCCTGGTGTCTCCAAAGATCTGCCAAGACATGGTATAGAAGTGTTGAAACTCGAATCCGAACTTTTGCAGATTTTCTCAAATTGTTTAAGTTACAATATATATCTCCGCAAGTAGAGAGGGCACAAAAGCGCCGTCTCTACTCACTGCGGTATGACAAAGCTAAATTTTCATCATTATCTGACTTCGTATGGTACATTATAGATACTTACCATTCGGTGGTGAGTTCACCCTCTGACCAGGAGCTTAAGGACCTAATTTTAGATTGCCTACCTGCAGAGGAGGCCAAAATATTTAAGTTAGGAACAGTTAACACTGTACAGGAATTAACTTTAAGATTGGAAGACATGGAAGGTCATCCTTCAAATTTGGAAAAACAAAATCTAAATTATCTGAAGTCACCAATTAAAAGACCGACTATTAGACAGTCTGGAATTGAAAGGGGTAAGAAAGTAAAAACTGATAATGCTGTCCAGACTGAACCTATGAGAATAAACAAAAGATTTGGAAGGAGTAATTTTGGCAAAGACAGTAACAAATGGAAATTTGATCAAAACAAAAATTATAATAACCCTTCCAAACGTCGAAATTGGAGTGATAACAGTAATAGATATGGTCCCAGCTATTCAAACTGGAGTCCTGGTTCGGGAGGTGGACCCATTCCACTGTCGATGGCGAATTATAACCCAGTTCCTCCACCATATTTACCTCCTCATACGTATGGAATAAAGTCATTCGGACATTATCCTGCAATGACTATGTTCAATTCATCACTACCAGTCCCAGTAATGACAACAGTAACTTCAGCGTTAAATCCTCCGTATTCGGCGGTAGGAATTAATTCCAGTAACTCTAGTTATTCATCAGTCGGAAATAACGGGAGATCGGAGAACATACCGAGCAGTCGCTCTTAGGGGAGGATGGCGTCTCCTCACCGGAAATTCCCTCCCCGGAAAAAGAAAATTACAATTGAAACTAGCTTAACCTAAAGAAATTCGTGTAGGAGATTTGGTAATGACACGAACACATTTCCTCTCAGATGCATACAAGAAAAAATTACACATAAATATATGCCAGTTTATAGTGGTCCATATGTTGTCACTGACGCCCAAAGAAATTATGTGGCTCTAAAAGATGTGAACGGGAGGGAAGTTCCGAAACAAAATTTTTCAAATATAAAGTTGTTTGACTGTTCGGAAGAAAAAAAGAAGGAAATATTAAAAAATTTCAGGTAAAAAAAAATTTAATTCTATTAAGAATTAAATTTTTTTTAAGCCGCCAAAGAGGAAAAATGTTACGATCATGCTTTCCACGAATCGTAACATTCCATTCATTAATTGTTATTAATTGTTGTTAATCTTTGCTTGTTTACTTTTAAACATTATTCGTTTAAATACGGAATTTATGTACAAGGGTACATGTTTACAATATGTTCGTTTTGTGTAGGCTTATATTGCCATCTCAATTGTGAATAGTAGTGCTTAATAAAAATTAATTTTAATAAGCAAATATTTTGACATAAACACCAGTAATTATTAACAACATGTAAACAAACATTACGTATTAGGCCTAAATCCGATATGTTTAATAAGTAAAAATTTAGTCATGCACGGCAGTAAAGCAACAATTCTAAGAAATAACGGGCATAATAAATTTTTATTACATTTTAGATGAATTACGAGAGTAAATTGAATCAGTTTTGTAGTATTTTGAAACTTACCTTTTGGTTTATCGTACATAACTTCAATAAAAACGAGTCATGTTTATAATCAGATAACAGGATGGACTACGTGAGTGGAAAGAATAAATAATTTTTCAAAATGAAAATCGTGTAATTAGAAATGAATATAGAGAGTAGTTTTCTTTTAATGAGAAAAGAATTTAAGTATTAAAATTAATGGGATTAAAGTACTCTAAAATTTGTTTATAGATGTAAACATTAGTCTGATCCGAGAGGGCACGATGATTTACGGGGTGTTACGATGTGAAGATTTGAAGAAGCTAGGATCTTGCAATTAAGTGTCAACAAAATTAATTAAAATTTTGTAGCAGAAGAAGCTACAATAGAACTATAAAGTGATAAAAAGTAGTTGCAGAAAATATATACTGCATTTTAGACGTACCTAGTAAGGAGAGCACAGGTAATGAGATTGACATTCCAAATAAGTTATTATCTAAATTCGAACATAATAAAGGAGACATTATAATAAATCCTGCTTCACCTGATCGATTATTATTCCCCAAATGAACTTAATTAAATGTTTTTATAAGTGACTGTCAGTATATCCGTTCTGGTTACGTTGAAGTTATAATGCATTATTATGAGTAAGTAATTTGTCTTCGTCCTGTCACACGAACACAGACAAGCTATGAGGGGGGCGTGTCCTAACTTGTTTTGCATCAAATGTTGGATCCATCTTTATTATTGAAATTTATAGTTAACCAGACGTGAAATATGACTTCTTTTGGATTATGTAAATATTTGAGTTAAAATGAACTATTTATCCACTCTATTTCGATATGAATTAGCTACTGAAGACTGATAGCGTTTAAGCAATTAATAAAAACAATCTTAGGCAGTTGTAATTAGCTGGAAGCTAATAATCATAACACAATCAGTTAAATGAATATGGGAATAAATAAATAAGAATATCTCATTTGCTACCCTGTACTCAATCTGGATGATGCCTATGCTTTGGTCCTTAAATATATGCATAGTTAATTTCCCTATTGTTATCAACACTAATGAATATATCAATTATAGGATTAAGTTAGTTAGATTAGGGTAGGTAACGTTAGATTAGGTTAAGTATTATTATGTTGTTATTGGTCTGTACTATGCTGAATTTTGTGGCTGAGACCCATACTATAATTATTGGATAAACTTGCATAATGAAATTAACTATGTAGTATTGATAATAGTGAGATGTAATCCTCATTAAGAAGGGAATATGATTAACCCCGTCGTCAGATAAATATATGTACTTGAAACAATGACTAGGTCATTGTATAATCCGTAAAAGAATAACAACAATGTTGAATTTACGTTTCAACCCTGTCACTAGGAACTTTGTTAATAATGCCATTACGCACATAGAACACATGTTGTAAGGAAAAAAAAAAACTTTTCATAAGGGACCAAGTATAGAGTATAATTCATATGCTAGGAATTCAAAGAACATCCAGAGTAAGTAGTGTAGTTACGTATTCCCTATCAATTGTCAACAAATTAATAAGGAGATTAAAAAGAGGATAATAAAACAATATTAGTTTTTTTTGTACATAAATTTAAATGTCATGAACTACTTCGTTACAAAATATTGCAAGTTAATTTACAATAATTTACAATATGTATACAGGACATCAAATAAATAGTGAATCTCAATTGTCATGTTATATGATGTTCCAGTTTCAACAATTGTGATTTCAGTAATCCAGTTAACAACAAATAAAATTAATTTTCCAAAAATCAATTTAATTTGTTTATATCATATTCTCTATAATCTTAGAGTCGTCATTGGAAGTGTCACTGCTGCATGTTCCTGGATTATCTAGAATGATACCGTTGCGCTAAGGATTTTTTTTTTCAATACATATACTGCTAACATATATACTGCTCTTTATTCAGTAACTAGCATATTTTTATCTTTTAATAATCGATAATGATTTTTTTTCTAACCCAGTGACGAAATCTAGAAATGTACGAGATGCATACATTCAATTAATTATTAAGTAATGTTACAATAGGACCTCATCCAAGTGAATAAATTAGGTCAAAAACGAAACACGTGGTTGTACTAAAATTTGGCAATTTCGTACCCATGAAAGGGAACGAGATGGACCACCCAAATTTATAGTAATCTCTATTAGGGTCTTATACTATTATACCAAATGATTAAATTGGGCAATTTCTAAAATTTAAGGGGTGGGCCAAGGTACCCCTCACAAATTTTTAAAGGAGTGCACAAATGTACCTATGTCTTATGATAGGGAATGGACCCCTATACATAACCATATAAGGTAATAGGACCTCATCCAAGGGGATAACTTAGGTCAAAACCAAACACGTGGTACAACGTATTGCTTACGTTTATATTTTGGCAATTTTGTACCCCTAAAAGGGAACGAGGTGGACCACCCAAATTTATCATAATACATGTTAGGGTCCAGTACTATAATACCAAATATATAAAATGAGCAATTTCTAAAATTTAAGGGGTGGGCCAAAGTACCCCTCCCAAATTTTTAAAGGAGTGCACAAATGTACCTATGTCTTATGATAGGGAATAGACCCCTATACATAACCATATAAGGTAATAGAACCTCATCCAAGAGGATAAATTGGGCCAAAAGAACAAACACGTGGTACAACGTATTGCTTACGTTTATATTTTGGCAATTTTGTACCCCTAAAAGGGAACGAGGTGGACCACCCAAATTTATTATAATACATGTTAGGGTCCAATACTATAATACCAAATATATAAAATGAGCAATTTCCAAAATTTAAGGGGTGGGCCAAAGTACCCCTCCCAAATTTTTAAAGGAGTGTACAAATATACCCATATCTTATGAAAGGTAATAGACCCCTATACATGACCATATAACTATATAGGATAATAACACCTCATCAAAGGGGATAAAATCGACCAAAAACCAAACACGTGGTACTACGTATTGCTTACGTTTATATTTTGGCAATTTTGTACCCCTAGAAGGGAACGAGGTGGACCACCCAAATTTATCATAATACATATTAGGGTCCTGTACTATAATACCCAATGTTTAAATTGGTCAATTTCCAAAATTTAAGGGGTGGGCCAAGGTACCCCTCCCAAATTTTTCAAGGGGTGCATTAATATACCCATGTCTTATGAAAGGGAATGGACCCCTGTATACGCCCATATAACTATATAGGGTAATAACACCTCATCCAAGGGGATAAATTAGGTCAAAAACCCCCGAAATTTGACTTTTTGGCAATTTTTTACCCATGAAAGGGAACGACATAGACCCCCAATATGGATAAAGGTACATACTATGGTCCTAGGCTACCATACCAAATTTTTAGATTTGGCAATTTCCAAAATTTAAGGGGGGTGGTCCTATGTACCCCTGCCAAAATTTAGGGGGTGGGCCATGGTACCCCTGCCAAAATTTAGAGGGGGTGGTCCTATGTACCCCTAGGTCATTGACCCCGGCCAGGGACCATGGGTCCTGAGGCAGGGACCCAGGGGCCAAAAAGTGAGGCCAAGTCATGCGATTACTACTTTGCTCCGTCAAAGTAAAATGATAAAAAACATCAAAAACATCAACCTTATCTATATTGAAAGAAAATTTGATCTAGATTGGTTGTTTGTTTCGATAATTATTAACTTTTTTCTATTTTTTATACAGTATTTTCCCCTCCTTTCCTCCCCTAAGTTCTACCGTAAAAGTGAATAAATAAATACACTCCCAGGGTTGAACTTCATCTATGTTGAAAATGTGATCAGCTCAGCTAAATTGTTCAAAAGATTGATAGTCATAAACATAGTCACTTTCAATTTTGTAATATTGATTGCTTATATTATTCTAATTACATTATTTTTTATAGTCATAGAGCCTAATAATGTTTTGAATAATGGTGTCACTGTGCTTTTTTTTTAAAAAAAAAAACAAATGGTACTACCTCTTTAGATACTTTTTCTTTATTAATTTATTGAAATCCCTTAATCATAATTTAACTCTGAAGAGAAAAACACTCATTTCCTCGTATGCATTGTACCTGAATTAACTTCAAAGTTACTAACCATCATGTTCCCAATGACAACCAAACGATTAACTGCTTCTAAATATTTTAGATAATGATCTAATTATCCTTTATCAGTATGACAAGGTTTATTCAATCATGTGGAAGATATGAGTCGCATTATTTTCTTGCTTCAATTTCACGTGGAATTCCTTAACCCGGCAAATGTCATTAATGTAAGATTGTGAAACCTTAGATTCTTCAGTGTCGTAGACGCAATCACTGTTAGAAAATAAGAGGATAGTAACATAATCACAAAACTTAATAAGATGCACTTTTAAACTACTAGCTCTTAAATTAAATTCATTTATATAATTAGTTGTTTTTTGACGAAAGAGAAAAACAAAATAATGCTTAATATAATTGTCGAAGGGCTATACATAAATTGTATGTAATGTTGTTATTTTCAGAACCACCTCCTACTCCTCCTCCTGAACCTGTTGAAGAACCGCCTCCGGAACCTCCTCCAGAACCTGAGCCGAAGGGGAAAAAGGGGAAGAAGGGTAAAAAAGGAAAGAAAGAAGAGGGAGAACAAAAGAAAGAACCTCCACCTGCAGTAGAGGAAAAGGGTAAAGGCAAAAAGGACAAGAAGGGAAAAGGCGGGAAGAAGAGCCCTGAAACAGGTAACCATTTACACAGTACAATTATATTTTTTTAGAAGATTCGACAGTATCTGTGTAAAACTTTCTAAATATTTTGATCATTTGCTCTATCTCTTCCAAAGATAAAAAGTTTCAGGTATTTTTTCGAATAAGGTAAAATTTCCTTTTACCTTACGTAGTGAGTTACGGAATAAATATTTAATAGTAACTAATTTGTACTCACGTAAACTTCCACTGGTAAAGTAAAATCGCCCATACCGTCCTCAGGCGGCTTCAAAGAAAGCGGAACACCATTGAAGAAAACCACATATTTCTTTGTTACATGAGATGGATATTTCAACAAGTCCTTCCAGTTGACCTGCTGAAAAAGAAAATGATGTTGCAATTTTTACCCTCTTGCGTACTAATTCTTCAGTAATCTTTGCAGTAAGACAGTGCGTGTGTGCTTTTTGCTTTTCAAGTTCTATTATGAATATCTAGTTTTTTCGTTACTTTTGGTTTTGTTTCATCCTCCTCCTTCCGTCCCCCGTAGCTTAAAGGGCATAATTGTGGGACGTTGAACTGAAATATTTAATTTAATTTCAATTCAATTTGCATATATTGTAATGAAAAAAGAAATCAGCCATTAGTTTCATGATGTGTGCTTATTTTACTCTTAAATACAGCACATTGTTAATATCGTATAACTTCCACAATGATAACGCTTGTACGAACCAAACATGTTAAGTTGTTCGCCCCCCACGTACAGGCACTACTGCTGCAAAATCCGATGAGAAAACAGTACAAGTTTCGTTGCTACCCTCAGAAGAACGTCCTTGAACCGCCCCTGTCCATACTACTATATAGGATTCCTTAAATGATTGTTATGTTAGTGATATTATTATTATTATTATTATTATTATTATTATTATTATTATTATTATTATTATTACATAATTATCCTTCGTTAATACAAGTTTAGCGATGGCAACAACGAATTACCTTGACAGCACACACGTGCCGTTTATGGCTTATTTGGAGTATTATTTATGAAGGCGGTTAGGGTAAATTTTCTACTTGAGTACAAAAGGAGTCGGTTGGGGACCAATAGAACGTCTTGACTTGAGCAATGGCAATCTTGGCCGTAGACGTTTCGTTGACGATTTGTCGCTTTCCTCAGCACAAATGCTTTAAACCATCAATGTTGCTTGAAGAACTACATTATCAGTAAATTAATTTAATTCTGTGAGCATGTACCTAGTTGAAGAAGGAAATCTTAGATTGGATTGTGTCCACAGTGCAGGAAATCTACTGACAATGTGATTCTACAAGCAACATTGATTCTTTAAAGAATTTGTACTGAAGAGGATGACAGATCGTTACTAAATCATTCACAATTAAGATTACCATTATTACCGGTGGGTGTTAACGTAAGTACAAACTTTGTTATTATTCCTTTTATCTTCTTTTCGTTGCTTGTTTTTTCACTCCAATCTAAATTTTGTATTTAAAAAAAAAGACATCAGTACGAGGGGGTGCTAATAAAGATTGAGCGTTACCAAGAAAAAATTGAGTCAGGAAGCTGAAATTAACAAGGCATATAGGGCAGGATGTGTATAGATTATGTTGCAAAATGGAATGTTCTATAGGTATCTTTTTTTTTTTTTTCATTTTTTTTCATTTTCATTTTAGAAGTGAACATGGCTGCACCTCCAGCAAGCTTTAGTTCAGAGGAGCATAGGACCGTCATGAAGTTTCTTTTCGTCTAAGGGAAAGATGCGACGCAGATCTACGATGAAATGACACAAACTTTGGGGGGCCGTGGGCCGTCATATGCAACTGTCAAACACTGGCTGGCAAACTTCAGAACTAGCCATTTTGATGTTGAAAGTGCGAAACCCAGTGGCAGACCTGTTTCTGTGTTTGTTCCCGATAAAGTACAAGCCATCCAGGACATAATAATGGAAGATCGTCGAATATCAGCCAAAAGGATTGCTACATGTTTGGGCATATTACGTGAAAAAGTTGGTACCATTATTCATAATGATCTGGGTATGAGGAAAGTTGCAGCAAAGTGGATCCTCGAACTTCTGGCTAAGGAACAAAAGCAATAAAGAGTGAGAACTTCGCGAACAGTTTTGGAACATTTTGCAAGAAGTCAGGTTGTTTTTTTTTTGAGAAATTCGTAACTGGTGATGAGACATGAATCTATTGTTATGATCCCAAGACTTAAGAACAGTCAAGGAATGGAGGCACAGTTCCTCTCTCCTGCCAAAAAAGTGCCGTCTGCAAGGTCTGCACAGAAACAAATAGCAACAATCTTTTGGGGTAAGGACGGAGTTCTGCTGGTGGACTATCTTCCAGTGGGTGCAACGATTAGTGCAGCTTATTACTGTGGTCTCCTGACGAAGATGCGCGAAAACCTCAATGACAAACGTCGTGTAAGATCTCCAAAAGTATTCTACTTTTGCACGACAATGCCTCCTGACACATGGCATCTGAAACACAGAACACATTGGCCACCTTAGGCATTCAAGTGTTGCCTCATCCCCTTATTCGCCTGACCTAGCCCCATCCGATTACCATCTGTTCCTGAATCTCAAAAAACATCTCAGAGGTCGCCGTTTTCAGAGTGTTCAAGCGGCAACTGATGCTGCAAATGAGTGGTTACAGCAGCAGACAAAAGACTTCTATTTACAAGGACTTAAGTTGCAGGGCAGATGTCGCAAATGCATTGACCTACTAGGGAAATATGTGAAATAGTGTGACAGTTTCTGCTCCATAGCTCATTTTTTTTTCTTGGTAAGTCTTAATCTTTATCAGCACCCCCTCGTAAATGGCTAAATACCTGATATTACTCACTTAGTAAAGTTTCTCCTTAACATTTTCTCGAATATTTTGAGTGAGTAATTTAAGAATTACAATGTCTCGATAATTACTTCAATTAGTTTAGTCGCTTTTCTTGTGAATTGGCACAATGATTAACTTTTTCCTCTCTTGTGGCAGTTCTTCCTTGTTTCACACGAGGAGAATGAGTTTGTGTATTTCATTCGTCAATTTTTCTCCACCACCTAAAATTAACTCAGCAGGTACCAAATTCTAAGTATCTTTACTGCCCTTGTCCTATTTTCAAATAATTAAATTGAAACAATATAATTTTCAAGTTGAAATTAAATTGTCACAATAGTTTTAAATCAGCAAATTCACGGTAGCAATATCTAGTGGTGTCATTCTGCGAAAACAGCTCGCGACACTTGTTAGCTTAAGTGTTTACTATTAGGAATTAGGATGCTTCACCGAGTCGTTTGTTGTTTATATATATATAAAGGAGAGTTCGACAGAGACGCTGTCTCTCGTCAACAATATTTAATATCTATCTAGAAGAGATAGTGAAATAGAGCTTACTTAATGAAGACGGGATTTCAGTAGGAGGTAGAATGATTAGATGTATATGGTTTGCAGATGATGTGGTGCTTGGATAGAATTAATTGGGTCTAGTGTAAAACGGGTTTACGAAATGGTAGGGGAGAAAAGAGCAATTTTAGATATTATTAAGAAGACGAAGAGAAACTGGTTGGGACATTGGCTAAGAAGGAACTGTATCATGAGTGACGTGCTAGAGGGTATGTTGGCAGGAAAGAAACAGAGGGGGAAAAGGAGACTACAATTAATGAACGATATCAAAACATAGAAATCATACGTGAAGACGAAGAGGTTAGCGGAAAACTGTGGAGCATGGAAGCTTTTGAGCTGCGGCAAATGACCTATCAATAATGGCAGAATACCTATGATGATATATATTAGTCTAAAGGAGATGATAATTAATGGAAGTGAATGATTGTGAAATTAATTTTTTTGTACTCTCCCACTGGGAATCAAACCCAGGACACGTACATTAAAAACACAACCGCTAGTCAGTAGACCAGCTGGGAGGTCTCCGTTTATAAATAGGATAAAGCACCATATAGAATTTGAAAGAGATCTATAAATTTTGTGTTTGTCACAAATGGGACTGATTGCAATGTTGAGTCTTCTTCATTAGGCTCGTTTCATTAGGATAAAAGACTGATATAAATTTTAATATTAATACATAATCATTGACAACATTTGTAAGATCTGTGCCCGATTTATGTTGGCTGTTAATAATTATTAAATGGCTTGTATTGTATTCATAAGTGAGCAAAGAAAAGAGTTTGTGTGCTGTAAGCTGCGTTTCTTTTTGTTGACGTGTAAATTGTAATTATCTAATAAATGAGGCCATACATTGCTTAAATTCCGTGATTTGAATTATACATTGTTTATTATTATTATTATTATTATTATTATTATTATTATTATTATTATTATTATTATTATTATTATTATTATTATTATTATTATTATTATTATTATTACCTGACCAGCGAACGAGTGCGGGCGGCCGGTTTTGTAACTGAAATGCAAGTAGCAGTGTTTTTAACCAGATTACTTGTAATTAATCTATCACAGTTATTTTTGTCCTGTTCGTAATAAACCACTTCACGCATATGTTCAAGTTAAGACAAACACAGTTTCAAAAGCCATAGATGTTATTTCCAGAACATTTTAAGTGACCTGAAAAAAAATCTGCATATTAATTTGGCAATAACTTGCGAATAAACTAACCTCAGTGGTATAAAGAAACACTAAGAACTTTGTAGCATTCGCGTGTAAGGGTAAACAAAACTTCGAAATTCATCTTTGTGAATCAAAGTTATACATTTGACAACTGCACTTTGATTGTTTAAAGCAAGTTCTACTGTGTAGTTTTGAGATAAGAGATGTCTTCGAAATTGCGACCAAGTCAGACCATGGGAACTCCGATTGATTGTCTAAGCAGTCTTGAGTGACAAAATTCTTTTGCATTGAGATCATATTCAAATGTGATGCAAAGTCCGGTGAGATAATCGTTCACCACCACACACCTAACCTCCTCCGAAGGAGTCTTGGATTCGTCCCTGATTGAGGTGGCAGATAAAGATAACTTTCTCTGATGTCTAACTTGTCCTTATTTAGCATGGTTTGGTAATAAGAAAATTCCAGTTTTTCAGCCACATTTTGAAAACTTTATTTAAAAGAAATATACACATGTTTCATTGGGGGCGGAGGGTTAGTAATTAAAGTTTAAAGTGGGGTACCTGACAATTGAAGGTTCCTTATAACCAGCGAAATTCGAAAAAAAAAAAAAAAACTGAATTACGTATTAAAAAAGAAAACATACAAAATACATTTTCAGGGTAACACTTACAACCATTACGTTATTATAAGATTAATGCTACTTCTGAAACTGATTAGAGTGAATATTTATTTGAATAACAAAACGACTTACATAAGTTTTTCAAAATATTAAGTTTGAGAACGAAGTTTGTCTTCCACTGTTATCTCATTGCTCAAAGATACCAGTGATGAAATAATTAGCGGAATTACGCGGCCGCTTCTTACATCAATTCATGAAGAAAAGAGTTTCAATATTAGGTACCTAAGTTCAGTATTTAAAAAAGAAGCCACCCAACTTCTCGCAACCACTAGTAGCACATTTTAATACTTAGGTTTGAAATAAAAATATCATTGGTTAAAGACGATTGCTTTTGTCTTTGAATTTCATAACAATACAGGGCTTTTTCAGATAAAGGAGGGGAGGGCCAGATTTTATTAAACAAGACCGTACATCTGATATGTTTGACTTATAGGCAACTTGTGCTTACAGGCTAAACTCAGTCCTCTGAATTCAATTAACAATTTTTTTTTCTTTTTTTTTTTTTTAATACAGACACAAAGATAACAGTAGGCTCCCCAAGTTTCAAAATTATGTTGCGTGTGAAAGCAGTTAGTAGAATTAATTCTTCGTTATTACCTGATAGCTACAATCTGAGAGAAATTCAAAAGAAGTTCAAAGGGAATTTCTGTCCTCATAAATAAAAGTTGTGAATTTACTGTACTGAAGCAATGATACTTACGCTTACACTATCCATACTCTGATGTTTTATCAGTATTTCTATTACAAATTTACCGAAGGGCTAGATTTCGATAATAGTGAAAATGAAGGATTGTAAAATTAATTCTTGGTCTCTCACTGGGAATCGAACCCAGAACTATGTTCAGCAAAGACACATGTGCTAGCCAATAGACTAACGGAGAGGACTCCACAGTTCTCGAGTGGAAACATATCGGAATTGTTCTCTAGCCAAAACTCCAGAAAATAACTTAACCTTAACCTGATTTAAGCTTTCAGTTACAAAGTATTGCGCAAGTCTCTAAGCTATCAATCCTACATTAATATCCTTGTCATTAACATCGTCATTCCTGCATTTTACAGGTTGCTCGAGTTTTATAATGAAATCAAATAAAACATAATTTTTTATACAATCTGCTTAATATACGGTAGAGACTCACTGAATTGTTAATTGTGTTATATTGTTCTTAAACTGTTAATTTTCATGCATATGCTATTATACACAATACATCAGCATTACTGCAGGAATAGTGAACCATTCCTGCATTCAATAACAACTATGTAACTTACGACATTCTTTATTAATTGAAAACAGATTAGGCTACGTATATCTAAAATGCAACTTTTAAAAACCGTTATATACACTGCAGAGTGACACTGTCTGCTCCCCCTGTCCCACCACGCTTGCCATGAAACTTATGTAAACACAACAGCAGCGCCCCCGCCAGAAACCGCACTAATATCCTGGTCAGGTATTATTATTATTATTATTATTATTATTATTATTATTATTATTATTATTATTATTACTTTAATAAAAATGAATCCCTTTCAGTGTGCTCTTTGATTTGAACATAATAACTTCGACAAGAAAAGAATTAAGCACTCGAGTTACTTAATATTATCTTTTCCGTGTCTATTAATATGAGACTGTGGCAAGGCCCTAATCACACTGGAATACCTCCTTCGGGAAATCATCGAAATCAAACAGTGCCGGATCTGGTCAGAGAATAGATAAGTAACCGTTCGTACTCACCAGATGGTGTTGGCATTGAGACATTAACCTAGCGTCGTGAGGACAATTGGAAAACTACTTGGAAGAAAGAAATAGCAAACTCCGGTCTAGAAAGCCAGCATTAACGGCGAAAGGAGCCAATGTGCTGACCACACACCACTCCAAAGGCGTGAGTACCACGAGAAGAATGGTAAGCCCTGGGCTCTTAAGGACAGTTACGCCAGATGTTTATTTGAATAAAACTACTAAAATAAAATTGTACATCATAAAATAATGCAACCTTCCTTTCATTAGTTATTAATAATATTATCTTTTATCAGTTGTGGAAACTATACCAGAGCCAGAGCCGGAACCTGAACCGGAACCAGAACCTGTAATTTTAACGGTGAGTTCTTTTCTCTAATTCCGTAGAGCAGATAGATAAACAGTAAGAACAGAAATATCACATATAAAGAAACTACTTCAGTAATACTAATATTACGTCCAGACTTTGACAAAGTAGCCAGATTTAGACACTAAAATTAAGGTAAAACAGGAGAAAGAAGTTGAACTAGCTTGCGTGGCAATTATTTGTGGTTGTCAATTAAAAATTGAATTTTGTGTTCTGAAGCGTAATATGATGGAGTAGAAATGGTCAAGCTCATAGAATGAAAGTGATTGGGTACTGCTATCTATGAGTTAGTGATTTTCTAAACATAGCATATGTGATCTTATGATTATTAAACAAAACAAAAACAAATAGTTTAGGTAACACTGACATTTTGTTTCTATAGCTTGATTGCTTTATGTTTAACGTATTATGTCAACACAGAGCCGTGTTTTTTTTTTTTTTCTTTCTTAATTTGACGTCCCTTTTTAGTATTCAGGTGTATAAGTAGTAGTTATATCATTTAACTTGAAATTCGAACTATATATATTTCGAACCAGTAATTAAATCCAAAGGTTAGAAACGCTAACCACAAGAGAAATCTTGCATGCACAGTTCTTAGCAACTGTCCATAGCAGTTTTGAGGTCGAGTCATTTTAAGTACTACAATTTTTATATTTATTTTTCTTTAAATATCTGAATTTTATGTTGATGTTTTAAAACAAGGAATATTCAACTTTTAAAGAAAGAAAAAAGTCAGATATATATATATATATATATATATATATATATATATATATATATATATATATATATTGATACATAGGCTGGCAACATTTTGATAAGAATTGCTCAAAAATAGGTAAGTTTTTAATATGGACTTAACTAAACTATTTTCTTACCGGGTACAATATATCAAAACATAATATTATATTGAAAACTTATTCTACGTATGTACTCAGATGATGATGATGATGATGATGATGATGATGATGATGATACAATTAATCTATTGTAGTATTTTGTATTATATTCTTCAGATGTTAGAAAGAAAAATAATTTCTAAAGTCCAATAAGACTTTAAATATTTCCAGAATGTGAAGTAAACAGTATTTGTTTGTATAGATTAATCATGTCATGATTAGGGTTGGCAGATCTCGGTGCTCTCAGAAGTGCCCGAGTTCCAAATAAACTCTACGGGTCCATGGGTCAATGAAGTAAACCTACGATTTAAATATTAAATTACCTATAACTGCATACTATTTGTGCCTTATAACTAGTTATATGCTTTATATATTATACTTAATTGTTGTAAGTTATTTCTATTTTTATTGTTACGAAAAAGCTAGTTTAAATTCTTTTCATTGTTGCGACTGTATCATCGCGTGGCATCAATACTGTTTTCATTTAATGAATTTGGCAGCTACAAATAACTTCGATGAAAGTAAAGTGTATATTGAGTTTTCTGTTCTGAAATCTATAGTTAATATCAGCACTTTATAGAAAGGTAACAATAATTATTATTTTAAATTATGGAGTGTGTTTTTCGAGGGAGGAAACACACCAAACTTGTTCAAAATAATATAGTATAGTTTTGCTATACAAGTCAGTAATGCACATGATGAACGAGTGTTTAGTGGAATGAAAACTTTATGGTCAGGTGATGGAATGTCAGCTTAAGTGTGATGACCGAAATTCGTGTTTAGGTGAACTTGAAATGCTCTGTCAAATTTCCAGAAAACGGCTTTGATAAGGATTCTTCTTGATGCAGCGAAGAGCTCCAAAAATATAATGAAGTAGGCGTTTATGATTACTAATATTTGATTATTTTCATTTATTTTGATTTAGTATACCTTTGCTTAGTAGTGATGGTAATGTTAATAGTTAGTAATACTGGTTATACGTGTTAGGAGTAACAGTGGTAATAATAAGCAGAAATCTTCAGGTTCAAATTGGTGACCCCAATTACACAAATACTCCTGGATTCCGGGCTTACATTCAGATCAGTCTGGCAACCCTGATTATGGTCTAATGGACATGCCAAGCAAGTATACTTCTGTTGTAGAAAATATAGTTTATTATTTTGGTGTCAATAAACAACAATTCACCTGCGTGTTGAAAATTGACCCTCTCTTCCTGTAATTTGTACAATTTCCACAGAAAATGTTCTCATTTACACAGATGCCAACTTACAAAATAATAATTTCACATTATTTTATCTATAGCTCAACGACGTTGATTTGATTGCTGGCAGAATTTGATTTTAAAGTTAAAATAGTATGAGAAGCCACCAGAATTAGCTAAAGAGAGTTTATTCTGGATAAAAAGTTATGTATATATACAGAATCTGTTAAAAAATGTATACATAGTTTAATAGATAATATCTGGATATTATTTTTCGAAGTTGAATTATTATTACAATGTGTAGTATGGTGTTTCCTCAATAGATGCCAGTACTATTATGACTGTAACATGTGACGTAAGATGTATGAGAGCAGGTTCACACTGACCTTGAAAGTCAAGGAAATAGAAATGAGTCAAAGAAATACTTCAGAATATGTCGGAAGTCACTGAGATTTGCTGTATTTCAACAGAAGTGTCAGCGACTGTTTTTTTTTTTTTTTTTTTTTTTTTTTTTTTTTTTTTTTTAAGCTGCCCACAAAAGTATGAAGAAGACCTTAAAAAATCAAGACAAATTCAAAAAGAAGATAAGAAAAAGACTGTAAAATTAAAACTATCTTGAGAAGTAATAATGCTTGAGGAGCAGCAAAAGGTACTAAAGCTTCAAACTTTGAAAGAAGAACAAAATTAAATAAAAAATTAAAGTGCTACAGAATCAAAAGATAGGTTTATTGGTTGTGGATAATCAGAGAGATAGGGCAAATCATGATATATTTTTACTTCTTTATGTTTATAAGTGTATTCAGAATGCCGAGATGTTAAAGATATGATTAGTATGTAATTATAGGGTTTTAATAATGCTTTATTGTATTCTAAATATAGGAAGTTTGACTCATAATATTTGTTTACAGTAAGAAGATAAGTTTAATTGTATTTAAAAATTAAAAAGGAGAGCGTTGGACGGCTATGGAGATGATGAAGCCGATTTATTATTTTTTAAATTCATAAATCTAGCTGAAAATGGTAGTGTTCGCAGTGTCACGGATCAGGAAAAATTTACTTACCCCAGTCTCAAAAATCAAAAAAAGTCAGGGAAATCAAGAACCCTGTAGTGAAACAAAATGGTCAGTGCACATTTGACGTTTGAGGATCGGAAATGTATTTTAAAGAGGTATTCGAAGTTTGAAAATGTAGTGGAAATTCAACGTTAGTCGAGGGCTAAGTGTGGAACGAAACCTTCTACACGCTTGACTGTGAAAAGTTTGAGACGCATAATAATACAATTTTTAATATCACACTATTGTGAGCGGTGATTATATTCAATGAGGAAAAGTGGAAAGGCTATTACTCACAGCAATTTTGCTGTAAGTAATAGCCTTTCCGCTTTTTCTCACAATTTGTAATGTTCACAAGGGAAGATCCGGAAGATATCATACGGCTAGAAGTCCTGCTTCTTCGGCTATGGTTTTAGAAAAGTTTGCAACGTCTCCACAGGTGCAGGTGCAGGAAACTGTAATATCTGTATGGTTTGTAATAGTATGTAGTAAGTTTTTGGTGTATAATTAAGCTTAGCATTAACACATAGTACGATTTTTTTTTCTTTTTTGTTAAAATGTGTATATATTTTTTGACGGCCACTGTAAGTCTCAATATTGCCTTAACTTATAAATTATAGTTATTTCAGTGCTTTGAGACATCAAGTCGTTTCAACCGGTTATACACGATTACCAAATATGTGCAATCAAATTAATCAAGTAACCAACTTAAAGGGACCAGTTGTACTCTAAAGGCGAGTAGGCCTTGTTTCCTTGAAAAAATATAGTAAGATCTCTCGTAACCGGCAACAAAGGTACATGGCTGTTTCCGGATACAAGATTTTGCCGAATAATTGGTTATACATTTGTACCTGTTTATATCTATTTCGTGACGCTAGTTTAACTTCTAATTTTATATTCCTTCAATTATGATCTGCTAACTTCTTTCTTCACTTTCTCAAGCAATTCAAGTTTTAATTTAAGCATGACGTTTGGTTGGAGTTACCATAGCGGTAGCATGTGAAAAAAAAAATTAAATGTTTTTATGTAAATTCAGTATAGCAACATATGCTGATCTATTTACGAATGAAGTTTGTTGGCGCGAATGACGGGCATGTAACAAAACAACAACAACAACAACAAAAAAAAAAAAAAAAAGAACAGGGATCTCTTTAAGCGACTTATTCGCAGCTTAGAGGAAGCTATTGTGTAAAGCGTTCGTTCTAAACTTGCCTACCCAAGGCTAATAGATGAAGAATACAGAAGTTCTGTTGTTTTGGTAATTGTCGATAATTGGATTCCAGTTATGATAGGTCTTACTGAAACCATTTGTTATATTATATAAGTTGGTTGCTTGTCTGAGTCGGATAGTTTGTGGTCAGCGATGACCGGCGTAGTAAAGTTTCAGCGTATTTGTCAGTATTATGTAGCAAATAATGACTTATGTAGATGCACAATGAAATCTCGATAATCCGGGTTGAACGGGCAATGATCACCCAAGTCAGGATATGTCTGCAATATTATAGGAATATGAGGAAATTATACCTTAGGTATGAAAATTATATTTTCCGGTAGTAATAGTATGTTTGAATACGATAACAACATGCTACAATGCAAAAGGTTGTTCGGTTTATATAGGACCGATTTTGATGAACACTCACCTAAGAGAAAACTCACCACCACATATATATTAAAATAACATATTTAGTATTTTCTTTAGCAAAAAATACCCGATTCTGAGTTCTCTGTTCGGTATGGTTTTTATGGTTTTGATTGAGTTGCCAAATTACTGCTACTGGCATACTACTGGTATGACTTGTACTACACTGTACTTCAAATAAATTGTAGGTTTGCATTAAATATTTTACGAGTTATTGAGCTGAGCAAAGCGAAGCTCTTATACTCGGGTTAGCCGTTTGGTTGTCCGCGAACTCCTCCTAGACCGTTTGGCCGATCTCAACCAAACTTAGCACGCTGATAGAGTATGTCGTGCTGAGTGACAACATAGGTCGAAATCAAAAATCCGATGTACAGCGGGGGACACTTCTAAATGGTACAGCCATATGGAGATTTACGGCTAAGGTGTACCATTTAGAAGTGTCCCCCGCTGTACCATCGAGGAATAATGACCGAAAAACGCTTCCTCCTAGACCGTTTGGCCGATCTCAACCAAACTTAGCACGCTGATAGAGTATGTCGTGCTGAGTGACAACATAGGTCGAAATCAAAAATCCGATGTACCATCGAGGAATAATGACCGAAAAACGCTTCCTCCTAAACCGTTTGGCCGATCTCAAGAAAACTTAGCACGCTGATAGAGTATGTCGTGCTGAGTGACAACATGGACGAAATAAAAAATCCGATGTACCATCGAGGAATAATCACCGAAAAACGCTTGCATAGACTTAACATGGGGAAAAAGTTTTCACGCGATTTTTTTGTCAACAATTAAAAATGGCATTTATTATTGCATAATGGCCAGGAATGATTACGTAGTTTAAGCTCGCTCAGCTCATTTCATTGCAATCGGGTACATCCATTGCATTCCTAGTCTAAAATCCGCAGACTCGAGAGAGATCTTTGTATGGCTGGAAATAATTTCCTTCAAATAAAATTTTAATGTGTGTATTTTAATGCACTAATTTGTAAGAGTATTTTTTGATTATAAATTCAGTTTTCTTCTCTTATTAGTCTTAGTTGCATCTACATTACAGAGAATCGAGAGAGAAGAGGTAAGAATCCCCACTTTTCATTGTGAATTTGGGAGTTTACCTGAGGACAGACTACTGAAGAAACAGTTTTATGTCTACTTTTTGCGTGTGCGCCCTGGCCCAATCGAAATGTTTGACACGCCTGAGGAAACAGCTCGACAGATGGCACAGTTTTTACAGTTCGGTGTTTTAAGTGGAAAAATACTACATAATTTTGAAAAGTTGTTTATGAAGGTAAGAATATATGTAAGATATATATATATATATATATATATATATATATATATATATATAAGATATTATAATATAGTTAAGGTGTTTAACTTAAGTCATACTTATCTAAAGAGTCTAAACTGAAAGCAGACAAATTATTTAGATCAAGCAGAAATATGTGGAAACAGATTTATCTTTGAGTTTAACGTCCCACTATTATATCCTTTAGACTAAGGGAGACGATGATTAAAGCAAATGAATAATAATGGAAGAATTTGTCGAATGAGAAAGTGGGAGGAAACGGGAGTATCCCGAGAAAGCATACAAGCACGATATCCACCGGGGTCGGGGATCGAACCAGGGACCCCACGTACTAGAGGTAAACGCTCTACCACTAAGCCACCATGTCCCCCAGAAACAGATTTAGTTTGATAACGAAAGCTACTATAGCCACGAATGATAGTATACTCCCTGACGTTGTCGTTATGTACGAACAGAAGGTACAAATTACGAACAAAAGGTTTGTCTCAGATAAGCCAATCTCCTCAAGATACCAATAAGATTATACTAGCATTCTAATTTAGAGGAATATATTAACTATATTCTTAGTAATAGAAGTGTTATAGAACGGTTATGTTCGTCCGGTTTTTTACCAACAGGTATTAGAGCAAAAACGATAAGTCGAGAAATGTTTTTTTGATATGGGTTCAGCGTCTCAAGAATAGGTTCTGTCTGTGCTCTTATGCTTCTATTGCAGCTACAGGTGGTGGAAATCTAAAATTCCCAGCTTCAATATTGATCTTCGTAGTGCTAAAATGGTAAAAGATGCTGTTAACATTTATTTGCAATGAATTCAATGCCCCAAGAAATGATTCTACATCTACTGTTATTCTCTTACTGAAACAGGAAGCACTGCAGCTTTCGGATTCAATATTGATTCTCGTAGAGCAAAAGTGCTAACAAATAGAGAAAAGCAGTTTTTAAATGAGCATAAGATCCGAAGAATAGCTTGTATCTCCATCACTGTATCTGTATTCCAGCCGAAGATGATATAAATCTTATATTTTCGGTTTCAATTTTAATCGCAATAGTGCTAAAAGAGTAAAAGAGAGCGAGAATATATATATATATATATATATATATATATATATATATATATATATATATATATATATATATATATATATATATATATATATTTTTTTTTTTTTTAAAATAAGAATTCAAGAATAGACTCTTTCTTTGTCCTTACCACTCTGCTAGAACCAGAAATGGTTGAAATCCAGTATGACTTCGGATTTTAGTCTTGATCTTCATAGATCAAATATGGAAGAAAATAACGAGAAACAGTTTCTTGGTATGAATGTGATATCTCAAAAATATGTTCAGTCTCAGCATTAACCCCTCTATTGTAACTGGAAGTGGCATAAATTTACTATTCTGGTTTGAATATTGCTTTCTGTAAAGGAAGAACAATAAGAGATAATAACAAACTTTCTAATATGGATTCAGCCTTTCAAGGACAGATGCAATCTTCGCTCTTAACCTGCTACTGGATCTGAAGCTTTAGAAGTTTTCAGCTTCCGTTTGTTTTCAATATTCATCCCCATAAAGCGAAAATGGTCGTAAGTGCGAGGGAGATTCAGAAAGTAATGACCCCATGGCGATTCCTTGTGTTTGATAGGTAGCACCGGTACAGGTATCAGTGGAAAGCTTGCAACGTTAGCTACAAATGGTGGCATCATTTTTCAACATAGTGCCCATTACGGGCAACACACTTGCGCCAACGCGAAACAAGGTTTTCCGTGCCGTCGGCAAAGAATTGTGGTGGCTGCTGGCGACACCATCGCCGAACTGCTGCTTCCACCACCGCGTCACAACTGTAGCGTTGGCCCCAAGTTTGGGGAGGAGGCAAAAGTCGCAGGACGCATGATCCGGACTAAAGGCAGGATATCAATAACACTTTGTCAGGAGATGGGACAACTTTGATTTTTTTTGGGCAGGGGCGAGAAGGGGGGGGGGCGTGTGGAGGTACTCCATCGACTGACACTTCGTTTCAGGGTCGTAATGGTGTATCCACGACTCGTTACTGGTAATGGATGTTCCTGGGCGCACAACAGTCCGCAGTCAGAAATTCAGTGACAGCCTGCTGTTTCAACCGGGCGTCACCACTGGATGCCATGGGTTGCTCCATTACTCTGGAACGAGAAGAGATAGGAAGGGAAAACAGGTAACATTCCATATCTTAAACATCATCAGTGCATTAATGATAAACAGTTTAGAATGTTTGCAATACTATTGGCCAAGTAGTGGGTTTGGAGGCATTACTTTCTGAGTCATTCATGAATTTGCAACGGTTTTCTGATATAAATTTCCTTTTGCAAGAAGAGGTTCAATGTCATCTTCAATGCCTATATGCAAACCAGAAATATTAAGAATCTACTAGTACTCCCAATTTGAATATCGATCTCTATGGAACAAAAACGTAATAGATAGCTAGAAATGATTTCTTTGATATCAATTTAGTGATGCAAGAATAAGTTTAAGTCTCAGTCTTAATCTTTCTATTCAAACCGGAAGTTGTAGGAATCTGTTGCTTTCAGTTTTTAACAGGGTGGAAAAAATCATGACTTTTTAAAAAATCATTTTAGTTGATTTTTTTTATTTAAATCGATTTTTTTATTTAAAGCAAATCTATCTCCTCGTATAATACAAGTCGCGAACTGAAGAAAATACATTAGGAATTAGTATTAAATGTTAATTATGCCATTTAAGTTAAAGTATTGCGGTTGAATTTTGAATTAATCCCAAATAGTTAACCTATTTCAATTCCTAACAATGTTTGTTAAGCATTAAGGAAAAAGTACAGCAACGTTTTCAACATGACTTTTTTTTCTTTCTTCGCAAAAGTTACTGATATTTGGCAAATGCATATCTTTACAAAATCGAAACTAGCTTGCGGCACGAAATACATATAAAATACATAAATTTCACCGAAAGTTATAAAATTAAAAAAAAAAAAAAGTTTTGAAGAGGGGATCAGACCCCTCTAAATACGCCCTTATTATCTGGGAACAGACGCGCACGTAAAAGAATTTTCCTCTTAAATGTAGAATAGTGATTTTCCCGTTAACGATTTGGAAACTCTATGTTACGAAGAGAAGAAGCAGGATCGGCCTGCTACCCGTTCAAAATGGGATTTTCCCTAATCATCCTCTGCATGACACTCGTTTCCATACTATCCTGTACATACATTTTAGTCTCATTGTATTATGATTATTGTCTTCCATAATCTAAATAACAGAACAGAAACGGAGTTTTACTTATTTTCACTTCAAATTAATTTATTTCGGAATTTGATTTAAATCAACGATTTTTATTTTAAAAATCAAGTGATTTAAATTAGACTGATTTAAATCAATCCACCCTGGTTTTTAATATTGAACTTTTATAAACTATAAACTATAAACAATAGCAAGAAATTGTTTTTTGAGATAGATTCAACATCTCAAGTCTAGATTTCATTTTCCTTCTATTGAAAACGAAATTGAAAGAATCTATAATTTGTGATTAGATTATTGGATTCCTAAAGTTTGTAGTTTACCGTAATTTCATAATGCAAAAAGAAACTTGCTTATATTATTATTATTATTATTATTATTATTTAAAAAGAATTAAAAAAGAAACAAGAATTTCTTAGAAATAATACCCAATTATTATCAAAAAAATATATTTCCAAATAAAACCACAGATTTAAAAAATGCAAATTAGAACTACAATCTTTTTTATTCCTACTTTTGTATGAAGACACTCGAGAATGAAGGAGTATATGAGAAACACCAAATAATGAATAGAAATATACAATTTTATTTTTCATCGTTTAATTTCACGGAAGTATTTGTCACAATGTTAGTTACATCAAGTATGGCCTATTTGAGATTCGTCTAATACCTCTCGCAATGGAATTTTCATGTGGAATCTAAAAACAAATTTAGGCGAATCTTAAATTCAGGATTCGCCTAATGTGAAATTATGTCGGTAATACTGACAAAGAATAACACAAATATTTTGCTTATTAAAGTACGCCCAGTTATATGACTAACTAGACCTGACACAAAGCTGTAATAAAGTTACTCGAATTTGCAAAAATTATAAAATGCAATTGGCATAAACCATGAAATAAAGGTAGATCTTACTCAGATCATCAAGGGATTATGGTGGTTCAGTAGTAGAGCGCTCATATCTGGAATGAGGGGTCTCTGGTTCGATCTCAGGCTATGTGAGCTCGTGAGGACATTATCGTTCATTCATTTTCTCGAAGTTCTCCCGTTTCTTTTCATATTCTTGTTTTACCAATTCTTTCCTAATCATTCACTTTTACGTTAATCATTCGTCTCCTTTAGTCCAATGCAGTGGTTTCCAACCTTTTTTTGACTGATGACACACTTTTAACACACTTTACTGTACGCCTATGAGATTGCGACACAGCTATTTGATTTTGTATTGAAATAATATAAACTATAATTGTCAGTGGCGTACGCAGTTGCATCAGGGGAGAGTTCAAGCATTTAATCTCATATCCTTTTAGGACCTGCATGATATTTGTATATGTGAGGATGTTCAAGTTATAACCGATTTTTTTGTTACAAGACAACATGTGAATCAATTACTGTTTTTTTTTTTCAAGGTACTTCCTATGCACACATACATACTTGCCCCATCGGTAGTATGACTACTGAGAGGCATGCAAGTTTTCGAGTAGGGCACCTGCATCAACCAGGCCCCCTTTAGCTCTGCCATTGCTTTATACCTGAGATATGACATTTTTTGAGGCTCCATTCGAAATAAAATGAAATTTATAGTGTTACGTCATTTGCTTACACTCTGTAGGCTAAAGGAGAACAGTGACTGATAGAAGTGAAACGGGAGATCCACGAACACGATGTTGTCCACCACAAATTCATATGGTCTGAGTTCCAATCGAGAATCCTCATACTAGCAATTAGCACTCTGCCACTGAGTCACCATGCCCACAAGCTTCCATTTGAATGACGCAACAATAAGAACGAAGGCCAGATTTAGATTCAGTGGCTAAAAAATCAGTATATAAATATAGAGAAACATGTATAAGTTGGTCACCGTTGTTTCTAAACAGTGACGCTGATAGGTGACCGCACTGCCTGCCTCCCTGACGGCAGTAAGTGTCACTATCGTGCAGGCAATTTGCCCATTTAAAAACTATTTTTTTTTTTTTTTTTTGTTTGTTATTTAATTGCAGTTTAAAAACTACATTATTTCAATTTAATTATTTAAAATAGAGCAAGGACCGGCTCCATATTAAGATTAAGCATTGGTATTTGTCTATTTCTACAGTAATATATTGTGACAATTTGATTGAAACTTAAACTATATTATTTCAATTTAAATATTTCAAAATGGATAATGATGACATTGACTATAAACATGCCTTACTATTTATTATTCGTGCAAGAGCCGTTACCATATTTAGATAGAGCATTAATATTTGTTTAACCGCATGTTGGTTGGTGCGTAAACTATATAATAAAATCCAAATGTAAACAATTAGAGGTTTTAACTAAGCATGCTTTTTTAGTTATAGTCTACAGAGGGTCATATGCTTGGGTGCAACAACTAGTTTATATTAATACATGTAAGGTTTGAATACGATAAAGACGACTAAGGATCGTTCCAGACGTACGTAAATTTCCGCGTTTCAGAAGTGAAACCAGTTTATATTTTTCAAAAAAGTGAAATCATATATATATAAAACCCATCATCTTTTTCTCCTGATTGAAAATGATCAATTTATACATGGCTAATTTAATGAGTAATAATAGCACAAATTCTGTTTCTACGTGGTTCCACAGATATATGTTCAAATTAAAGTTATAAAGGTAGCCAAGTTAACATATTTTATTATGGTAACACTGAAACTTCAGACTGATATTTTGGGGCCGTCTCGTGTTATTTTTTGAAGAAAATAGTGGCTGATGGACCAGATACTATAATATGATTTACTGCTTTTCAGCTCTACATACCTGCAATTGAATTCCAATTTATTGAGCCGGAACAACCCGAGGAGGGTGGTGAAGACCAAGAAGATGAAGAAGAAGGTGAAGACGAATATGGAAAAAAGCAATCGGTCGCTGATGTTCGACGTCCATCTTATTTCTGGCGTAGGGCGTCGATCGGGAAACAAGCCGGGAGGAAGATGTCGAAAGAGAAACAAGCGAAGGCAGATAAAGGAAAAGCAGATGAGGAAAAGGATGAGGACGATGAGGAAACAGAACAAGAAGAAGAAGCACCGGCTGAAGGAAAAGAAGAGGAACAGTTACAAGAGGAGGAACATAAAGAAGTGGAAGAAGAACCTCAAGATAAAACGGATGCTGCTCGACGGAAAGAAGATCGTTCCCGTTCGGCTCAAAGTGGGGCGTCTGGAGCTACCGTAGTTGAAGCAGGAAACACGCCAATTAAAGATGAATTACTTACAAATGTGGCAAAATTATTGGAAGCGGTACACTGGTGAGTATCTGTGCTAAGAGAGAACGCATTCTGTGAATGTAATTTCTTTTAGAAAAATATGTATTTTACTTTTTCTAACCTGCTGAACACCCACAATAATCGTGTTATAGCGCACAGGAGATATTATACCAGTTGTCATATCCTGATTCCGTTGTCTAAACTTACGATATAGCTTGCATTTAGTTGTTCACAACAGCTATCTTCTGTCTGAAAGAATGGGTATAGAGAAGGAGTAAAAAAGAGATCAAGTTAGAAAGTTAGAAAGTTTTAGTATTTTCGATTACTTCATAATCAACTTACATAAAACAATCTTAGAGGATTGAACAGCATACAACCATCATCTGTCCTAAAATGAGTAAGGAACGGGAATAAAAGGTAAGTAAATTTTAGGGTAATCAAAGGTGCTGTCTGGGAAATAGGTTTAAAGTCTTTAAAAGGTAAATAAATATTCCAGAATTCACAAATTTTTGTTTTATAATAGGTTTTTATTTATAATATAGAGTTCAGCATATCTATATTTTAAAGCAAATCTCAATATTTATGTAGTAATTTATAATAATATTTTAGCCAGATTCTGTGTTAATTTATATGCATGTTCTTTAACATTCAAAAGCTTTTGTGTACATCACATACCACGGTTGAGCGATTATAGTTGCATGTTAAGCAGTTTTTCAAGAGTTTTAATTCGCTTATAATCTGCTGTCATAAAATAACCTTCTAAAGTTGATTTATTCGTAATCCACTTTCTGTATCCCTTTTTGAGCCAGAATACAGTTGTAGTGATCACAGAATATGGTATGTAATCACAGTTAGAAATTTAGACAAGGAACTGTAAAGGATAATTGTGTTCTCGACCAAAACAAACCTCCTAACTCCAAACTACTCTTTTGCCATCGTGAGAAGAGAATGCAGGTCAAAGTTTATATATATATATATATATATATATATATATATATATATATATATATATATATATATATATATAATCTTGCCTTGCTGTTCATTTCTGACGATTTTGAAAGGACACTTGTTATCCTTTATAGCTACGTCAACTCCCAAAATTATATTTCATTTTTATAGTAAGAAAGGTATTATAAATACTAGTTGAGCTGTATTTGTTAAATTTTATTACTGAAAATAACAATTACAGGTTGTTCAACAATTTATGATTGGAGCGAAGCTTCTCTTTACTCGACTTAAGCTTTCGTTCGTCCGGATACTCCTTTGATATCCCTGAATTGTTCTTAACCAAATTTGACATAGTATTCGAGAGCGCGCTCTGAGTATCATAAGGGGTCCCGCATGCCCCGATTGGACAAGCATTGAGGAATAATCACCGAAAGACGGGATGTCCATAGGCATTTGGCGCGCGAATTCTTATTGTTAACAATGGAAAATAGAATTTTCAACATTAGAAATAGGGCGAAGCCGTTTCGTTTTGTTTTACGAACACAACTTTTCAAAGTCATTATGCTTTTCACTGATATGTCAAATTCAACTATTTGCATGTCATATTTGTTCACAAAAACAATTGATGCACTAAAAAAATTCTATAAATAATCAATAAAGGTCGATCGCTTCGCTCCAAATTTGCAATTATTGCGTACCTAGGTATACTTTCCCTTAACAGTCAGAGAATTGTGGCAGAACAAAACCATTCCAGACTGGTACCCATAGTCATGCTCACAAGCCTCCGTAGTAGAAGGGAAGCCAAATCCTTATAGCGCTATTCCGCAGTAAAATAATGAAGTAACACTCGGCTATCATAATCGTAATGGTAGGTTTGCGAACACAAAACGTGATATCCTTCAGGCTGGTCTAGTGACTACCGCGCGTGCCTTTGGAACACGGATTCCCGGTGGGAGAACCTTGAAATTCGAACGCATTATGGTAATCCGGATTCGATCTTAAACTGTTGGTCTACGTCGCATATAACCTCAGTGCTGAAAAAGGACCCTAAACTCCAACCAACCACATAACGTGGCAGATGATGAATGTTGTGTAACGTACACAAAGAAACACAAAGGATCTGATTTGTCTCGGGAAATAACTGACATTTTGTGGAAATTGTCATTGAGTTTTCGACATTTGCTTGAATTCCACCTACGAGAGAGAAGTTCTTCTCTTAATTGTTTTCCTTTTTTTTTTTTTTTTTAATATAGAAATGATACAATAACGAATACTTAAAATCAGAATGAGTATGAATTGAAACACATTTTTAATTTTTTTTAAAAGAAACGTTTGATTCTAGCGAAAATCTTTGTTGTGGTATTATAATTTCCACTGTCCGTAGTGTGTTACTATAAAAGTACCGATTTTTTTTTTTTTTTTTTTTTTTTTATCTCAGAGAAACAAACTACAGATAAGGAACTTCTATAATGCAGGCTTTTACTGATAATTACTTTTAGTTTTACCTTCTTTTTAATATGGATCAACGCACAGAGAGACATTGCACACTGTGCTACTGATTTTCTTTTCTCATACTTTTCGTTTAACAACACCAGCAACATCTGTAAGCTTTGTTCAAAGCAGGCATGTGATCAGTAACTTTGTTGAGCCTTACCTCCTCTGATACAATTTTCTTGTCGCTATAGAAATTAAGAGACCGTCCTTTATTGTCACGATCTCAGAAACCTGCACTCAATTGTCTTGGTAGTTTAAGACAATAACTAGGTTAGTTTTTAGAATGCAAGGGAAGACAACCAATTGGATAACATTCTCGAAGTTGATACAAGTGCTCAACGCCTGCCATAATTTCATTATATGTATCAATAGCAGTATGATAGCTCACCTGACAGGTACTCCCGTTCTCATTCTCGCTTGAGACATCTCAGTGGGGACACTCGGTCGAAAAAGTGTAAAAACTTTTTCAGGCCAGTCATTCTGAATGACATTTTCCTGGGTTTTCCTCATTTACACCAGGCAAATGACGGGATGGTATCTTACATAATGATCCCAGGACACTTCCTTCCTTCCCAGTACCCCGGGCAATGTGAACGTCGATGAATCTCATCCTTCATATGTGGCTATAGATGCCGAAAGCTCAAGAATTTAATTCTAATCCTAATCTTCCTTGAGATAGTCGTGGTTGACCTAGGGTCATTACATTGCCAATTTTAGAATTGGCTGGACACTTTCCTTGTATCTTCATAAATTACAAGGGGATGTGTTGTTCCAATAATGATCTGCCTTTGAAAAGTATTGTACTTTCATCAACAACCAGGCAACATGAGGCTTTGTATACCTCATGAATTGTGTTATTCAGGTGTGTGATATGTGGCCTAAACTTACGAATTTTATCATAATTTGGATGATTTCTTGGAGGATTAGTCTTATTATCAATGAGGTTAATTATTTTCTTTATTTGTTGCCTCATTTATATGTCATAACCTGTAATGTAATAGATCGACTGAGTGCAGAATCAGAAACCCAATAGTTTCAAATTTTGATAATACAACAATACCCACTAAAATAGATAGATCTCTTCCCAAAGACATTAGAAAATAAAATATTGAGTGCGAAGTATACTTGCTACGGCCTCAGGCCAACCAACTTCATTTATCCAACAGTTTCGACCTCTGACTAAAAGTATCCGAACTCATGAGGTCGGCGCTCATGAATTCGGAACTCGCGCTCACTGAACCTCACCCTCACGAAGTGAGCGCGAGTTCAAAATCATGATGTGACCGTGAGGTCGAGTGAGATGTGATGTCAGAAGATGTGAACGTGAGTTTGGATGAACTTAGTCCAAAGTGAGCACATTTGACTCTGACTTCAAATCACAATTTTACTTCTTTAATAGAGGTAATGTTGGCAGTTAATTAGCCTCTCATTTCCCTCTGTTAGGTATCAATGCAGGTAACTATAAACAGCCTTTTTGAGAGCAAGCAATGAAGGTAATAATTATGAAAAGAAGACAGTTCATAAATATTATTTTTTTTTTTTTAATACTTTCTTATCTAGAGACGAGTCTGAAAAATTTATTTTCACTGTAAATACTATATGATAGTTTGCTACATCTTACGGTTTTCTTTTACGTCTCTTGTTAGGACCCAAAAGCATGTTGAAGGTGACATCATGTTGCAGATTCCCGATATTCCGCTACTGAATGATGAATCACTCACTATTGAGGAACTAGCCAAAAATCTTGAACTTGTGGATCAGTTGGAAGACGTATGTTTGGGGTGGGAACAACACATATCTCAAGTGATAGAGGCATATAGAAATAAGGTAATCACATATACATATATTGTGTCTTTTATTTTTATTATTTTTGTTTTTTAAGCTATTGTAAACACAGCAAATGAAAAAAAAAAAATCATATTCTTCTAGAACTAACATTGTTCAACTTCTACGAGAAGCGTTCAACAAATTCTGAGCCTTACGTGTAAGGAGTAAGTAAATGTTGAAAATATTTGCTCAGATTCCTACGTATCTTCCCTTAATCTCAACATTCTTGGTACATCGTTCAGTAAGATATCGAATACCAGCTACAAAAATGTTTTGTGAGCTCTCAAACCAATTTTGGCAGCAAAAAGGTCATCGATAACTCATTATCATCGCTGTACCGTAAACCATGCAAGTGTTTCTTTAGTTTTTGAAACAAGGAAAGGTCAATTAAATCCAAGTCTGAAAAATAGGGTGGATGGGAAAGAAGCTGGAATCCACACTGTTGATAAAGGCTTTGGAAACAACGGTTCGCTGGGTATCGTAGACATCGCTGGATATCAACGTTCCACACCTTACTAAATACCAACAATAAATGACAGCGCCATCTACTTTTGTTTTTACGCTAAGGAAAGATGATGTAATCATTTCACCGAGTTTAGTCATCCTACAATTATTGCGCACCTTTAGGCTTAGAATATAATAAATGCTCCTTATATATAAGCACTCCGGACAAAAAGAATCCCTCTTGACGTAATATTGGTCTTCTTTTGCTATTTTATAAGTTTGCTATTAAACAGTATGTTTAATACTGTTTAATAAATGACTTTTTACTGATGATACGTGACTAAATGACTTATCATTTCTGATATATGATCATTGCAGTTAATAGGAGTACCCTCAATGCTGACGTCTCTATTAAATACCCAGTCATCAATCAAATTAAATGGAATGAATGTGCTAGTTGATTGTATGAAAACAGCTTATTAAAGTAAATCGAAGCAAAAATGAGACAGAATGGCAAAAGGGTTCCATTGTGCTTGAGCGTGCACACTGGCGCACAATAAATGAAATTGTGTCAATAGTTGGTGAACCAAAAGAGATTATCGTTCGTGTTTACTATGCGGGACAAGGTGGTGTCAAAACTGTTGTCTCAAAATATGAATCGAGAAGGACCGCCGATGAGTTTCACGCTAGTGAAGAAAATCATCTTCAAACCTTACTAGAATTGATGTGGTTCATGGGTACAGGTTCCAACCAATGTTCCTGAAAGACCATTGCGAAGGAAATTTCATTCGATCGGCATCTGGAGTCGAGTATCACGGAAAGAGACCAGTTCTCACTATTGTTCACTTTCTTTTATCTACATTCTTAATGTAAGACATTAAGTGCACCAAAAGCCGAATAAAACATTACAATATTACACCCGCAGTGTGTGCAGAATGAGGTTTAAGCTAGAGAAAGTTTTCTGATGTTGGGGATGTTTTTCATACTATGACTTGGGCCCAGTCATATATGTAATTATACACATGAATCGCTGTGTTTATTTGGACATTCTAACCTATCAATGTTGCATCTCTTCAACATCTTCATGATTAATATGTAATGGATAGTTGCGTCTTCCGAGACGATAACTCTTGTGTTCACAGTACTCAAAGCGTTTTACATCGTTTGAGGAACATTAGGGGATCCTGTGAAGACTGTTTGGAGCAATGGGTGAATCGGAAAAGAAAAATAGAGAAAAGCATTCCTACCTTGCTGGAACTACGGGATCTACTGATGAACAAATGGATTCACATCGATGTAGTATATCTATAACAACTCGTGAAATCCCTATACCTTGTTGAAATCACGGCATCAATTAATTAGCGAGTAGATTCGCATCAATGTGGCATACCTGCGGTCCCCGTGCTTTGCTGAAACTTCAGCATTTGTGGATAAGGAAGTGCATTCACATCGATATGGCATACCTGCATCCCTCATGAAATCCCCATACTTTGCTGTAATTAACTATCTACTGAGTAACGAGAGGATTCACATCGATGTGGAATATCAGCAGTATCTCGTTAAGTCTTTATACTTCGTTGGAATAACGGGATCTACTGATGAGAGAGTGGATTCACATTGATGTGGCATACCTGTAACACCTCGTAAAGTCCTCATACTTTGCTGGAACTACGGGATCTACTGATGAGCGAGTGGATTCACATCGATGTGGATTATCAGCAGTATCTCGTTAAGTCCCTATACTTCGCTGGAATTACAGGATCTACTGATGAGAGAGTGGATTCGCATTGATGTGACATACCTGTAACACCTTGCAAAGTCCTCATACTTTGCTGGAATTACGGGATCTATTGATGAGAGAGTAAATTCACATTGATGTGGCATACCTGTAACACCTTGTAATGTCCTCATACTTTGCTGGAACTACGCGACCTACTGTTGAGCGAGTGGATTCACATCGATGTGGAATATCAGTAGTATCTCGTTAAGTCCCTATACTTCGCTGGAACTACGGGATCCCCTGATGAGGGAGTGGATTCACATCGGTGTGGAATATCAGCAGTTAAGTCCCTATACTTCGCTGGAATTACGGGATCTACTGATGAGAGAGTGGATTGACATTGATGTAGCATACCTGTAACACCTCGTAATGTCCTCACACTTTGCTGGAACTACGAGACCTAGTGATGAACGAGTGGATTCACATCGATGTGGAATATCAGTAGTATCTCGTTAAGTCCCTATACTTCGCTGGAACTACGGGATGTACTGATAAGCGAGTGGATTCACATTGATGTGTCATACCGGCAACACCGTGTGAAGTCCCCACACTTCAGTAGAACTACGGATCTACTGATGAGCGAGTGGATTCACATCGATGCGGCCTGTCTGCAACACATCATTAAATCCCCATACTTCGCTGCAACTACGAGACCTGCTGATTAGGAGTAGATTCACGATTTGGTTTTTCTGCAATGCCTCGTGAAGTTACTATACTTTGCTGGAATTACTGGACCTACTGATGAGCAAGTGGATTCACATTGATGTGGAATATCAGCAGTATCTCGTGTTGTCACTTTTAAGTCGTTTATTTAAGCTGTTCTACCTCATATTAAATACGTTCTAAAGGAGGTGACTATTTTTTTTTTGTGTGTGTGTGTGTGTGTGTGCGATGTGCTTACTTGCATTGCTTGAGCTTATGCTTCTTGTTTTCTTTTTCTTTATCTTTAAATTTATCTCTTGAATTCGGATAGGTGACAGAACTAGTAGATTACTTGATCTTAATATTTCTCTGTTTTTATGTGTCATTTCCTCTTGTTTTCGATTTTTCTATATTCTAAAGAAAATCTGTTGTAGGTGGAAAGACTCAGTGTTCTTTGTTAGTATTTTTATATGTAGGATTCTCCGGAGCAGGGATTATCTACCTTTTCCACTAACATACCACCATATATAGAGGCAATTAATGTACTAGTAGTCAAAGTTATTATAGAAAAGCATGATTTGTTTGTTCAGTTATCACAAGTACTAGTTACTACTTAATAGTTAGTAGGTATTACTAGTTAGTAGTTAGAAGGTTACTACTAGGTTAGTACTAAACACTAAGTTACTAAATTTTAGTATTTATTTTCGAAATACAGATGTATATGTTCAAAAAATCAAATATTCTTTGAACCTACTTAATGTGTTGTTTATTAAAATATATCATTAATAAAATAACAGTAAGTGAACACACATATGTCTGATTATGGTACTTCAGTTCAGTAATAAACTTAATCAAGATAAGCAATGAATGTAAAAAAGGAACATTTCAAGCGTTCACATTCTTTCTTCAATGAGAAAGTGATACTTGCTTAGCTAAACAACTTTCTTGATGTTTAGTTTCAATTAACTTAACTTTTTTTAAGTCACCAGCAGGAATTTTACTGCATTATCCCAATTCATTGGATACTCATTTCTCTTTGCCAACCAAAAGTCCGATAAATCCATTCTCTTGAACGTTTGCTTGAGACTTCCGTCACACGATATCTAGATTAATCCATCTCCCTCAGAAGGACCTAACATGTCCGATAAAATATGTTCAATGGAAAACGAATTTCTACTCCAAAATTCTGAAGCAAGACTTTTAAGAAAGTGTTATTCTTCGAAGTATGTGATTAGGCTAAGATGAGTCTTTATATTCACTGCCAGTTGAATAAGAATAATAATTTCATTTCGAGTCAAGAAAGTATCCAACAATGTAAAGGAACTTGTGTTGCCGGCGTTGAATCATGAAGCCAGTTTTTTTTTTTTTTCTTCAGAGTCGCAATTTTATCCTGTACCAGGAATAAAGAAGGTCCTGTATCCTGCATTTTACCAGTACCATGAAAACTCTTATTCAGCTGATTAAAGCGACAAAATAAATCTGCCAGCTAAGCCGCTCGTCGTTGAAATAATTCAAATCTGAATATCTATTCTAGAGAAAAATTTGAACTTCTGAAGGAAGTTTAAACAGGCGACTCAATACATTTCTCCTCGACAGCCACTTTACTTATTCCTGTAGAAGTAATGTTGGTCGTCTTAGGTGTGAAGTAAAAGTGAATCATGTTCAGTACCTATTTCATTGCATAAATGAAATATAGTCTTGAATTCAACGCTTTCTACCTTTAATGAAGCTGACAATTTTAATTCAGAACTGTCTTCAGAGGCTCAGTCATATTTTTTTGTGGCTAAAGCCTCACGGTGGATACTACAATGCACAAATTTTACCTCTAGAGATATTTCTTTAACCCTTTTGAACCCAGGTGGCCAAAGTGGCACACACGGGTGTCATTTTTTTAATTCGCTCTTGTGTGAACACTAATTAAGATATCGGAATAATTTTTTTGGCCAAATATGGTTGGACCATAGTTTATCATATTAGTTTCTTTTTCTTCTGGGTGTCCAATTTCCTTCTCAAATTTTAGCCCAAAGTAAAAAATTCGAGAATTTTCGAATTTTCGTTTTTTCTTTTTTCCTAAAGGTTCCTTCATTGTAGAGATCTCCTTAAGACTTGTCAGGTAGATACCTCGGATAGATACCTAATTGTTGACATCAATTGGACCGGCTCGCGCGTAGTGTTGCCAACTAGCGAAGTTAAAATTTCCCTAAATTTGGGGAAAAAATTCGAAATTTTTGTTTATAAATCCGTACCTGTACGTTCGAGCGCAAGTCAATTGGTCCTTACTGAACTAAACCGAGAACAGATCGTTACAATGGGGTAATTAGGGGGAGCACGAAAAATTCGTATTTAGGTTCTAACCCTTGATTTTTCTAGTTTTCCCTGCTTTTCTGTTTACCGTAATCTATCTTTTGTAATTAGAAGCTTTGTTTCTTAAATATCGCCATGATGCTTGTAGGATATATTAGTGGTGTACCAATGTTTATTTTAAGATAGTTTCGTCTGTCAGGTAGCAGGTTGCCAGCTACCCGTTTTTAGGGGAAAATTTTGGAAAAATTCCCTTTTTATCTCTATTATGTCCGTCTTGTTAGCTACATTCGAACAAACGTACCACTGTCTGAAAGCCTCATCCTTAGCCTACACAACGCATCATAAAAAGTTTCAGTAGAATAATTAGGGGATGTACAGTTAAGGTTTATAATAAACCATGTTCTGTAAATGGTAAGAAAATGGTGAATTTCTGAGGTAGAATGAGTTCTTTCTTTCTTTTTCTTTTTTTTTTTTTTTTAAATCATTCTTACTTTGTTAGATATCGCCATGATAGTTGCGGGATATATTAGTGGGGTACCAAGGTTTATTTTCAGATAGTTTGCGTCTGTCTCATGGCAGTGTTTCCAGCCAAAATATTCCCTATTTTAGGTGAAAATTTTTTGAAAAATTTCTTTCCCCCTTCTTGCTGGCTACATTGAAACAAACATACCACTATCTGAAAGCCTCCTCTTTGGCCTACAGAACGCAAGTTTCAATAGGGTAATTACGGAAGCTGTAGCCCCTGCATTTCTGTTGATTTTTGCTTCTGAGGCGTAAAAAGTGTCAACATTTCATGTGTACGATGACAGAGAATATTTTTTTTTCTCTCTTTGTATGGCAACTAGCGACTTCGGGTTTTCAGTATACCTTGTCAACACACCAAAGAATTTTTAGGTGACTTGAACCCATGTGGCAACCGTTGTGCCAGCTACAAAAAATCTTGAAATTCGGTTAAGGATTTTTTTTGTAAATTTTCACCCCTACGTTTCCCTTAATAATTTTCCTTCCGTTGGTGCAATGTAACTTTTCCAAAAAATAGTCACATCCCTCTTCTAAAAAGCAAGGCCTTAACCATATCAATCGGATAAATAGTTTTTGAGTAATAAGTCACTAACTGAAAATGAAGGAAAACGCCAAAAATGACCTGGGCCGAAAGGGTTAATTTCCCAGTAATTGAACGTGCTACATCGGAACAAATACTAACCTATTTTTTCCATTCTGTTATTCGTTTTCATAAATTGGTCTAATTTTGAAAACATTTCTGTTGAAGTTGTGCGAGTAGGCAGGGGTTCACAAAACAAAAGCTCTTCCTCCACTGTTTTGCCATCTGTAAATGTTGTGCCGGTGCTGAATAAAATTCAAATGTTTCCAATTTCAAAATGACTAGTTGGGGAAAAGGTGAGAGAGAGAGAAAGGTTATGATTAAAAGATAAAGGATGAGCACTAGCCTGATAGATCCAACGAAGCTGGCGTCGTCCTAGTCATCTGGAACGATGAATGTTTTCCCCTGGAAGAGCCTGGATAAGCTGGAGACAGTCAACATCTGGATCTCTATCCTGTTGATCTGCAAGGGGCGTCGATAATGCGTCTTTACGATGATGTCCTCCTACACCTTCATTCTACTAGTCTGCTGAAGCTTAATGAGTCTGCGGTGATAAACCAACAGAATGGTACTCTTGACTATGGAGCTGGTTATTCTCCAACGGTGCGATCCGCTTCTCTCGTCGATCCTGCACCTATCTTAATCGTGTGTCGAATACCCCTGTTGTTGTGTTCCTCTTGGTTTTGTGTCGCTGAAGAATGATGACTTTGGAGTTCAATGAATTGGGGAGTATCAGGCTATGCTTGAAGGTATGCGGAAAGGCAATGAGGAAACTAGTCGTGTTTATTAACAAATATGTGTTTACAAAAGCTGTCTGAGAATGTACAATCTTGATCAAAGTTTCCTTCCGATGAATTTTCAAAAGTTCATGATTCTGTCGTTGATAATGCAATTTAATAAAATAATACAAATTAGCGAATTAAATTCACAGTTACTTCTAATACACAATCACTTCACAATGTTATATATGTAATAAAATGAGCCATTGTTAGTAATGCCAGTAGTTTCATCCAATTGAATGGAAAAATATTCACTGGTCCAAATTTTCTCAACTAATTGTTCTTATTATTGCAAGACAAATCTGAAATCGTTTGCGATGCGGTGTCATTGAACAGTGGAATCATTTCAAATTGTTTTACTGTTTTATCCCCCAATTCTGACCATATCTTTAGTTAATGATAATACTAGAGATTATGAATTATATTTCTGGGCTTTCGGCATCTATGGTCATTTTAGCTCATCACGTATGAGAAATAACGTCCCTTGGCGATCACATTATCCTGGGAAGTGAGAAAGAAAGGAAAAGAAGGAAACGGCCGGGAACCTTCATATTAGGTACTATTTCGGAATTTGCTTAGTGTGAATAAGGAAGACTCAGGAGAAACCTCACGCAGGAGGCTGGCTTGAAAAGACTTTTACACTTTTATGACTGAATGTCCCTACCAGGAATTGAACACGAGACTGCTCGCACCAGAGATGAGAGCGTTAGTGACTACGCTTTATTTGCACTACAGGCAGCCATCTTGCAACTTGTCACTCTGATACCTGGCGGAAGAATTTTGAACTATTACGACCATGCCAAACAAAACTCGAGGATGTGGTCGAAAATATTTCAGTACAATTTTAATCGTCGATAGCGTTTTAACAGAGGATGTTATAAAATAGAGGATCTGCCCTTACAACAACATCTTGAAGCCATACGTCACAGTTTCGCCACCCCTACTCTACCCACTCCACCCAATAGGATCGCAGTGTTTTGAGCCAACGATCATGGCGGAAACGAAAGTAGCCAATCAAACTATGTCGGAAACGAGAATAGCCAATCAGACGTGCCGGTTGTTTTTTTTGGCTTCATCGATTTAATAGGATGACGATACATATAGGCAGATCCTCTATTTATAACATCTTTGGTTTTAACACTCATGGAATCATTTGCTATGGTTTAAATTATTTTGAAACACACTGCCTTTATATTGAAAAGGAGTGTTAAGTTCCAGCCAGCAGACAAAATTCTTTGTTATAGTACTTTTTCGGTTAAAAACAAAATTTCACTTGAGTTTTCAGGGTGTATTGATTTTTAAATATCTTACATTGTTCGGCAAGTGTTTATCTAAGTAACTTGAGAAAATGATATGCGAGGATACATTTTGGTATCATTATTACAACAATAAATTTAATATTACGTACATTACTTTTAATAAATAAATAGTACATTTAGATATAAACGTAATTCATTTTTACAAAGCAAGGAATATGTAAAATAAGTATAAAGACAAAATCAGTAATCCTCTGTTTCAATAAAAACAATAGAACACTTCTCAATGTAATGTAGTGCCTTGAGTTTAAAAATGATCAAATTAAACTTCCACTCCTATAAATCTAAATGTAGACTTTAAAGTATTTCCTTTTCATTTAATTGTTGTGTGCTTGTAATTGTACCTAAAATAATGATAATAAGCGCTTGGTTGCATAAAATGTATTCTTCGTTAAAACATGCAACCAATTGATTGTGTCTTTTGTAGCTCAGTAGTATAGCGTCCACTCGGCAAACAGAAGACTAGGGCTTTTGTGTGTGTGTGTGTGTTTCTTCAACAATGATGTTATTCTTTGATCAAATGAAGCTACAGTTTACAAACCAGTGATAGTAAAAATAAACAGTAATTGTCAGCTCAACTTTTTAATTGATTGCTATAATATACACAGTTTGTTTAATCTTGTATCACATGTAAAACTATTGTTAATATTTCGATATTTGTAGAAACACGATGGTCCTGGTCCATTGGATGAGTACGAATACTGGCGCACAAGGCAAACGGGCCTCAGTATTATAGTGGAGCAGCTGAAAACGTCATCATTTACACGCGTTTTCGACATTCTGGAATGTGCAGCGTCGAATGTTCTGGATGGATTTCAGCATTACAAGTCAGAACTAATGAAATATTATATTCTAGCACGAGATAACGTAAAGTTTTTGTACACGCTTCTTCGTCACTTTAAGGTAAGAACAGAAAGCATTTATTTATTTTTATATTTGCACTAAAATACTTGTACAGTTGCTAGCAAAGGTTTACACTTACCTCGTATTTGATATAATGCTTAAAACTTAGAAGGAGTGAAGGAATTTCAGTGCTATTTTTCGGTAACGTATAGGGAACAATGGTCAGAAATAAACGTGGGAGATGGACTTTCCCTTCTAAATTCCGACTTTTCTGTAAATCTTTAATTGTGGGAACGATTTTACAAATTTTAATGTAATATACGCTCATATTGAATTTAGACCTCCTCAAAAGTTTTGGACCCCTCCCGAAATAAATTCCTGTGTTTGTGCCTGACTATGTTCCCCCAATGTTAAAGAAAGTTGTAACTGGATTTGTTCATTTGATGTACTGTATTGGTATGCGTTTTGCTAGTGATTGTACAGTCTTACAGAAATAACCATAACAACCAAACTTTAAATTTATAAATAATAATGGGCACGATCTAAGTAGTTAAAACATTTCGAGATGCATATAATGCAGTACATATAGCGTTGTTTAGAATAGATAATTGACTTGTTTAGAGAAGAAATTATTAACCGAACGTAAGTGTACTGTCGAGAAAAGAAGTTACAAGACTCTTATCATTTTAAAATGTCACTTAAACATACATTTTATGTTTATATTGGGAGTTAAATGGGGAAATAAGTAATCGCAATGCACTAATATATTTCGATATAGAATAAAGAAGAGCAAAGAGTCAGTATAAATGCAGCTTTTATGCTCCTTAACAAAGACTTCAATGCAGTCAATCAGAAAGTTAACTGCACTCACATCTCGGTTTCATTGACCTCCCTTTAACTGTGTCAGAAGTCGTTGTTTTAAACCTTCACGAGGAGAATTCCAACATTTCTCTCTAAGACTTTCAAGTTATACGTCGTGTGTTTTAATTCTACAACCAACGATCGTAGTATCGCTTATCTTATTGCGAGCGAAACCTATTGATTCTGAGAACGCTGGCAATATGATAAACGAAATAACCAGTAGAGATAAGCGATACTACGATCGTTGGTTTTAGAATTAAAACACACGACGTATAACGAAAAAAAAAATCTGTAGTGGGTATCTGAAGCAGTCGATTCAGTTTCAAAGAACT
Source organism: Thermobia domestica (assembly GCF_964235325.1). NCBI lineage: Eukaryota > Metazoa > Arthropoda > Insecta > Zygentoma > Lepismatidae > Thermobia > Thermobia domestica. Next base: position 66,458,979 of record NC_137469.1, read on the forward strand.
GATTTAAACTGAAAATGTTGAATTTTTCCACTTCCCAATACCATAATAGCACCAAATTAACAGTGTTATCTACTCAAAATAATGGCTTCTTTTTTTTCAAATGGCATTACGTCAGATTATTTTATACTTGAAATCTACATGTAAAACGAAAGCACACAATAGTATACTTATTATTCAGTGTTACAAATTTGAGATTCTGTAGTGCCACAAACATTCAAATTTGGAAGCTTTTATAGAACTAGTAACCAAATGGAACGGATGGGCAATGCATATCCAAAGCACCTTAGTGACAAATTCTTTGATCATGATATGACGGATTTCGAATAAATCGGGAAAAAAGTAAGAGGTATTTTAAAATTTGACCTTTTTCAAAAGGCTTTATTTCGAGGAACTACTTAGTTAAATATCATATTTAATCACATTAAATAGTTTTTTCTAAAGCTGTAAAGACCGTAATGCTGTTTGTAGCAATTCGATATTTCAAAGTGTTTCAAAGATAGAGATTGCTATACTGCTTAAATTGATGTATTTGTAGGATTTTTTTATAATGATGGTTGCTTGCCTCTGCGTCTATAATATTACACATAGCTTTTGGTAGTTGTAATAACAGTTCCCGCAATAAGAGTGTTGTAAACTTTACCAATGTTTATCTTATCTCTGGAACAGAACCAATTTACTATAACTTCCGGTTTGAATATTGATTTACATTAGAGCAAAATTTATAAAATACAGCGAGAAATTTGTTTTTGAGGTGGATTCAGTTTCCTATATTAGGTTTCTTCTCCATTCAATTTGTATATTGTGGAAATTAACCACTTCCGATGTTTACATTGCTCATCATAGATTGAAAAAGAAATAGATAGTGGAAAGCGGTTTTCTGTAATTACTTTAGCGTCAATCAGTGGCGGCTCGTGGAATTTGAAAAGAGTAGAGAACATTCAAAATATTTATATTTTAGATTAATGATAGAGATCATGTTTAATCAAATGTTACTTGTTATCTTTTGTATATATCAATACTAGTCTTCCAACTTTGGCTGTAATAAGTTGCTTAAACACGTGCTTACTGAGGTTCGAAATGCGTTTACAATGTTTTTCTTCATTGGTACCATTGCCAAAGCATTTAGCTTCTCGTTTCTCGTGAAATTGCGTAGTCGTCGGTAGTCCTCATTCAACTATATTACCATTATTTTTAATATCACACACTCTGAGAATGTTCGCAGCAAATAATTATAAATTATAGAGAAATTTTAAAAGGGGTGGTGCACTAGAGATACAAATACACAACTTTACAATACTTCTAATTCAGTTCGCAATTTCGGACCATTTATTCTTGCATATATTTTCACAGTTGCCTGAAAGTCACATTCAAGAAATTCATTGAAGTATTGATGAAACTTCTAAATGAAAAATAATTTTGCATATACTATCTAATAAATAATATCGTTACAATTTTGGAAAAGATACTTTGCCGAAATTGTAACGCTATTATTTATTAGATAGTATATGCTTTGGTCAGAGTTTGTCTTCTATTTGATACAAGAAGTTTCAAAGCTAGAATGAGTGACAATCATAATGATGTCAGATGAAGCGCATTTCGAGCTTCTGTGATTCTGTGATTCTGTGATTCTGTGAATAAACATAATTTACGTTACTGGAGTGATGTAAACCCGCATGAAGTGCACATCAAGCCCTTACACAGCTTTCGTGTCACAGTGTGGTGTGGTGTTGCTTCCTTTGAGATTATTGAACCTTATTTTTTTCGAGAACGGCAGACTCAGCTGTACCTGTCACCAGTGAACGTTATCTAAGAATACTGCTAGACTTCGTTCCTCAATTACGGATGTTGAATGTGGATGTGGACCAATTGTGGTTTCAACAAGGTGGAGCGACCTCGCATACAGCCGGAATTAGATGGTAACATCTCCTGGCCGCCACGGTCACCCGACCTTACATGTGCTGATTTCTTCCTTAGGGGGTACCTCAAGCAATAAGTATTTCGAACACGCTGCGCCACTATTTCTGAGCTGAAGGACCGCATCAGAACTGCCATCAATAATATTCGAGGCAGTATGTTACGACGAGTTATGAACAGCTTCCAACGCCGCTTAGATGAATGTTTTGTGCAGCGGGTACATCATATGAACACAGTCGTATTCAAACGTTCATTAATCCAATCAAACATTGATTTACAAATTATGAAATGGCATACTTAAACTACTATTTGACATAAAAAGTAATAAATTAAAAGCAATTACTTCTATAGGTGTGTTATTAATATTACGCTATGAACGCTACCTCACTCTTTATCTATCTATCTATCTATCTGGATATGTAGATATAGGAAGACATACGTGCAAAAATTGAAGTTTTGTTCCTATATATATTATACTGTAAAACCCATGTACCGGTAATTTTCTTAGGAATTTTAAGATATACTTAAGTTAAACTAGTATAAAAAAGTGTAACGACTGATCACCAGTGTTTAACAGGAGGAGCAGTTAGTTTCCTCGTTTAGCAATCGTGAAACCCCAGGTTTGAACTCCGCTGTCGATCGTTCTGAGAGAAACTTTTCTCATTTCCCCCCGTCCTATCACGCGGATGTTGAGATTATACCATATAGAGGCTCTTACCGACTTAATGCCTTTCACTTTTTCCAGTGTTAGTGTTGATATTTCCGGTGAAAAAAGGTCGTATGGATGTGCCTGTAACACTGTGCATAAATAAATAAAATCTATAAATTATTAAAGCCTTCTTAAATTAAATGTATTTCTCATTTTGATGCCTCGTAAAACTAAGTGTGTCATTTCATTATGAACAGTGGTAAAACATTGATAGACCAATCAATTGCTTTTAGGAGAGTTAAATAGCATTTACGATTTTTTTCTTTTTTCTTTTTTCTTTTTCTTTCTTTCTTTCTTTTTCTTTTCTTTTTTTTGTTTAATCGTAAATGAAACAATTGCGACACCGTTGTGAAAAGAAAATTGTATTATGTATATTAAATATTCACAGTTAAAATATTAATAAAACTAGGTATAGAATAAGTGTTCTAAAAATTAATTTTCTTTCAGACTATCACGTATACTACTTCGTTTCAAGTAATAAGCGATACTCTCCCTTCTGTGATGGACGGGCTTCAAATGATTTGGATGTTATCCCGTTATTATTGTAAGGACGAGCAAATGATACCTCTTTTAGAAAGGATTGCTTGGTCTCTTTGTGACAAAGTAGAGCGCTATCTTGATGTGACAACTGTTTTCAAGTAAGTGAATGGCATTTTGTTTTACTTATTTGTTGTAAATATAGTAGTGTACACTCTATTTTCACTTGTGGAAAAAAAAAAAACTTATTTTCCTGCATAATGGCTTAATTATGGCACCACTAATGGTACAAGATGGTGTCAACAAATGAGGATGGCCACTAAGTATCCAGTAGATAGACAGTTACAAACTTGCAAGAAACTTGCAGGAAATTTCAGGAAGTCATGACCAGATGTAAATAGATTCTTAAGTTTCTTCAGTGACTAGCAAGTTTTTTTTTTTTTTTTTTTTTTTGTTTGTTTGTTTGTAACAGTCCATATGTGTTGACACAGTTTAGTGCCGTCACTCTTGCATATTACGCCATACACCGGAAAACACTTTTTTTTACAAGTCGCTATCACCATTATGGGATGTCTATACAGGGCGCGCTCGATAGTTCAACATTCGATATTTCAACAACCCCAGTAAGTTCAACATTTTTGAGTATTTTTCTGGCGCGCAGGGTTCACTCTACAGTTCAACAATTTTGCAGCCACCATGTCGGTAGTTCAACATTCGGGAAAATGGCCAGCAGATTGCTCTGTACTTCAACAGTTTTGAGATTCGGCCGCCCAGTAGTTCAACGCGTTGCTGACAAACAGACCTGACAGAAGGCATTATAGATAATGCCGTTTTATTACGTACTTACACTCAATCAAACCGTCCCCCACGTTTTTAACAAATATATCCAGTAGTTCAACATTTCCGGTAGTTCAACACCTTCCTCACCCCATAAGTGTTGAACTACCGAGCGCGCCCTGTACTTGGTGTCAATGTGTCGTCCTTGTCTCAGAACGATACATTCCTACCCAGCCTATTCATTAACATTCATATATATATATATATATATATATATATATAAAGTCGTGCCCTCGGTTTAATCGTAAATAAATTTATAGAGATAGGCCTTCCTTGAGTGGGCGTTTCATTTCATTCGCACGTATGATTCAAAAGTTTTGATGCTCCAAATTTCGGGTTGCTTGACGATACAGACACTTTAGTTTGGTGAAAAACCCTGCCGTCTTAAAAATTGGGGATACTACTAATGTGAGGGACGTGGAATTTGCCATGAAAAGAAAATATGCTTCCTTAGTGTCTGTAGATGCTGAACACTTCTTCTCGCAGTATAAAGTACTCAATTGGCAAACCGAAAACGTCTTACATTTTCCAACATTGAGATGTCAAATTCACTTCAGTTCAACATTTTTCACTCTTCCACGCCTTGAAATGTCAACAAATTAAAGGTGGAATTGTGATATTAATTTATATTTTTCGATGTTCAATTAAAGACAGTTTTCAAGTGACCGAATATCTAGATGTATAGGATTTGGTATTTTAAAAAAGGTATTATAATTGTGTTTAAGATGTAGTATAATTATTAATTAAGACAGTTTTTATTCCACTAAATTTCTAGTAAAAACTGCGTTCTTCGCACCTTTTCATCAGTCCTAGTAAAAACTCGTGTCATATACTATGTTTTATTATAACAAATAAAACCAGTTGAGAATGCTCCAAGAGCATTGCCACAACGAACTTAAAAAGAATGGAGATAAGGAGCGGGAAGGATAACTCATTGTTCCTAGATGTAAAAGTAAATCTTTTTATCCGCACCTTCTCTTTCTCGCAAAAATTAGCAAAATATCATCTCTCTATGACTCACAGTTCTCGAGATATGGCTGCTTAAATATCTAGAAATTCGATTTTTTTTGCCAATATCTGGGGAACAGTTTCCAGTTGGCCAGTAGACAGTTAGTCAATGGCCGCCGGTTACTATTTGGTACCAAAATATTTACCATCCTCTTAGATATTGATCAACATCAATATCATCTCTCTAAACTTATGGATCCCGAGCTATGGCTCGTTAAATATGTAGAAATTGGCCATTTTGGGCCAATATCACGGGAATGGTAAGTCATAGAGAGATGATATTGGTGGTAATCAATCCCTAACAGAATGTTAAACATTTTCGTACCGATATTAATTGGTGGCCACTGGCCAACTGGCCATTGGCCAAACCACTGGCCAGTTTGACAGTGGCCACCGGTTACTATTTGGTACCGAAATGTTTACCATCCTTTTAGATATTGATCAACACCAATATGATCTCTCTATGACTTACGGTTCCCGAGATATGGGTCCTTAAATTTCTGTAAATCGTCCACTTTTTGGCCAATATCTCGGGAACGGTAAGAGTAACGCAAAAAATTTAATAACTTTCTCTGATAGTTTTTGATGCTCTATCGAATGCATTGTTCAAAATTGAAAAAATCGCAAATAACATACAGACAGACAGACACACTGACAGAGAATTCAGTATCGAACTTTTTAAAATCGTTGAAAATAAATTAATAATATTGAAATATTTTGATCGGTAGAGTCAGTGGCGGATCCAGGGGGAGCGATCGCCCCCACCCCCAGAAGGGGAAACTTTCTTATTTTGTATATAAAAATAAAACCCATCCCAGAGTTTGGAGCTCTTAAAAGTAGCTCTAAGTAGCAGTATTACCCCTTCCCCCCAGAAGTTTGTCCTGGATCCGCCCCTGGGTAGAGTCTAATAAAAGTCCGAGATATAAAACCCTTCACCAATTTATTAGAAAAATACATCTCTGTAACAGTATTACAAAGTTTCTTTTTAAATCTTTAGTAATTCCTTTCAGTAAGTCCTTAGCACACAGTAGGCTTCGGAGTGAAGGTTCAGTTTGGATATTAGTAGGAGTCTCCTTTGCCCACTGCAGCCTCGGCAGACAATTATAGGATTTCTCTTATAAAATAACAGACAAATTCTGACCAAAGCATATATTAACTAATAAATAATAGCGTTACAGTTTCGGCAAATTAACTTTGCCTTCATCAGACACATTATGAAATACAATTTCTAAGATTACAGCTTATATACTTCTTAAAGTGAGAGGAGGTATTCCATGAACCAATCATATTCGTCCTTTCCTTTAACAATTTTTAATTAATACAAATGCAACTTTTAATGATCAACTTTCACTTAAGAGCTAAACTTTTAATTGGCACACCTGTGTATGAATAACTTTCACTTTTGAAAAACATAAACTTTTAATTGTCTATCCGTTGTTCAACACACCTGTTTTAATCTCTTCTTTCTTCTCTGTTTTATCCAATATCTTTCTCCATACCTCATGTATATTTAGTCCGCTATTCCAATTCATAAGTTTCTCGCTTCCTTCCTTTCTTATCCATTCTGCCTCTTTCCATTTTCTTATAATGCTTCTTTTCTCCTTTTCCAGCCCCTCTACGCCTTCCCAGTCTATTTCATGTCCTGTCTCCCTTACATGTTTATATATAGCGTTACTATCTCTCTTCAATCGAACGTCGTCCTTGTGCTGTTTAATCCTTTCTTGTAACCTCTTTCCTGTTTCTCCTACATAACTCATATCACATTCTTTGCATTTAATTCTATATACAACCCCTTCATCACTTATTTGAATCTCTGTTACCTTCCTTTTCCTCATTCGCAATGCATCTAACATTCTTCTGCTACCTTTTCTGTACGTTCTTACTCCTCCTTTTCTCAATAAGTTTTTTAAGACTTCCGTTTTTTCTCCTATGCTCTCTATCCCGAACCATCTTTTCTTTTCTTCTTCTCTATCTTCTCTCACTTCCTTCTGCCTTCTGCCCTCTTCTTTCTTGCTATTCTTCTTCAATATATCCTCACTATATCCATTCTGCATTAATAAACTGTGAAACTGTTCTATGTCTTCTTTTCTCTTCTCGTCATCACTGTCTATCATTCTTATCCTTCTCTCCATGTTTCTAATAAAGTTCCTTTTAGTTCCTTCATCTACATCACTTCTTCTATGGCAATAAACACCTGCTGAACATTGTTTTCTATACCATGTTGTTTCAAATTTCCCTCCTACTTTCCTTATTGTCATATCTAAAAAGTTTATTTTCCCCTCTTCCTCTAATTCTACCTCCAGGCTTATTCCTTTTTCTGTATCTTCTATCCTTCTCACAAATTGCTCGAATTGTCTCTTCGTTCCTTTCCAAATACCTAAACAATCATCCACATACCTGCAAAACATAATCAGTCTTTCGCCTCCTTCTTCTTTAACTTTCTCTTCCCATTTATTCATCACAATTTCTGATAACACTGGGCTTAATTTCGATCCTATACTTAGTCCTTCCTTTATTTTCACTAATTTTTCTCTTATCGTACACACACTGTTCTCCCATATCAGTTTTAATGCTTTTATCACTTTATCTTTCTTCCATTTCCTTACTGTTCTATTCTCCATTTCTTCTTCCAATACCTTCAAAATATAATCCCTTCTTAAGCTGGGAAACATTGCTTTGACATCTACGCTAAACATCAGTGTTTTCTCATTTCTTCTTCCTACTTTCTCTATCATCCTCTTTACTTGTTCTGTATTCTTAACTCTATTACTTACTTGTTCTCCCCTTATTTCCTCTGCTATTATCTTTATTTCCTCTTCTAATGGTTGAAAAATATTCTTTCTGCAATCCATTACTGGTCTCAACTTTACCTCTTTTTTGTGTATTTTCGGGAATCCTTTCATATCCGGAATTCTTCCTTTTTCATCTAATAACTTTCTAAAGCCTGCCTTCTTCGCATTCTTTATTATCTCCTCTTTAACTTCTTTCATCTTTCTCTCACCTATCACCTCGTATGTCTCGTCGCATAATTCATCTAATTTCTCTTTGTACCATTTTTCTTCCATTACTACTACTGCTCCTCCTTTATCGGCTTGTTGTATAACAATGTCTTTCCTTCGTCTTAAGCTCTTGAATCCTTCTTTCTCTTCTTTTGTAAGATTCCCTATTTGTTGGTACAAAGAGAAATTAGATGAATTATGCGACGAGACATACGAGGTGATAGGTGAGAGAAAGATGAAAGGAGAAGTTAAAGAGGAGATAATAAAGAATGCGAAGAAGGCAGGCTTTAGAAAGTTATTAGATGAAAAAGGAAGAATTCCGGATATGAAAGAATTCCCGAAGATACACAAAAAAGAGGTAAAGTTGAGACCAGTAATGGATTGCAGAAAGAATATTTTTCAACCATTAGAAGAGGAAATAAAGATAATAGCAGAGGAAATAAGGGGAGAACAAGTAAGTAATAGAGTTAAGAATACAGAACAAGTAAAGAGGATGATAGAGAAAGTAGGAAGAAGAAATGAGAAAACACTGATGTTTAGCGTAGATGTCAAAGCAATGTTTCCCAGCTTAAGAAGGGATTATATTTTGAAGGTATTGGAAGAAGAAATGGAGAATAGAACAGTAAGGAAATGGAAGAAAGATAAAGTGATAAAAGCATTAAAACTGATATGGGAGAACAGTGTGTGTACGATAGGAGAAAAATTAGTGAAAATAAAGGAAGGACTAAGTATAGGATCGAAATTAAGCCCAGTGTTATCAGAAATTGTGATGAATAAATGGGAAGAGAAAGTTAAAGAAGAAGGAGGCGAAAGACTGATTATGTTTTGCAGGTATGTGGATGATTGTCTAGGTATTTGGAAAGGAACGAAGAGACAATTCGAGCAATTTGTGAGAAGGATAGAAGATAAAGAAAAAGGAATAAGCCTGGAGGTAGAATTAGAGGAAGAGGGGAAAATAAACTTTTTAGATATGACAATAAGGAAAGTAGGAGGGAAATTTGAAACAACATGGTATAGAAAACAATGTTCAGCAGGTGTTTATTGCCATAGAAGAAGTGATGTAGATGAAGGAACTAAAAGGAACTTTATTAGAAACATGGAGAGAAGGATAAGAATGATAGACAGTGATGACGAGAAGAGAAAAGAAGACATAGAACAGTTTCACAGTTTATTAATGCAGAATGGATATAGTGAGGATATATTGAAGAAGAATAGCAAGAAAGAAGAGGGCAGAAGGCAGAAGGAAGTGAGAGAAGATAGAGAAGAAGAAAAGAAAAGATGGTTCGGGATAGAGAGCATAGGAGAAAAAACGGAAGTCTTAAAAAACTTATTGAGAAAAGGAGGAGTAAGAACGTACAGAAAAGGTAGCAGAAGAATGTTAGATGCATTGCGAATGAGGAAAAGGAAGGTAACAGAGATTCAAATAAGTGATGAAGGGGTTGTATATAGAATTAAATGCAAAGAATGTGATATGAGTTATGTAGGAGAAACAGGAAAGAGGTTACAAGAAAGGATTAAACAGCACAAGGACGACGTTCGATTGAAGAGAGATAGTAACGCTATATATAAACATGTAAGGGAGACAGGACATGAAATAGACTGGGAAGGCGTAGAGGGGCTGGAAAAGGAGAAAAGAAGCATTATAAGAAAATGGAAAGAGGCAGAATGGATAAGAAAGGAAGGAAGCGAGAAACTTATGAATTGGAATAGCGGACTAAATATACATGAGGTATGGAGAAAGATATTGGATAAAACAGAGAAGAAAGAAGAGATTAAAACAGGTGTGTTGAACAACGGATAGACAATTAAAAGTTTATGTTTTTCAAAAGTGAAAGTTATTCATACACAGGTGTGCCAATTAAAAGTTTAGCTCTTAAGTGAAAGTTGATCATTAAAAGTTGCATTTGTATTAATTAAAAATTGTTAAAGGAAAGGACGAATATGATTGGTTCATGGAATACCTCCTCTCACTTTAAGAAGTATATAAGCTGTAATCTTAGAAATTGTATTTCATAATGTGTCTGATGAAGGCAAAGTTAATTTGCCGAAACTGTAACGCTATTATTTATTAGTTAATATATGCTTTGGTCAGAATTTGTCTGTTATTTTATAAAAGAAGTTCCAAAGCTAGAATGAGTGGCATTCAGGATTTCTCTGTAGCTCATTGCATCCCCGGGAGAAAGGTGATTATAGGATATCACCTTTGCTCAATGCTGTCTCCAGAGATAGATTTAAAGGTATTCTCCATTGCCCATTGCGGCCCCAGGAGAGAGAGAGAGAGAGAAAGATTGGTAGGTTATTGATTAGTTGTAGACTGATATTTTGTCCTTGTGAAGTCCTGTTTTATGGATGTCCTCCTGAAGGGAAGTTCCATGAGGGGAAGTTGGCCGTCTTTGGTTTTCTTCCAATCCTTCATACTCTCTTGGCATTCGCCTTTCATCGTGTGCTGATGTTTACAATAACATGTGTTCGTGGTTAAAGCACGTGTTTGCAGTAGTTGCTATACAAGACGGAAGAGAACCTTATAATATGAAGCATTAATAGTTTCGCTAGAGGTACTCTTGTTTACACAACACCTATTATTATTATTATTATTATTATTATTATTATTATTATTATTATTATTATTATTATTATTATTATTATTATTAAGTATGCTGCCTTTCGGCAGGTGCTGGGACTAATGAGGATTTTTTTTCAATTTTAGATTTGGGCCTGGAAATGTTTCTTTCACTTTTGTCGATCTTCAGCTTTCTCTTTTAACTCCCAATTTTTTCTCCTATCTTTCAAATCATCGATCAGCTGTGTTCTTCTTCCTATTCCTCGCTTCCCTTCCATCTTCCCTTCCATGGTTGTGTGAAGAAGACAATTTCTTCGTAAGATGTGTCCAATCCAATTGGCCTTTCTACGAAGGATGGTGACTAGAAGTGCCCTCTTCTCCCCTACCGTTTTAAAACATCTTCGTTTGTTGCTCACTCTGTCCATTTTATCTTCTCCATCTTACAATTCAAAAAAAAAGTTCTTATGTTATTTAATATTGTATTATTAAACTTACAAAGAAGCTATAATATAAGAATACAGATACTACTATATATAAACTTGATAGAAAAAATTAACATAATACATTATCTACTAGAACAGAGAAGAAATTTACGAGTAAATTTTATTATACAAATTGTAAATAGAGCAACGTAAAATCAGGAAATTTTAAAATTACTGGAATTCAATATGAACAAAAATAGGTTATACACTTATGCAAAATGAAGTTTGCTTTTGCACTTGCTTTGCTTTTACAGTCAATTGTTCATTAGTCACGTCATTTGGCAAAGTATTGTAATATATAAAAAAGTGAGTGCAATTGAGTAATTAATATTCCTTCTATATAAATATAGGGAGAAGGGAAGCATCATTTTTTTTTTTTTTTTTTTTTAAATCTTACTCCTTGTTCACGAATCCTAAAACTGAGTCATCCTACATAATGGTGTTTACAAAGGATGCTTCCTTTTTCCGGTTAATTTCTAGTATCTTGGTTGTCGCCAAATCCATTAGTTCAACAACTGATTTTCTCTTCACTGAGACGCACTAAAGAAAGTTTCTTGCAGCGGCGGACGCCTTCTTATTGCCATGAGAATTCATATGTGCTCGAGAATCTTCATGAATATTTTTGAATTTTGAGTCTACCAGTGAGAAGTTCTACGTTTCACTGGTGGACGAGAAAGAAAGAAATACTCACGTAAAGCCCCTTTCAGCAATAAAGAATTAATCCATGAATACTGTTCAAATCATTTATGTGTGAAGTATCTTGATTTGACTGCGTTGCCAGTGCTGGAATCTTTTTTGATTTCATAAAGGCACTGACGCAATTGGAATTTATGGGTTCGTACTTCCGAGAGTCCGAGACTACAGGGGTATTTACATAAAAGCCTAAAACTAATTAATCATTACTTACGGATGCACTATTTGTTTCACTTGTTTGTGCTACAAATGTTTCTTCATTCATTGGTGTTTGAAGTATAGATGTTGGCTCGTGAAACTCTTGATTTTGTACATTTTGCTACATTACTGTGACATCACTACAGCCACTAGCAGATATTTCTTCGTCTGCTTCACGTCTAGGTCTTTTAAATGGACCAAAAAAAATTCTTATATCCATAACTACATATTATGGTACTATCACTAGGCAAAACGAAAATCCTACGTGTACTTTCACAAAGACACGAAAACAACGCAGTCTATAGCCAAGCAGACTCAATCTAACTAGAATAACTTGATTCACATTAGTTCTTTACGGAAATAATAATAAAAACAGTAACGTAAAAATAATAGCTCATCGATCTTGACAACCAATGAATCGATTCTTAGATGGTTACGTGATACCAACACCAATATACCCTTAGTAGCCCCACGTAGCGTAGTCGCTAACGCTCTTGGCTTCGGTGCAAGCAGTCCCAAGTTCGATTACCAGTGGGGACACTCGGTCGAAAAAGTACAAAAAGCTTTTTCAGGCTAGCCATCCTGAATGAGGTTTTCCTTCACACCAGGCAAATACCGGGGTGATACCTACCTTTATAGGTCTCAGGCTGCTTCCTTCCTTCCCTTTTCCTGGATAGTGTGCTCGCCGAGGGACGTCATCCGTCATCGTGATGGGGTAAATGGCCATAGATGCCGAAAGCCCAGAAATCTGAATCCTAAAAATCTTAACCCTTAGTATAAATTGGGCTTCAACGCTACTGTAAGCATACAAAAATGATATTGATAAAAACATGTATGTGTACCGCGTAACAATTCTCGGTTATTCTAAACATACAACTAAAAAGAAATAATAGCAAATATTTTTTGTTTCTCTCGTTTCTTTTTCTTTTTTCTTTTCTTTTTTTCTTTTTTTTTCATGAAACAGGAAATGTAATTGTTAAAGATTAAATTCTGTGTTCGTGTCCTATATTGTAACAAAACAAAACTTAAAAATTTTAGTAAAATATTTCCAACACAACCAGTTCGCATTATATTATACAATGCACGGCCTCTTACTCTATTTATGGGAATAAGTTTCACTGCTGGAGAAAAGTAAAATTATATCTGTGCTTGTATGTTATTATTATTATTATTATTATTATTATTATTATTATTATTATTATTATTATTATTATTATTATTATTATTATTATTATTGTTATTTCAGGCAACCAGTTAAAGAAGTATGGGCCAAAACTACCGGAGCTGGCAGAATGCTTGAGCTATGGAAAGAAACTTACTACAAAGTGCGTGAACAGATAGAACTTTCTGGAAAAGGAAATCGTTGGGAGTTTGATAAAAGAAGACTCTTTGAAAGAAGTGATTACATGTCAAGTATATGTAAAGATTTGGCCAACATTGCAAAGGTATTACAGTTATATGAGCGCATGAGAGGATGATTCAAATTAACCAAAAATTGGCTACTTTCCAATGAATCCTCCCTTGTAAAGCCTAAATATTTTAAAGATGTTTCGGAACTCACAGATGGTTCCGTCCTCAGTGGCAAGGTGAGAAAGATTAAAACGGATAGGAGCTTAAAGGTGTAAAACAAGGAATACATATCACCAAATGAATAAATTAAACATAAAGAGTAGATTCTGAAGTGTGACGAGCAGAGCGAAGTGCAAAAGGAGTGATGAATCAAAGATAGCACGGTCTATGTTACGTCACTATTGCCAGACTCAAAATATGCATCAAAGGTAGGTAATCAAATTCTATCAATGTTGCCAGTATCCAGATTCAAAGCAGGTTTGTATTTATGAATAAAGAATGCTTCTTTGATCTCCCGTTGTTTTTTGTTTTTGTTGACCCTATTACATTAACCTGTTTTATATTATGTGTATGTTGTTTTGTATTCTTGTACCCTGACGAATGTATTCCTTGTTTTATATCTTTTATCTCCTATCCGTTTTAATCCTTTTCACCTTGCCACTGAGGACGGAACCAGCTGTGAGTATCGAACGTCTGAAAACTATTTAGGTTTTCCAAGGAAGGATTCCTTGGTAAGTAGCCAATTTTTTGTTAAATTGCAAAGGTATGTTTTAGTATATGAATAGTGTACTGATATCGTTGAATAACAAACGTTGTAGCCCTGTTTTCTCATATTCTGTATATAGCTTGTCAAGTAATTCTCTTCGATTACTAACACCAATTCTAGCAGTTCGCATCGACCTGGAAAAGCGATTGAATTTTACGAATGGTTTATACTTCTCAGAACCCATTTCTCTTTTTGACTTACCTGGCTATTTGGTAGGGAATATTTTATGAAATAAATAAATTTATTTTGTGAAACTTCTCTAATGCACATGTACATACATAATAGATGCGGAATTCATTCGTCGGGAAAAATATATTTGCTTTTTTGCATTTTATATATAAAAACCTGGAAATCTGTAAATCGTGTCCTGATTAATGTGGTAAAGTCAGGGAATCTGTGGTTACCAAATATGTGAAAATCGGGAATTCTGGGAATATCAGAGATCAGGGTCGAGAATTTTCGGGAAATTCGTACGAAGTAACATACAGCAAGATGATGATAGTTGTAACATTGCAGTGCAGTCGATCAGAAGGAGTAATATCGATTTTTGTATCAATTGCTGATGGTGATTAAAAATCGACAATCTACAGTCTATAAATTATGATATTTAGATAATAGAGCAAACATATTTTGATAATTGAAAGTCCGAAAATTTTCTTTAAAAATACTCAAGAAAGCCTGGAATTTAGTTTTTAAAAAAACACTGGACATACTATGATAGACTAGACTTTACCGGTTTCTGTTCTTTCGGCTTTAGAAGTATTTTCATAACGATTCATTTTGGCGGTAAAGTGAATATTTAGTAGTCACGATTTTTGTCCTATAAGAAGAACATAATCTCAAAATGGAGATAATGTGGTAGGGGTTTGGAGCCTTACGCCTTTCCGAACGTACGTTGTATTGTTAAAAGCAATAAGCTCATCGTGCTTCCGGAGAGCTTAATGTATGAATTATTTGGTATTACTATCGCAGTGTAAGAGAGAAAACATTTTTAATACGTATAATATACTTGATTATTGTTTGCGTTATTAAGACATTTATCGACCACAATTTTTTCTGTCCTCAGCATACTCTTATCAACGTGGACAGTACTCAAGTATGTCTTGCAGTATTAGAATAATGCCCTAATGAGTATATTTCGGTTTCACCAGTAAGCTTTGTCTTCGAGGCTAGTGTAAAGTTACGTACAATATAAGACAAGAGTAATATCGGTTTTTATTGTCTTATTTATTTTTGACCGATCCTCGTATATTGTAAGTCACTGTTTGATAGTGGATCTTCTTTAAATCGTCATTGTTTTTGTTATTTAAAAATGTCTTACGTAAGATTTTTGTATTGAATAGAGGTGGTAATTTTATATTTTATTGATTTTATTTAATTAATTTTATTTCATTGATTTTATTTAATTTATCATGGATTACTGCGTATACACGAACGAACTCAAAAATTGGATCAAAATAAATGTTTACTTTTATTTTTGGTTAATAAACAAAATTATTCTTGTAGATTATTATTATTATTATTATTATTATTATTATTATTATTATTATTATTATTATTATTATTATTATTATTATTATTTAATGCTTTCATTATTCGCATTGTAAATTTGACGGAAATTATTACATTGAATGGTGGGAAGGGTATCGTTTAAAGTTGTATCTTGAGCCTAAAACAGTTTTCAGCCAATCTGACCGTCAAATCTACAGTAACGTTTAAAATTTTCGCTGCTGTGTGTCAGAGGTACTCTGTGTAAAACACAAGATTTGGCGACAGTTGGATCAGGATTTAAGAGATACTGCAGATTAAATGTCTAATTATAAGTCTTAAAATGGATATACAAAAGAATTAATAGATATTACATGGTATAAACAAAAGTGTAGAAGATAATAGTTTTGTTTAAAAGATATGGACATAGGGGCCAATGCAGTCACAGAAATTCGAAAGGAAAATAACTTTTTACATGTTTTGAAGTCTTCTACATCTTATTGATATATTAACGATCTAAGAGCCAAAAATACCATAGTTTGAAACGTTTTTACTATGGTTTCGTATACCCAATTTTTGCTCGTATGAATTGCAATAACAAGCACTATATATACACATTCCTATTGAATGACAACTGATCATAGATGGCTGCATATAGTACCTCGTAAACACATATGATATTATTGGGTCATTTTCAAAATATAACATTATTGGGTTTTTAAATGTTTATGTATCAAGAAAGAATAAAGAACTGCGAAACATATTTTCTTTATGAATTTATGTCTGCCTTTACCACGTATATCTACAACTGTCAAACAAAGTAATATGTTACCTCCTTTCCACATTTTATACTATGCAATATTTATTTCAAGTTGTCTTTTTGTGAGTCCACTTTAAGAATTATAATTATACATATCCTCTGCAATATCTCTCAGATTCCGATCCACCTGTCGCGAAATTTTATGCTACTTGTTAATCTGGCACACGGTGCTAAAGTTTCTGTGCCAAAATTATAAGTCCAAAGTAGATATTTACTCAAATTCGGGGTGTTCGGTAGTGTACTCGTTGTATTAACAAGTACTAACGGATTTTTAATATAGTCGTGTATGAGAAAAAGTAATATTTCTTCATATATATATATGAAGAGTATAGAGTATATAATATTGCACATATTTTCTAATCATTAAAATTGTATCCTTAGAATAACTGGCTTCACAAGACAACTCTGGTCTATCTGTCCCCCTTCCTCTAACAGATCGTCAACATCGAGAAGGGGTGGAGCTGAGAAGGTGACTTCATTTATCATACATATATCACTCATTGTTGTGTATCTTCTTGCATGCCCTCTCATTCGCGAATTCCGCTACCGACTCGCGGGTGGTTGGTGGGAGAGTTAATAGAGGAGGGACAGTGGACATCTTTATCTGATGAAGAGGATGTGCACCATTCCGTCGAAGATTTTGTATAAGTCCAGTGTTTTGTTTATTTATTTATTTATTTTTGTATAAAATCTTTTAAAAAAGATGTGTGTGACATCATTTATTTACTTTGTTACTTGTTTTGTGTTTGTAAATGTTGTGCTTAATTTATTATTATTATTATTATTATTATTATTATTATTATTATTATTATTATTATTATTATTATTATTATTATTATTATTATTATTATTATTATTATTATTATTGTGTTTTGGAGCTATGTGTTTTGTCTACGAGGATGATGGTTTGATGCACCTCTCATTCTCTTTGACACGTTGGTTCCACGCTAATCCTTCGGTGAGGGCGTGCCTAAGAGGTTTCTAGGGAAGCAGTGTAAATTATTCTTGAAGCGCGCCGGTGTGAAGTTGCGGCATTTACACATTGCTTTTATTTATAAATGTTTATTATCAACCACGTTTTATGGGTAAACTATCATTAAATACGGGTACGGGCTCACTCTCTCGTAGGAAGTCCAAACCGAGCGAAAGTGAGATAAGCATTCCCCAAGTAGAGACTGTGAAAAAGACCAGTATCGTGATTCCTGTAGTCCGATATCTTGTAATAAAAGACAAAGATGTTGCTAGTGACAATGCAGAAGTACGTGTCCTTTAAGGCTTGTGACCCTTCATTATGAATAAAATGATTGCCTACAACACCATATAAGCAAAAGATATTAAAAAAAAAAAAAAAAAAAAAAAAAAACTACGTAATGACATTTTGTTAATGGAAACGGAGGATGATTTGATTTTGATTTCGGTTTGAGTTTGGCGTTTTTAGGAGAAGCTATATGAGACGTGGACCTCTATGTTAACGTGAAATCCGAATCACAGGGGCTTCCGCCAGGAATCGAACCCGGGTCTCCCACACCAAGGGCGCGTATGCTAACCACTTAACCACGAGGGAGCTCAAAATGATAGACGATAAGCACTATTAGATACTTCAATTGGATAACATTGGACCAATTCTTGTAGCAATAGAATCTTACCGTCTACTGAATGTCAGTCGGGGGAGTAATTTCATATTGGGATCTCTTGAACGCTAATGAATAGAAGATTGAGCTTGAAATTGCTGACCAACGTGTCATAGAAGTAGCTCGAAAAAGTAAGAAGTCAGGTAAACTACTTCCAATTCAGTCACTGATTTTTACTTTCAGTTTAGCTATGTTTCCGGAATTTATAAAGGCTGAATATTGTTGACTAAAAGAACGATCTTACATTCCTAGTCCTCTTTGTTGTTTTAAATACTAGCACTTCGGGCATACCAGCACGTCGTATAATGCGGCAGCTACTATTTGTGCGAATTGTGACCAGGGCAGTCATGGTGCGGATCCCTGTACAGCGATCAAGCCCTCTTGTGTCAACTTTAAAGGTGATAATTCTGCTTGATCTAGAGACTGTTCAGCCTTCTAAAGAAAAAGTGTATCCAATATCTTATGATTGTTGAAAAGATTTCCGCAGCTGACGCGAAACGACATCCGAAAGAAAGCATTTCAACCTCGCTTCCTGTTGCGTTTGCCTCTGTTGCTGCTTTGCTCGGAAAGCTGTGGCTGCTCAGATGTATGCCTCTCCATGCAAACTGAGCTCTCTTCAGCTAAGAACACCAGGAAACTTCTCATCACGTTATCTCCCGAATCTTTGAAAACGCCTCGTATTCGTAAAGATGGTCTAAAGCTAACTGTAACAGTACGAAACTACGGGTTCATGCTAGAAGTAGCATGAATGTTTTTTAAAATGAAGTACGGGATGAATGCCGTACTTGTACCTTAAGTCTTGCTCACTGCGAGCATCTTACACACCAATGTGTTCTCCACTAATAAGGTTGACTGGAATAAAAACAAACAAAATTCAAATTTAAGAGACAAGAGCGACTAATAAAGCATGGGGATGAAAGTAGAGCTAGTTATAAGTCTAAGATATGTAAGATATAAAACGTTAAGTTGTCCTGTTTGTGAGATATAAGACAAGGCTTATCCTCACGACAGAATGAGATTCGACGTGAGCTGCGACGCTCTCTTCTCCTCTGTCTGATTAGATCTGACCAAGATTTACGAAAATGACAAGATTTTATTGCTTTCGAGTGCAACTGGTTGTTGCCCTCACTACGTGGTATTTTTCTAATGAAAATCCAAATTCAGCTCGATGACGGCACAAAGTGGGCTTAGTGCAAGTGCACTAACGACGGCTTCTTCCACGTTAGTCATCGACTGGCAGGTGGTCCTCGACGCTGTGACAATGTCGCAGAAAACCAAGAGTATTGAACCTGGTGACATGTAGTAAATACAGGACCACTTAACTTAGCAGAAATAAATAGCAAGAAATCAAGACGGAAGGTAAACAGAAAAGTGATGAGAAAGTACAAGAAACTATAGGCAAAGGAAGAAGTCGCTGACGCTCTACGTTTATTGTTTCTTAAAGAATTTTGCATTCATGCATCAACTGATGCTGGAGACTACAATTTTTATGAAGAATAATGTCTTCCTGATGATGACGAGATTCTGTACAATGTCCTATGGGTGGCGATGTCTTCGGCAAGGGTATTAACCGTAGGTGTCCCAGGCAGCTGGTCTTGAGACCGATCCTCTCTCTCTGGCAATCAAAGGTGTCCAAATATCACAGCTTGTTGGATATGCAACATAACGCTACCGCATCGTCAGTCGCCATATATTGCTAGCATAAAGTTAGCGCAGCATATTTGACGTCGCCTTAATGACCCTATCCCCTCACCTATTAAACCAAAATCTACAACCGTTCTCAAGCCACTTTCGATTTCACTGAAATTGAATATGGTGTTGAACGAACTGATGGATAGTGAGTATACGGTAATTGGCTCACGAGAAAGGTTCGTCTTAAAGTTAATCTTTCCAACTACGGCGTTTCTACAGCGTAACCTTAGGATTAGGATTTAGATTTCTGGGGTCTTGGCATCTAGGGCCATTTAGTCTGTCATGTTTGAGGGATGACTTCCCTCGGCGAGCACACTATCCGGGGAAAGAGAAGGAAGAAAGGATTGGGAAACGAAGGAAGAGGCCTGGAACCTATAAGTTAGGTACCACCCCGTCATTTGCCTGGTGTGAATGAAGAAAACTCAGGAAAACCTTATTCAGGGTGGCTAGTCTGAAAAAGCGTTTTACACTTTTCCAACCAAGTGCCCCAACCGGGAATCGAACTCGGGACCGCTCGCACCGAAGGCGAGAGCCAGCGTAATCTTAACAGCTTCAGTAGTCATCTTGTGGAATTGAAACAACTGGCATCTGGCCACTTACCAGCTGTCATTTGCTTGCAGGAAACTCATTTTCAGCCTCTTCAGTCTTCTGTTTTATCTCATTTTACGATTTACAAGTGTGACAGACATACTGATGGTTGCATTGCTGGCGGCGTAGCCATTGCTGTATTCTGATACATTCATTCTTGAACCATTAACTTAAACTCCCGGTTGCAGGTAGTTTCGGTGTGTGTGTTCTTTCTTCACCCGATACCATATGTTCGTTCTATATTTCTTGTACTGAAGCCTTTTTGACAATTGATTTGATTCAATTGTGCAGTCAACTTGAGCCATCTGTGTTGATTCTCGGAAACATGAATGCTTCCTGGATAAGAGTAGGTGGTCGTCCTTAATGATGGTAACCCTACTTACTTTTCTTCTGGATCTGGTGCCTACTCATGCATTGACCTTTCCGTGTGTAGTTTTTCGCTTGCAGCTTGCTTCACATGGAGAGTACATCCTGATCTCTGTGGTAGTGACCACAAAGGGCCTCCCTATTACTGATCCATGCCATCTTCGATACTTTAATGCCATGTGTGCTGATTGACCAACATTTCGCGAGCTCAGTGAGTTTCATTACCCATGAAGACTTATCCGTATGTGCAAATGTAGACCTATTTGAACAGACTGTGGTCTGCGCCGTCTATGGTTCTATACCAGATTGTGGAAGCGCTGGTCCAGGACAGTGAGTTCCTTGAAACTCTGCGGAAATCAGTGTTTAAATAAAAAAGTTCGTATTTTTTCAGAAATGCACATCTTTTTTTTAAGAAAAAACATTACCTCTCTTTTTTTATGAATTTCGTTTTTTTTTTTTAAATAGTCGTTTGTAATGTAGCTAAGATCTGTTTAAGTAAGGAATATTTTTATGTAGGTAATTACTATAATATGCAACATAAACGCTAGATACTGATACGGTACAAATATTTTACAATATATATGAGTAGCATAACTACTAATAGTCCGGGTTTCATCAGTGTTTCACCAAAATCAACCAAGAAAAAAAGAGCATAAATGAAAATTTGCTTTTTCGTGAAAGTAGGGCTTTAATAAATACGAAAAGAATATCACGTACAGTATAAAATGCAAATAACTTGTCTAAAGGTAAAAACTGATACTAATTTGTCTACTAGTATTCTTCTAAATATCACACACAGATAATTTGTCGACTAGATACATGATATGCAGAGCCGGCTCTACCATATGTGCAACACGTGCATTTGCACGGGCGGTAAAATCTGTAATAAGTATATTATTTAAAATAAATATTTCTTGTTGGAAACAGGCTTCATGATGATGGTAGTTAAATTTACTAAGCTGACCTATTTGAATACTACATTCATAAATCATGTTCAGGTCGCATTAGTTTGAGGTCACATGGACAGTGCTAAATCAAATGGTCAAATAAATCCCAGCATAAATTGCTTGATTGTTGTCGAAAACAAGAACTAATTCTCGAACACCTGTTCCATTTAGTTAGTTGTCACAGTTCTGATATGAAAGCTAGTCTTGGCTTTGTCACAAACAAGTTCCTTATCATTGAAGGTGGAAACAAGTTTTAAAAAATAACATATGGAAAGAAAATAAAGAAATAAAGATATAAGAGCTAGTTGCATTAGAATTGCAAACTGATATACTGAGATTGAAGCTCGATATTGAATTATATAAAAAGGGTTACCATCTTTCAAGTGTGTTTGCTTTATCTTTCACTAACATATATTATTAATTAAATAAAAAAACAGATAGAACGAGATTGTAGTATTTAAGCCTTTCTTAGTGTGAGTGCATTTTCCCTCCCCTTCGTTGCTCATGATGGAGTAGCATACTTAAAATCGTGACTTTTAAGATTTATTCTTTCTGGAGAAAGGGGGAGGCGGCAAATGATACCATTGCATAGGACGGAAAATTGCCTAGGGCCGGCCCTGATGATATGTACATACAAGACATGAATGTAGGATGACATAATTTCAAGCAATGTAGGGTGTTTCAAAATGAATATTAAGGTTTTGAAACTTTGTAGTATCTATTACAATTAACTTACAAGTATAAATAATATCAAATGAAAGAGCAACTCAAATAGTTTCGTACGCACGCATGCACATGCACTGTTTCCTCTTTCTGCCGTTAAAATGAGCTAGTAGCAAAGATGGCGACTAGAAAGCAGAAAGCTTTTTTGGAAAGACTGAATCTGTAGTTACAATGCAATTGTCTGTGTGAAGAATTTTAAGGAGACGCTTACAATTCGTCCTAATGGTTTGCAGTAAAGCCTACAGAGTGCGGTTTACGTGCCAATTTTGCAAATGAAAAATTGTTGCATGACGATGAAGATTTTCTGGATCGTGTCGTCTTCAGTGATAAATCAACATTTCATCTAAGTGCTAATGTAAACACTCATAATGTTCGTATCTGGGAGTCCGCAAATCCTTACAAGATGGTTCAGTTGCAGCGAGACTTCCCTAAATTGAATATGTTTTGTGCCACATGGCGGAAAGTTTATGGATCTTTCTCGCCTATCGACTCGATGTGTGCCGTAAGGCGAATGGTGCTCACATTGAACACTTCTAGCAAAAACTGTTTGTGTTGCTCTTTCATTCGATGTGTTATTTATAATTGTTCTTAAATGTAATAAATACCACAAAGCCTTAAAACCCCGATATTCATTTTGAAACACCTTGTATTTCTCAGCAACACTATTGGAACTATATTACAATTGATATTTTTTGTCCTTTCTGAGAGCTTGCTGCGCGCATGTGGTGCTCAATGATGTGTTGCCAGCTTTTGCGACGGGTATTGAAACACGAAATTATTCATTGCAAGTAAATCTCAGTTTTATGAAATTAAATGACACAAAAGAGAACTTAAAAGAATGCTCTCTATAACCAGCAGGTCCATTACTCAAGTTGACGTTCGAGTAAAACAATGTGCATTTGTTCATATTCAAATTGGCAACCTGTGGAAAGCGTGGAATGTTTACTATTGCAGAGCGTAGAAATGAGCCACTATAATTGGCTGAAAGTACTGTTGCCATAGAAACAGTTCTTCATGCCTGATTGTTATGACCACGTGCAGGAAGGAAAAAAACAGGGGAAAGCAACTTGGGGACAAGTTGTATCAAATGAACTGTAAGATGTAAAAAGGAGATAATTTTTTTAATGAAGTTATTGTTTCAACGAAACTAGTACTAGTCGAGACTATAACTACTACAACAACACGAGTGAAAAAATTGTAATCAAATGGACAATAATCACACAGTTTTGCTTGTATATGCACAAAGAAACAAAGAATTTGTAAGTAACGAGGGCTTCGACTCAAGTTCTGCTGATAATTTCACTTATCTGCAACATAAATCAATAAATAATAGTTGCCAGAAAAAAACAGACATTTGAAAAAAACATGTAAAGAACGATGTTTTTATTGAAAAACTTTACGGAAAAAAAATGTTTTTTTTACAACACTAGCGGAAATCCATGAGGCTACTCTGGCTCGTCGACATGCTTTCCGGCATCCAAGAATCTTCAAAGATTTCACATTCTTCGCGCCTGTTCTAGATACCTGATAAAATCTTCGAAGCATCAAAGTTCTCTTTTATATGTAAGTGTGCATTCGGGACATAGAGCCCGGTTTATAGTTGAGATGGCATCAACTACAACAACAGATACTGTGTCGTCGTTGTTTGCTGGGTGTCAGAACATGCCAGCATCCGAGGAAATGAGCGTGCCGACACAACAGCCAAGAACGATGCATTGGCTGAAATTGAACAGGACTACTCTCTGCATTTTCTGATCTTGATTACTCTTTCCTCCAAAGGATGGGCTCTCACCGGCAAGCAGAATGAAACCAGACCAACGAAAATAAACTACACTCAGTTGAACCTGTTCTGGGCAATTGGCAGACGGCGTCACGTACTAGGCGCCGAGATAAAGTGGTCCTGGCACGCTTACGTATTGGACATTCACATCCCATGCATTCCTATTTAGTGTGTGGCACTAATCGTCCGTATTGTTAGGACTATATCTTCTCATTTAGTATTCGGCACATTCTTGTAAAATGTCCAGAATGCTCAGGCCTCAAAGAACGCTTAGAAGTGCCTAAAAATCTTAGTCAGGTTCTGGAAGATAATGTGATCTCTAATGACCGTATTCTAATTTTGTTCGTGAAATTGGGAGTGCAAACGCGCTCTGAAGTTTTCTTATTAGATTTTTCGTGTTATGTGTTATTAATATTGGTATTTTTTAAAATTATTTCCTTGTTATATATATTTTGTATTTTGTTTTAGACTTTTTAAGACCTATGTTATAGTTTTTAATAGTTGTTTTTGTTGTAATGGGCTTATCGTGACTGGGACAGATAGTCTCGCTACAGGCGCCCCCTTGAAATCACCATCCATGCATAGTCTACCAATCTTCATGTTAAATGTATTCATAACATAATAAATTTCCATTAACTAAGCATAGTTTGGTATGTGAGTATGTCTGTTATATTACAGCTAAATTAGAAGTAAAGCTTTCAAAGTAATATCATGCTTAAAAGAAAGAATTAAAAAGAAAATTGTAACCGCAACTTCGTATTTACTAGCTACCAGTATCGTGCCGTGGGAGGGGGTGCGAGAGGGACAACGGCATTGGGCACCGAAGTAAGGGGGCGCAAAATTCGGGAGGAAAAATAAAAGAAAAGAAGGAAAGGAAAAAAGAGGAAAAATGTTATTGATGTTAGTAAAATGCATGTGAACATATATAAAATGGAAGGAAAAAAGTAGTAAAAAGTGCTCAAAATCAAGGAAAAGCAGGATTTATTTTTGAAAATTTTCTTACGCTTTGCGCCATGGTGGCACTTTGCGACTAGTCTGTCGACGTCACTCATATGTACGAGTGCGCCGTCGTATACTCTCGCCTCAGATGCTGATTTTCCACGGGACGGCACTACTGGCCACTGATATTACATCAGTGTTAAATTGCAAATCGATTATTAATTCTATCAAGTAAAATTGTTTTCTTTTTTGTAGGTGATAATAGATTTCCGGAATATTTTCGGTCCTGAACTGAAATCAATTATAAGTGATCCAACACAAATAGATTCAGTTATGAAACGAGTTACAAAACTAGTAGTTCCAGTGGAACAAGTGGATTTTAATATTTTTGAACTGGATTTCGCTTCAAATTGGCAATCATTGCTGAAGTTAGTAAACAAAGAAATACGCTTTCTTGAAAACGAAGCCAAGCTTTACATTGATGAAGCATTTAAAAATCTGAGGTAAGGAGAACATTTTTGTTCGTCAAATATAAGAAATGAAAATATGTATGGAAAGATATAGTTATGGAAAATATGAAGTGTGCTCAAAGAGTATCGAACCTTTGATTGACAAAAAATACATTAATTGATTTGGGAATCCGTAATACTTATCTCCTTCAAAGTAGTCTTCTTGATAATGCACACACTTCTCCCAGCGCTCTCACCGTTGTTGGAAACACTTCTGGAACGCAGTTTTTTAATGGTGAGCAACCGTGCCGTCGCATTCCGCATGATGTCTTCTTCTAACTCAAATCGGGTCCCTCTTAGTGACATTTTCAACTTGAAAATAACCAAAAGTCACATGGAGCCATGTTGGGTGAGAGGGAGCCTGACGACATGTAGGAATGTTGTCTTTGGCGATGAAAGCCTGAATCAAATTTCGCGGACACTCTTCTCATGCCCAAATTCTCGTTCAGAATTGAATGTACAGATCCGATTGAATGGTTTTCGCTTGGGTATCACCAAGCTTTTGGCAAAATTTGATGCAATATCGCTGCTCAAGTTTTTCTGTCATTTTACAAAAAACTGAAATCCGACGACCGTTCACTACACGTCTTCACTCGTTGGCTGACTGCTATCGACTGCCTCTTTCTGCGGACGGGGGAAAATTCATGACTGCGCATGAGTGTCCCCTCTATATCTACACTGAAGAAAGTCTCCCGCGCTTCATTGGTTTACGCGGGAAAAAATAAGGTTCGATACTTTTTGAATACACCTCGTATGTGTATATTAATTATAATACGTTATAATTCTCTCGAAACCGAATGGTAGGGCAAGCACATTTGGAGTTCATGTCTTTAATTACTTAAAGAAATGATAGGATGCATATTAACTAGTCAAAAACATCAATATCATTGCTTCTAGCAGTGACAAATTGAGCTTCCTCTGCGTCTCTAGGCATGAACTTAAAGAACATCCTTAAAAAAAAAGTATTTGCAATACTTTTGTAGCATAATGGTGAACATATTGAAATAAAAAGTAAACATAAAAACCAATAATGAAAAATATATTACAAACAATTCACTTTCTATTAAATTCAGGTGCTATATCTAAAATAATATATTGAGAAATTATAGTCACCAGTCATAAATGCTTCTGTTTCACTTTGGTTGCTGGGAACTCATGTGTAAGTTCAAAGTTGATTTGTTCATGAGATGATTTTATATGACCCAGCTGTATGTAGTTGCAAGGAATAGTATTAAAACTAAGGAGAAAATTAAAAATGAGCTGTCTATTGTTCATCAAAACATCCAATCGATTAGAGATAAATGCCTATCACTAGAAGTTCTAATGAAGACTACTAGTGCAGATATTCTTTGCCTAACAGAGCACTAAATAACTAACTCAATAGCCTATGGAACCCGAAGGTTCAATGCCGCGTTCACTAAAGCTCTCCATTGACTTCTGTCCTTAGCCAACTGGATCTAGCTTCTATTTTGTGTTCCTTTTTCTGCAAGATTCATCTTAATATTATCCTCCCATCTGCGACTAGGTCTTCCTAATGGTCGTTTACCGATTGGATTTCTAGGTAAATCATTGAAAAGGTAGCTACTTTCTTCCATTCTGGCTACATGACCTGCCCATCTGAGCCTCCTAAACTTGATAGGGCTAACAATGTTTGGTAATCGGTATAAATTATGCAGTTCCTCGTTATGAAGTTTCCGCCATTCCTCATTCCTGTTCCTTCTGGGTCCGAATATTCTTCTCAGGATTTTATTCTCAGATACTTTCAGTCTGCGTTCTTTCCTCAGAGTATGCGACCGTGTTTCGCAACCATACATCACAACAGGTATGAATGTTTGCTTTTTTTTTTTTTTTTTTTAATTTTTACATATTATAGAAATCTTAATAATTTAATCTCATTTTATTGAAAATAATTAATATTAAAAACATTCTAAATGTTAATATTCAAATCTGAAAGATTATCAATCATGAGGTGTTCGGTGTATGGGCACAGGATTGTCCAATCATAGCAGGGGTCCGTGGTACAACCCACGTGGTCCGAGTGGAGAGCACTAACTTCGAGAGTGAGTGGTTGTTCTGGAAAGCACACTAAATGGCGTAGTGGTTAACGCATTGGTACAGCATGAAGGAGGTCCTGGGTTCGAGTCTCGGCCCAGTCAGTCACTTTT
Organism: Thermobia domestica; assembly: GCF_964235325.1. Classification (NCBI taxonomy): domain Eukaryota; kingdom Metazoa; phylum Arthropoda; class Insecta; order Zygentoma; family Lepismatidae; genus Thermobia; species Thermobia domestica. The sequence continues at coordinate 66,486,620 of NC_137469.1, forward strand.
TCACTCTTTGTGTGTTATTACCCAAGGTTATTTTTGTTGGTAATCAGATTCATAAAACAGCCTGTGAATGTAGCTAATGTTGTAAGTTTATCTGAAATGATTTCTTTTAATGTAAGCATTTTGTAATTGTATGTTTTGATATTAACACATACACATTTCATCGGACAACGTGATGTAAGTAATGTTAAATTCTAAGTGATAACTTGATGCTCAATCTTAAAGAAGTATTGGTTAACTAAGATTTCTTCAGAGAAATGTCATACGTACGTGTAATGATTTCAACCGAAATTTTGGAAACCACAAATTGCAGTATAAGCACTTTTTGTTGTATAAATGCTTCAGTTTACTTCGTTCTAATCAGTTAAAAAGAAGTCAAAGAGGAGTCAGTGGCAGTCAGTACCACAGTGACACAAAAACCCAGTCAGTCAGAATTAGGCAGTAAAACCGAGTCAGTGAAAGTCAAAGAGCAACAAATGAAACAGTAATAGAGACAGTACATTCATAAGTTTCTCAGATAGACTGACTGAGAGTAGCTGTACTCTGCTTGTGGACTTCTTGAGTTTAAACTGTGTAGCATTGTGGTAAACGCATCGGCATGATACGCATAATACCTCGGTCCCAGTTTGAGTCTCGGTCCACCTACGGAGATCTAGTGTAAAAAATCCGGTTGTTACCTGCTTTCTATAATATGTAAAGAAACAAAGTAATTAACACGGATTCTTAATAAAAAAAATAGCTTTACAAAAGCAGAGTTATTATGGTGTATTCAAAGTGTAATGACATACATTGATGCTCACTGCTGCTAAAGATGTCAAAGTATTCAAACTTATGTTCCCAGTCAGTGAGATTGCCAGGAAAATGTAGCTTCAACATAACAAAACAACATACACTTTCGTTTATGGGTTAGTATCACTATACTTTAGCAGTGAACTAATTCAGTTGTTGATGGAGACATAAATGTGCAATTCTGGAGTACCGTGAAAGGACAAGTACACGCTTTCTCCGTTAAACTTAAAGAAGACCATTCAACTCGCAGTGGATGGTCCCAGTGTAAACGTTATGTGTCTGTTTACCTTAAAGCCAAATATCAAGACGTCTAAACTTAATATAGTAAGTTGTGGGTTACTTATTTTGCATGGAGGATGTAAGGCTGCAATAAAGCAACGAACTGGAGAATCGGTGAATTTCTAAGAGCTCTTCATAAGTTAAGGGTGTTTCATCACGCCTTTCCGGGTGCATCTATAGTCTCAGAAAATTTTCCAGTAAGTTTTGTTCTATATTTGCTTGAAAATAGTAGTGTTGCTCAGCATTGACATCCCTATTTTGTGTTGTATATCCAAGGTGTTAGGAAGGATCAGAAAGTTCCTGCTCTTTCAGCTGTCAGTTTGTGTCAGGTACGTTGGAAGAAAATAAAATGCTTATTCCTAAACTTAATATTTTGTAAAGCACTTGCTTCAGAAACAAAGTTTTTTCTTACTGAATTTCAAACTGACGCTTCTCTCAGTCCATTCCTTTACCTAGGTACAATAAAGTAAAATCGCTCAAACCGTCCTCGGGCGGCTTCAAAGGAAGCGGAACACCATTGAATAAAACCACATGTTTCTTTGTTACATGAGAGGGATAATTCAATAAGTCCTTCCAGTTGAGTGTGGCCTTCCAGTTGACCTGCTGAAAAATAAAGCGATGTTGCAATTTTTACCTTCTTCCTTACTGATTCCTCAGTAGTCTTTGCAGAAAGACAGTGCGTGTGAGCTTTTTGCTGTTCAAGTTCTATTATGAATATCTAGTTTTTCCGTTACTTTTGTTTTCGTTGCATCCTCCTCCTTCCGTCTCCCTTAGCTTGAAGGGCATAGTTGTGGAACGTTAAACTGAAATATTTAATTTAATTTCAATTCAGTTTGCATATGTTGTAATGAAAAAAAGAAATCAATCATTAGTTTCATGATGTGTTTATTTTACTCTTAAATATAGCATATTGTTAATATCGTACAACTTCCACAATGATAACGCTTGTACGAACCAAACATGTTCGCCCCCTACGTACAGGCACTAGTGCTGCAAAATCCAATGAGAAAACAGTGCAATCTTTCGTTGCCACCCTCAGAAGTCCGTCCTTGAACCGCCCCTGTCCATACTATTATATTGAATTCCTTTAATGATTACTGTATAATAATAATAACAATAATACTAATACTAATAATAATAATAATAATAATAATAATAATAATAATAATAATAATAATAATAATAATAATAATAATAATAATATTACATAATGTATCCATCGATAATATAAGTTTAGCGATGGCAACAACATATCACCTCGACACTAAACACGTGGTGTTTATGGCTTATTTGGAGTGTTATTTATGAGGGCGGTTAGGGTAAATTTTTCTGCTTTAGTACAAAGGAAACCGTTGGGGACCAATAAAACGTCTCAACTATACTTTATCGGATCTGAAGCTTTGTAAAACTAGAAGCTTTTAGTTCTTCGAGTTCATGTATACGAATCGATGTGGAAAATGAAGAAAATCGTCTTCCTGAGAAAAACTAAATACTAATAATGTTCATATGTTGAGGTTCTATAACATATGAACATGATTAGCTTTTAGGTTTTCACAGGAAGATGTAAGGAAGTTCAGAGTTTTGTTCGAATCCAAATTGTAAAACAGTTATGAGTCAGTATTCTGCAACTGGTATTGGATGACTTTTGGCTAAATAATTTGGGTACTTCAGAATGCAGCGATTCAAGAGATGTTAAAATGGTCTTGATTTGTTTCGTGGAAATTTAAATCTAGCAAGATGATCCTCAATCAATGTGCAATATGGAGCAGATAATTTAAAAGGACAAACTTCAGTAACATGTGGACTTGTGTACAGTACAGTACCTTGTTTTGGTAACCTTGAAAAGCTATCCGTAAGGAAATTATTAATGCAGGAAATGCTCATACTAATTTTGCAGAAGCAACAAATCAACGAGGAGAGGAATTAAAAAAAAAAAAGGAACAGAAAAATAAAGACAAGTCTGAACGAGCTTGAAGCTGAGAAGACTAAAATAATGGAAGATATGCGCGATATTGGTGATGAAACAAAGCGTTTGGAGAAGAGAAAGAATTACATAACATTATCGATATTTATTTAAAGATATGTCGTTAATATAGAACAGACAGTTTGTTGTAGATACATCCAGCCCTTTTCGTCGAGTGTCTCACTGTGGCCTTTTCCTTTCATATGTGACGAAACTTTCAGATTATGTACGTCCGTTCACGTTACAGATTAAAGATTCAGAGATGTTAATTCATTGCTTTGTGCAGGAATTTCTATTACGTAAGTGTTCTGTAATTTCGTAGTAAAATACGTTGTAGTTGATTTTATATTGTTCATTGTTCTAGTTGTTTAGAGGTAAAATATATTATTTATTTATCATCGTTACCATGTTTTCTTGGTCTTGTTTTTCCATAAATATGGGAAAGTATGATTGGTTAATTACACATCAGGAGAAACTTCAAACTTTGTTGAGCAAAACTGGGAAAAAGGGAATCCTCTCTCTAAGTTCTGTCGCTACCCTTATCAATATTTCTAATACTTCATCTATTTCCTACCTACTATTTCTAACATTGTAGGTGAGTGTTAGCAACTTTTCTTTCTGTTATGCAGAATTATTATTATTAACAAAGAGAGAGAGAGAGAGAGGTGTTTTCAACAGATAATGTGACTTATTTCATCATCAATGGCATTTCTTTTATTGTTTCGTAAATAAGACTATTTTCTGTGCTATGCGTTAAATGTATTATATTGCCTTGTACCCTATTTATTAGTATTATTTGTTTTGTGGGTTTGTTGTAAGTGGATAAGCTTCAACGGTATTACATATATAATTATATGGAGGGAAATCAGAACTATTTGACAATTCATTTGTCTTTTCTAGATCCTCTGAAGAAGCTTTGGAAATGATGATGAAACTTAAAAACATAGAAACAAGAGAAGTGATACAGAAACAGCTGATGGAAAAGTTTGATTTGATCCTTTTGCAATATATGAAGGAGGTAGAAAATATAGGTGTCACATTCAGGGTAAGGTTATTTTTCTAAATTCTTACAACAATAGACACGTTTGAATTTAGCTTTGTGGTTGTATCTTGCATTGATACAGAAAACAGAATACGATGTGAATAGAAAAATAATGATAGTTGCAATACTGTGCACGAACCAACAACGCTTCTGTTTCCATCTTCACACGGCAGTTAAGCTAAATCTTCCCGTTGGCTCAGTACAAGTTGGATCCTATTCCAGTTACTACATAATTTTGAGAGCGTCTGAAGTGAAGTTGCGTTTGTGAGATGCGTTAAGAAAATGGACGGGAAAAAATTGAGCAATTTTGCTACCAAATTTTATGTAAAGCCTGGTGAATCCATTGCTGTGAATTATGAAAAGTTACAATAGAATTATGGAGAACATTGCCGGAGTGTCTACTAGTCTGGAAAACATGAATAACCTGGAAAAGTCGGGGAATTTTATAATTTCTGAAAAAGTCAGGGAAAACTCAGGGAATTTTCTGTATGTACTGGAAATTTTTGGTAAAGTTAGGTTTATTTCATTGCTTTTACATTTTATCTGCAGACTGTTTGGAAAACAACTTTTCGCCACAACAGAAGTCATGATACAATGAAGGACTTCTGAAAGGAGTTGGCAACCCTTGCGTCTGAAGCTTGTGCTTTCTGATCTCCACGTTAAAAATAATCCTCATATCTAGGGATGTAGCTAGGCTATTTCAACCGATGATCCCCAATAAAGTCCTAAATAACATTTGTTCTGATCTTGTTGATTTTAATGTTGCGATAAGTTAGAGCCTAACTATGTATGGTTAACTCTATAATATAATGTGTACCTATTTAAAACTCCTATTCCATTTCCTCCATGTTCTATTTTCAGTGCAACAAACACCGTGTGCGTGGCCTTTCTCTCGGTTCTCCCGTTTCCTCCCACTCTCTTCATTCCACCATTTCATTCATTTCTCATTATCGCCGTTTCCTTTAGCCTAGCCGGCATAATCGTGGGACGTAAAACTTAAAGATTTCATTTCATTTTGAGTGCAGTTTTGCGTTCCACGTGTCTTGTGATGTTTATTATTATTTTGCAGGTAATTTCTGTGAATATTTTTGGTATGCTTGTAACTTTTTAATAAGATTTTTTTTTTTTTTTTTTTTTTTGTAGCAAGTACTCATATTTTTATAGAAAACGTGAATGTAGTAGACAGAGCTCAGTGATTATTACCACACTTAAAGAAGTGTCGATTCAGTTTCAGGTAGATTCAGTTTCAGGTAATAATCGAGAACCATCTTGTGACAGCTTTAAAATTATTAAATCATGTCTGAAAGATTCTTTGCTTGGAGCTAAATTAACTTTCTTCCAAACCGTTGCTGCAGACATTCAACCTTTCTTTCCAAATTTCAGTCAGACTCACCAATGCTTCCTTTTCTTTATGGTGAAATACTTAAACTTCTAAAGTACCTTATGATTAGATTTGTTAAAAAATCCATTGTGATTGAAACAACAAGTTCTAAAGACCTGATGAAAGTTTGCCTAGAAGATGGTAGTAAGGATCCGTGTTCGCGTAAGCAGGTTGATGTCGGATTTGCGACACGTACAGCATTAAAATCAGAGAAGTTATCTGAGCTGGATATCCTTCGTTTCCGGAGGGATTGTTTGCATATCGTAACAGGTTTTTAAAGAATATTCTGTGCAAATTACCATTGAAATACACTTACTTATGGTGCTGCATGCCTCTTTCCCGATTCAGATTTAAACAAGGGACTTGGGAAGGAACAAATAACCATAGCATTGGAAGTGCTTGTAGAGAATCATCATTTGTCTGGCCCTGCTGCTGATGAAGTAAAACGACTCTACAGTGTAATTTGTACTCAAGATTCAGTTATCACAAGAATGAAGAATTTTGACGTGACTAAGGATCGTTTAGATCACTTGTGATTCTAGGATCATTTAAACCACTTGCGGCTCGTTATTGTTGACAACACTAACACCAACAACAACGTTTCAGCGTTCGTTAAGAAACTTTTAGTGTTATCACACGGGAACGCTTCATTTAAACGCTATTTCTCATTAAATAAGGAGTTTCTTGTGGATAATCTACACGAAGAGTCTTTAGTTTCGCAGAGAATAATACATGACGCTGTCACGTTCCATGGAGAGGTTCAAGCCAATCTCAAAACAATTAATTTATCTAGTAAGAAATGCAGATGCCAAATGGAAAGAGGTTCTCAGGAGAAAGCAAACAACAACTGAGGCAGAGAAAAATCGTTCGAAAGAAAGAAAGAGAGCAGTTGCAGAGTTGGAAGAACTGAAGAAAAAGAAGGAAAAATCATTGAGAAGGCAGCAAAAGAAATGAAAGAAGTTGATGAGCACATGAAAAATCTTAAGGCTGCAGACTACTAAATATTTTTGAAAAACTAATAATTTTTCTTTTGCCCGTTTCTCGTAAGTGGAAAGAGGTAATAAAATGTAACTTACCACAATAATAGATAATGTTATTCTACACCTGAAAATACAAATCAGAAGAATTTTCAGTGTTGCCATCCATAGAAATTACAGTGTGACCAGAATTTGAATTACTCAAAAATCTAGGTAAAGGCAGCGACTAGAAAAATAAATTCAACGGTAATTGATGACTTATCATGCTGTCTATCCTTCTTGTTTACTACTTTTTAAATAATGTTTCTATTTATTTTGTAATGACTTATTTATTTTGTAAGAATTTATGTAAGGTTTATAAAATAAATAGAAATATTATTTAAAAAGTAGTAAACAAGAAGGATAGACAGCATGATAAGTCATCAATTACCGTTGAGTTTATTTTTCTAGACGGTGCCTTTACCTAGATTTTTGAGTAATTCAAATTCTGGTCACACTGTTATTTCTATGGATGGCAACACTGAAAATTCTTTCGATCCGTATTTTCGGGTGTAAAATAACATTATCTATTATTGTGGTAAGTTACATTTTATTACCTCTTTCCACTTACGAAAAACGGGCAAAAGAAAAATTATTAGTTTTTCAAAAATATTCAGTAGTCTGCCCCCTTAAGAGAAAATCCAGTAACGTGATCATAATTGGAAATCTCGTGTAGATTTTAGTATTCTAAATTTTAAAAATATTCTGTATTTAGTATTTTACATAGAAATACTAAATATAGAATACTTTTATAATCTAGAATACTAAAATCCATAATGTTCGTTAGTATTTGTATCTCGCAACGACATTCTTCGTAGTATCCATATATCTGTGTGTATTGTCGTGTATGTATTAGCCCTACTTCATGTCCTGGAATAATAAAAGATCTAATAGAAGTTAATCACTTTAATAGTCCTGTTTATGTAACTGAGTGTACCTCACAAGAACGTGGTATGAAATGTAAAATCTTTATACGCATTTTTATGAATTATTATAAGACGAAAAGTATAGACTAACCTGGGTGCACAAGTGCTTCCTTTCGGAGTTATAGGCTGCCGAAAACTTGGAAAAATGAACTTTAAAGGTCCATAGTTCCAAAACTATGGGACCTACCGTAGTCGGGTCAAGACTTCACTTAGGAACTAGTGTGTGCCCTATCCAAAAATCCATGTTTCAAAATCCTAAGGTACTCACGCAACAAGTTTTATAGACGGAGTTTGGCTACGGGCATATAATTTGAAGTACTCACCAACTACTTCTATAAAAATTGTTGCGTGAGTACCTTAGGATTCTGAAACATGGATTTTTGGATAGGGCACATACTAGTTCCTAAGTGAAGTCTTGACCCGACTACGATAGGTTCCATAGTTTTGGAACTACGGACCTTTAAAGTTTATTTTTTCATGTTTTCGGCAGCCTATAACTCCGAAAGGAAGCACTTGTGCATCCAGGTTGGTCTAAACTTTTCGTCTTATCTTGATGTCAGGAATCACCTCCCAAACGTTGTTGGTTGTTTTGAAACACCTTTTATGTATATATATATATATATATATATATATATATATTAGTTGTATTGAAACAAGGAGCGGAGAGAAGGAGATATAAGAGGAGTGGGAGGCCATCAAAAATACATTGTATTTAACAATTTGTTCTTGCCAGGAATAAATAGGTACTTATTTAAGCGTTGTTCATATTTTTATAACAGCTGTCGCAACCAAGAGAACAGATATTATAAAACTACAAGTGTTTAGAGAATAAAAGTTACTTAATTTCACTACAATATAGCTGGAAAATTTTCTGATTTACTCTGGAAAACCTGGAAAAGTCAGGGAATTTTATTTGTGTAAAATGGTAGACACCATGATTTCCTATCCAAGACACAATTGTTCGGATGGAATAAGTCCTTTTTAGAAGGCGTGGAACAAGTGGAAGATAAACCTCGTGTGGGGAGAGCTTGAATCTGAAAAACGGATGACAATGTGAATAGAGTGAAGATCGTCGATGGGCGCTTAGAATAATCAGTTGTGAGTTAAATTCGAACGTGTTTAGCATCTATCAAATTTTAACATACTATAGATATGGACATAAGAAAAGTGTGCGCTAAGATGTTTCCAAAGAACCTTACGACTAAGCAGAAGGCCAGTCGGAAGGATGTGTTTTGATTTTCTGGACCGCCTTGAGAGGGAGCTAGAGTTCTTCAGTTTCGTTATCATAGGTGATGAATCAAGAATGTTAAGTACGATTCCGATAAAACTCCAAAGTCTAGAGTGGCACAGTGCAAACTCTCCCCGTCCCAAGAAACTGAGAATGAAAAAAAATTTTTTTTTTTTGGATAATCGGCGGTCGTTCACAAGAAATTTGTTCACCTGGGCAAACTTTCAATCGAACTTTTTATCCGGAAGTTCTTGAAAGATTCTGCAAGAGGGTGGCACATGTTCGACCAGATATGCCACACAATTGAATACTGCACCTTGAAACAGCAGTCTGTATCAATGAATATTTGGCAGTTATAAGCATTCCTGTGGTCCTTCAGACCCCCTACTTGCCAGGTCTCTGTCCGGTTGACTTGTTTCTATTTCCTTTACTCAAAAGTTACTTGAAAGGGCGCTGTTTTGGTACTTTGGATAATATCCACAAGATCGTAAACGACGAGCTGAAAGGTATGTCAGCATAAGTCTTCCAGCACTTTACGAAGAATGAAAACAACGCCTTTATCGCTGGTGTAGCTGCTCAAGAGAACTATTGTGAAGGAGATAACCTTCATCTGTAAAAGTAATAAAATTCATCGTTAACAGAAAATCAGTGTCATTACTTTTCTAACACACCTCGTATATAATTATATTGTGTGTATTTATATGGTTTCTTTAAAGCTTGAAATGTATAGCAGTTTTTGCGTGACTTGATCAAACTTTTGTGCCCCTGGGTGTCTAGCTCAGGAGCCATGGCCCAGGCGTACCTAGGATCACCCCCTTAAATTTCTGGAGGGGGTGCATAGAACCACTTCTTAAATTTTGAAATTGCCAAATCCAAAATTTTGATAGGGTAGTATAGTAAGTACTATGGTATGTACCTGTATAAGTTTGGGTGGTCCGGCTAATTCCTTTTAGGTCTAAAATGCCCAAAATTAAAAAAATTGGAGTTTTTTTTATCTATTCTATTCCCTTTGTTGAGTGTTTATCATGTTACATGTTTGTATAATTTAGTATAGGGTTCCTCCTATTTAATAGGACATGGGTACATTAAAACATACCCTCTTAAATTTTGGGAGGAATACGTTGGCTCACACCTTAAATTCGGAAATTGTCAGAAAACAAAATTTGGTAAATGTTCTCTAGGACTCGGATATATATATCTGTAAATTTGGTTAGTCCTGCTTGCTCCCTTTTGTGGTTAAAAAATTGTCAAAAATTTAAGATTTGGATTTTTTTGACCTATTATGTCCTGTTTGATGAGGCTTTATTGTATTATATGTTTTTAAGTGAGTACAGGGTCAATTCTATTTAATACGGCATGGATACATTAGTGCTTTCCTTTTAAAATTTGGGAGGGGTACATTGATCCATCTTTTAATTTTGAGAATTATCAAATTATATATATTGGCAAATGTTCTCTACGACTTGAATATATATTTCTGTAAATTTGGTTGGTCCTACTTGTTTCGTTCCGTGGGTACAAAATTGTCAAAACTATATTGTAGAAAGTAATACTTTATATTCGGCGGGAATTTTAAATTTTGGCAGGTAAAATGAATTAGCATGAGATGGGAATTTTGAGTGGTGTGCTTAATGTTTACTAAGCTAGATTAATGTATGATCATGTGGATGAATACAGGATCTCATTATCTTTCATTGGACATAATTACATTGTTGCTTGAATGCTGAATATTGCATATTCTTTGAATTTTCTTCAAAATCAGCATTTCATATAGTTAAATACCAGGATTTCTCTCATTCTTATAAAGGTTTCTGTTGCTTCCTAGAAATTTAAAAATAAGAGAAACAAACTTTGTCCTAGTCAATGTGATACATAAAAAGAACGCTACCGCAAGGAATGTGAGGGAGTTGAGTTGATTTTAGTTTAGCGTCCCTTTCAGCAGCGAGGCTATATGAGACGTGGACCTACTGATTAACGTGGAATCCGAACCACATGAGCTCCCGCCGGGAATCGAACCCGGGTCTCCCACGCCAAAGGAATGTGAGGGAGTAGTTCGGCTAATGGTTTGGTGGATGAGAGTATAAAGGTAAAAATGTTCCAATCGATATGTTATTTACGAATATATTAAAAATAAATGTGTTGTAGATTAAAAACATAATTATCAACTGTAAGCTTGAGAAAAATTCCTCGTTATCATGTGGAATTGCAAATAGCGATTCCTTGTGCCGAGCCACCAATGTACAAGATTAAAATATAGTTATTTTGCCTATAAATTTATCTACTCATTCGAAAGTGCCCAAACCTCTGGTGCTAGGGGTCTCGGGTTCAAACCCTGCTCCCACCAAGTGAACTTTGTGGTGGACAAACACCGTGTGCGTGGGTTTTCTCGGGGTTCTCCCGTTTCCTCCCACTTTCTTTATTCCACCATTTCATTCATTACTCATTATCACCGTCTTCTTTAGCCTAACCGGCATAACCGTGGGACGTAAAACTCAAAATTTCATTTAATTTCATTTTCGAAAGTGCCCAACAATTTATTTCTTCATATTGTTGCCTGTAAAGTTCTATAAATATTTCGACTGTTGTGTAAAGTGGTAAAATGCCATAAAAATTAATTTATTAGATACACATAGAACGAATTTCATGCTTCTTTCCTTAGATTTGGAAGTTCTCTACAAACTACAATCAACCAGGCAATGACATACACAGAATTTTATCAAGGGGAGGGAACCGGTTCAAGCAGTGAGACTTATATTCTTTCAGGACAAGCGTGATTTTTGTACACAGTCACACATACACACACACACACACACACATATGTCCAACCGTGACAACGGAGAAACCAAAATAGGGAGAAAAACGAAACTTTGCTCGAAGCAACTATAAGGAGGGGGACATCTTAGCACGTACTAAACAGAAACACCCAACAAACAGTGTTGCCAACGCAAAATAAAGTTATGGCATTTCAAATGGCACTACGTCAGATTATTACATACAGTAGAGCGTCGATTATCCGAACGTCGGTTAACCGAACGACCGCTTAACCGAACTGTGTACTCGCTCGCACCTGTTACTCTCCCACCCTACCGTCCATCATCCCCCTCACTCCCAAACCAAGTTTCCCACAGTAGTCGCCGCACTGAGCCACCGCTGGCGGAACATTGCTTCTAATGGGGCCTTCATAAGGCGCTGCTGACCGGCCAAGCCGCCAGTCGCTGTGTTTCAACAATCAGTACACTTCTGTCGGTTTGGCACTGGCTGTAGAAGTACAGTACAGTACAGTACAGTTCGATTATCCGAACAAACCAGTTTTCCGAACACCCATGGCCCTTCAATTACTTCGGATAATCGACGCTGTACTGTATTTCAAATCAACATGTCAAACGAAAACTCAAAACACCACATTTATTATTCAGTGTTGCAAACTAAGGATATTATAGTATCACAAACATCCAAAGTTTAGAAGCTTCTATCACACATGCAGCACAACTGAGATGGACAGGATAACGCACATCGAAAGAACCTTAGCGTAGGATAACATGGTCGTGGTATAACTTGTTTCGAATGAATAGGAACGATGTTACAAGATTTTCAAAGTTCATTTTTTTTTCGAAAAGTTTTATTTTGAAAACATGCTTATATAAGTATCATATCTAGTTACTTGTATCGTTTGCAATTGGCAAACAAATCATTTTACCGTTTACAGCGCTTTGATATCTCAATCCGTTACGGAGATATGAAAAGCATTGCTGAAGTTTCCAACACTACTTAAAATCAAGTAATTACGAGAACTTGCTGTAATTACAGCTACTAAAAAGCTATTGATGTAATGCTATAAAAGAGAAAGAAAACAACAGTCATTTTAAAAATTTTCCACAAATACTCCATTTTCAGCAGTATTTTTTTATTTTTCCATGGTATCTTTCTCAAGGAGGAGGGGGTTAAATCCGAACCTCCCACTGCAGCCAGGTATCTTCCTAGATTATTTGAACACTACGTACAGTGTTATTTGTATGTGTTTTTGTATGTCATCGGGTTTGATTTTAGTTTCTATGTTACTGCCTGTTTTTTAAAATTATAAGCCTGTTTAATGTCTATTCTGCATGTTTTTAGTGTGTAAACGTTCGGTTTCTAATGATCATAATTCATAGACAGTATAACAGAGGACAAGACGAAGACCGATACGTTTCGAGACGAATTCATGAAAAGTTATCTGCATTTTGTGGCAAGTGACTTATTATTGATGGCGGAATTCTTATTATAATCATGATAATTATTTTTTATCAAAGTGTTTTTTTTTTTTTTTTTTTTTTTAAAATAATTATTTACAGAAATGTAGAAGGAAGCCGCCCATGCTAAGAAACCATCCTCCTGTTGCTGGCTCTATATACTGGGAGAGGGCATTATTTATGAAAATGAAAGAACCAATACTTGCCTTCCAACAAGTGAAAGAAATTTGCGAGTCGCCTCTGAAGGAAGAGGTAAGCATTTTTTTTAAAATTATATATATTCTTATGTATATGTAAAAATTACATTATTTTATAAATTTAAGATTAAGGTATAAAGATCAACTAAAAGTAATGCCTACTCTGCTGAAAAAAAAAAAAAAAAAACCGCGAAAAAGAAAGAATTGGAAAGTCTGTGTGAAATAGGTACATAAGTTGGATTCATATGAAGCTGTTGTTCATTGCATTTTATACGTTTTTACCACCGTTCACGTAGTTATGAAGTCCGTTCTGGAGATTGTTTTTGACCCATGTGTTTACTAGGATATGAATGTGACTTGGAAATACTGTCTATTTTTATCTTTCTTCAAACTAATAGAAGTCAAATAGGGATAATTGAGGATTGCAAGGAGATTAGGGCATTACGGACCTTCTCAATCTGGAAGTGCCTGTGACGTTCCCATTGGCATTATCATAGTGCAGAACAACACTGTCCCAGAAGAATGTGCTTTTTTCTCTTTCTTTTTCTTTTCTTTTTTTCCCCTCGAATAGTTTTCCTCAGCTTCCTTTGAAGTCTATAAATAGCGAGCAATGTTCATCATTATACCGGAAATATGTACAATTGACACCTTTCTATTCCAGGACATCGGCACCATCACCTTTTGCGTATCACGTGGTACTCACCTGTTTGTGTTCTGGTGAAAGCAGATGCTATATTTCTTTCACGTAGCTTGGTTTCTGAGTCATAGAAGAAAATCCCGGTTTTATTTCCTGAAAAAGACGTCCCTCTACTTCAAAATATTTCAATTAATTTTTAGCACACATCCATCCTTTGTTTACATTGTTCCTCGGCATTCATTTTGCACACATTCTACTATATCCCAATTCATGAACTAATGTTTCGGTAGCATTATGTCTAAAATCAATCATATAATACCTTTATTCCTGTGTGACTACACAATGATTCTCTCTAATCACAGCACGCACTCTTTCTCGGTTTTCATTCGTCATTGCGGTTGCGGGTCTGCCACTTCAATGTTTATTGGCATCGAGATTTCCCACTCCCGGGACTCCTTCACCCACTTTCTTTTTCTCTGCTGTTCATGGTGTTACTTTAATTATCTGCAAATAAATAAGGTTCGCATCAGTAACAATATCATATTACGTGTATGGAAGTTTCATTGAAATCTGATAGAAATGTGAGGAGGTAGATAAAAGCATTGATTTTGGAATGACCCTTATATACACAAATCAAAAGTATATAATTGTTATGAACAAAAATACTGAAGGAACTAAATCGAAACACTTCCTACATGTCTTTGATCAAAATTCAGAAGGAAATGGGAAAGAGTTTATTTCAGCAATAAATATTAAGATTAGTATATAAAATAACTTGAAGTAAAAATTACGAAGATTTATTGAATCTTAAACTTGGAAAATTATAGTCAACAATCATTTTTTTCTTGTGCAAGAAAAATATTTTAAACTTGTAACTTCCAATATTCGATTAGTTCTTTCATTTTGAAAACTGTATATCAGGAGATATATTATACATTTTTGCTTTAATCGATTCATGGAATATTCAGAGTGACCTTAGAATATCCAGAGAAACGTCCAATTTCCAAATCGTTCCATACACAATGACTGAAGAATAAAATTGATCTAGTTTAATTACATTTAGTACAAGATTATGGCACAAAAGCATGATGAAAATACTAAACTCACAACAAAATGTGCTTATTTGTCAGCATTTTCTATTTGGACGTCTTCATTTTTTCTTTAATTTCCATTGACTTTAATGTTCATGTTTCGTGATTTTTTTTTACTGTTCCATTTATTTTAGGATTTTTTTTTTTTTAAATGTAGAAGCTACGTAGTTCGTTCTACACTTGAGCTGAATTTCAGCCATCTCTCTCGTTTGGTTTTTGAGATAAGTGGACGAATTATTTGTTTTTGATTGATTTTCCATTGACATTAATGTTAATGTTTCGTGGTTTTTGACTATGTTCCATCCATTTTAGAACAATCTGCTTTTAGATTATAGAATCTACATAGTTTCCTCTACATTTAAGCTGAATTCCAGCCATCTCCCCCAAAATCTTTCATATCATTGCAACTGGATAGACCCTTTTGCACTATTTGCAAAATCGTTCTGCAACTTATTGTAGTGTGATCTCTTTCAATTAAGGAAAATACTTGTTCATAAACTGTTTGATAAACGTAGACGATCGGAATTTTTGAATAATTCTCTCATATATTGAAGAAAATGACTGATATACTCTAATTTCACTGTTCATGTTCTCTAAGCTTAACAAATTTTATTAGTAATATAGCATGGGAAATTCAAAAGCAAAATGGGAATTTCTGCCCCTCGAGATGGGATTTTATAACATTCCAGGTTGGCATCACTGACTGCGCAGAGATAAAAAATTAATGTCAGCATGGGATTGTTCAAATTACTCATTATTTTTTGTTACCTTTTTAATATCTTGTATTGTAATTTGAAGAAAATTTTCACACTTGCTTTTCGAAAACAATTTATGTATATTTTAGAAATTGGGTCAAGCTTTTATCTCCATTCAAAGTTTATTAAATTGGTTTGGTGTTTTCTTGTTTTTCGTTGATTCTTTATTGAATTTTCGATTATTCCTATAATAAATTACAAGTTTAATATACGCATAAATCCTTTATCAATACAGCGACATTAACGTATTTGTTGTTTACACTGAACTATTGTGCCATTTTTTCAAAGAACTTCATAGACTCGAGATATAAATGAAAGGTATTTATGGCCATGTTAAATAGAAGCTCCATCCATACTAATCCATACTAATCGTACTGAGTCGTGCTGCTTCTTAAGGGTAGTTTTTTTTTTTTTTTTTTTTTTATTTTTATTTTTACTGTGCAGTTTTCTGAAATTTTTGGTTACACCTTGTGTTTTATCTATTCACTTTTTAAATCTCGAAGTACGTCACGCTACAATAAGTTGCAGAACGATTTTGTAATTAGTACAAAACGGCCTGTCTGGTTGCAATGATGTGAACAGATTTTTGGGGGGATATAGCTGGAATTTAGCTTATATGTAGAAGAGACTATGCAGATTCTGTATTACTAAAGCAAATTGTCCTAAAATGGATGGAACATAATCAAAAAGTACGAAATATTAACATTAATGTCAATGGAAAATCAGTGAAAGACAATTAATTCCTCCACTTATCTCAAAAACCAAAAGGGGGAGATGGCTGAAATTCAGCTTAAGTGTAGAACGAACTATGTAAATTCTACATTCAAAAAACGAAATTGTCATAAAATGAATGGAACATAGTAAAAAATCACGAAACATGAACATTAAAGTCAATGGAAATGAATGAAGAAATGGAGTCGTCCAAATATTTCTAATAAGGAGATGGATAATTGAAATATTATTGCAAAAGACATAATGAAGAGCTTAAAAACGGTGTATAGCACGGAAGGTAAATATGGATAGAACACTGTCAAAAGCCAAGTTGTTTGAGTCAAATCAACAATAATGAAAGTATATGCATCTTCTGCGTATTACCCAGGGCCCCACGCGGAGGTTACGTGCTTGAAATATCTCACATCTGGATTTGGAATCTCCAGACTCGATTTAGCACGCAACATGACCTTTGACTTGATCACGTGTTACAGCCTGGTCCTTACGGCAAACCGGATAGGCCATTTTGTTTCTTTATCTTGTCACATGATACCACGTATAACAATAAGTATTATCTCACTTTTATCTACAACATCTTAAGTTGAGGGATCCAATCAGTAGAGTAAAAGAACAAAGAAATTATGTTATAAGAAATGCCGTATCAGACGAAGTGACAGGAACAGATTCCACGCCGTGTGTTCTTGCACCTTCGTTTAATAACAAAGCCTTCAATATTGCACATTCTGTTAGGGCTCTTGAAAATTAATTTTATTAGTGAATTAAAATTAACTTTGTACACTTAAGACCATAATTTATAACAAATACAAACTTTTTATATATAGTCCTAATTTCCTTTATTTAGTTATTGTTAGATTATCTGGTGCTTTCTATTTTTAAGAAATGCTTCAGTATTAGATAAAATTGATAACATTTTTATTGTTATTAATATTTGTGTCTTAAGTACATCGAATTTTATTGGCATGAGAACGTCGAATGAAGACATACATGATTTTTAGTTCCAAGAAAGAGAGGGAACAAACGAGCATTTACTTTTCTAAGCTAAACAGTCATATTATCAAATACTGGAATTCAGAAGAAAAATTTTATTAACGTTAGCTGAAATGACATAATACAAAGCACTGGATCAAGAATCAAGAAGGTTGTTACAATTTCTTTAGAAATTAATTTATTGAAGTGTATATATAGTGTGACATTTTTTTTTAAGTATATTATTTCTTATTTAAATTACAGGCGTTCAATTTATATTTGTCAGTTGGAAAGCAAATGAAAGAGTATGAAGAAACCAGATACGAGAATTGGAAAGGAAAAGCAGAATCTGTTGTGCAGGCTATCATGAAGAAAAGTATTTTAAAAATAAGGGAAGGATCTTTAGAAGGTAAGTTCTAAATCTTTTAGATTCATATATTCTTCATAAATTCATTCTTGAATAGGATGTTAAAGGAAATGTACGTACTCACTTTGAGAAAAGACTTTCATGGAAATGCTGCACGTTTCTGTACATCGAAACTAAACAAATAATCTCAATCGAAGAGGGGTTCGTAAAGTTATCAGAGCTCCTTCGTGGCCAAGCGGTTAGCGTACTCGCCTTTGTTGCGTGGGAAACCCGGGTTTGATTTCCGGCGAGAGCTCATGTGGTTTGGATTCCACGCCAATCAGTAGGTCCCGTCTCATATAGCCTCGCTACTGAAAAGGACGTTAAAATCAACTCAACTCGTAAAGTTATAATTCTTGTTATTAGTATTGTGCCGATATTAATACCAATTGTTCCCTCCAAGCCTTCGGTTCATTGGCAAATTGTTTGCACGGCGATGAATCACTTAGCGTCAGATAAGGGGCAGCGCAACTAGCGCAGCTATTAGTTGGACTATGAGCTATTGGGAATTAGCATGGCTGACAGACAGACAGAGGCGTCTTGTATGTATAATAAGAATTAAGAAAATCTAAATATTTTCAGCTAGATATTTATGCAACCTGTAACTTTTAAACCTTTTGAAGTTTTCATATTAGCGTGACTCATAGACTGCTAGTTTTTGTCGTTGTAAATAGGATTCCGCGCTGGATCGCATACTTTAAATTGAGATTTTGCGTGTACTTCGGTTATATGCCAATCTCTTCGATAAGGCATTACAATTATCCTACTTAATAACACCTTGGATCAGTTGCTGTGCTTCGATGACTATGTTTCTGAGTTAACTTCTCTTTTTGATGTAAAAGTTATCCACTTTAGCAAAACTAAAAGTAAACGTAAGTAAATAAGTTTAGAATACCCAAAACTAAAATGTGTTTAAAGCTATGTCTTCATTGGAAACAACTTATGTAATTCATATTTGTAAAAAAATGAAATCTTTCAGTTTAACATCACACGATTATGCCCTTTAAGCTAAGGGAAACGGATGATCAAGGCAAATGAATGATGAGAGAAAAGTCGATTGAATGAGAATGTGGGGGGAAGAGCGGGATTACCCCGAGCTAACCCACGGACATGTTGTCTATTACAGACTTTTTGGTCGGGGATCGAACTATACTCCCCCCCCCCCCCCCCCGAGTTAATCGCTCCACCATACTCCCAATTCATATTTGGAATACTCAACATTGAGATGAAGGTGTTAATTAGAAATGGTAGGAAGTATTTAGTTGTTGATGTTGTTATCAATAATGGGTGAAGATAATCGCATAGATGACGTTCCACATTACTGATAGACCCACAAGACAAGCAGCAATTCTAGTTTTCCCTTCACACTATCGTCTGTGACAAAGAAGGTCTTGACTTCTGTCTTTTCTTACTTAGAACCATCTGTGCCAAATGAACCCCTTAAGTTTTATGTTTAACTACCTCCCAAGATATTGCTTTATATTTTTATCTTTTTATCTATCCGATAGGCTCTTTCCGAAATACTTCCAAACTAGAATTGTACACAGTTTGCGTGTTTTTTTAATGTAAACACGAGTCACATCCAGAGTGTGAAGTCATCATAATTGAAGTGGTAGAGAAAAGGAGACAGAGTGAAAAATAAACTCCTGTTCTCACTGGAATGGTTCGACAGTTGCAAAGTTTTCAGATCATAATTAAATCTAGTTGTTCTTTATGTCTTCCCATACCACCAGTTCATTAATTAATTACAATAACTGTTGCAGCGAAGCCTTCGGGCCCGCTGTGCACTTTAGATCAGGATTTCCCAACTTGGGGTCCGCAAGACGATCGCAGGGGATCCGCAAGCCAATCTTAGGAAGGCACACACAATGGTGAGAAATACACCATTTTAAGTTAAATGATCGAATTAATAATAACAAATCAATTTGCGTGAGAAGTTATATTCGACCTACAAGAAGCTGCCTACACTCCAACGATATTTTTTTCTGGCAGAGCCGGAAAGCATGTAGAGGCTGATGTACATGTTTGTAAAATATCTTGAAACGAAAATCTTCTTCGATGCAATAGATGACTCGAAAACGAAAGAGGGAATGAGAACTTCTTGCTCGGTATTCTTTCATTTGTTAAAACCCTAGACTAAGCTATTTTCTGTGGTACATACATTCTTCCCCCTTCTCCCCTGCACCGTTCCCATTGTTGTTACAAGTGCATTTATCATTCTACATTGTAGGCATCCTAACACGGGACAGTACTAACTGTATATATTGCAAGGGGTCTTTCACATTTATTGTAGACTCTAAAGGGGGCCGCAGTGTGGAAAATGTTGAGAAAGGCTGCTCTAAATACAAATGTCCGTAATTAAGATCTAATTGTTTACATTTAACACTTTTTTCCCTTTGAGTTTGCCCACCAACCACCCCAAACTCCATTTTATGCAATTATTCAAGGACTTGGTCATACTCAATAATTGCGTAGATAGTGACATCTATTAACCTGAAGCAAGCAAATGAAAGCGAACGTAGCGACATCTATTAGAATGACAGTTTTTTGTTAGTAATTAGTGTGACGCACTGAGATGTCACACTATTATAGTAATTCAAATTGAGCCCCTGGTCTTTCTGCAACCAGCATTACAAATCTCTAAACAGGGTTGTATAACATTACAGGATAGTGTGGCGCAGAGACTGATGTGTTTGTCTTTTATAATTAGGATAGGAATTATTATAATTAATTTGCATACTTCTAACAGTAACGTCACTTTATTCACTTTCAGTAACTTAGTAGGGAGAATTTTATTCCAAAAATAATAAGTGGACAGAATTTCGCTATCCCTCTCCTGCGGATTTCGCAGGAATTCTTACACTACATTTTTATGAATTTCTACATTTTGTAACTTTGTAGCATTTACCCGTTTATTCCTCTAGTATTTTTGCAATAAATATTTTCTTGAAAATTTGTTTTTTGGAAATCCTTATTATGTCTTCGTCTTTGCAAATTAGCGACTTAACTTTCACATACAATACAGCAGTCATAATTCTGTCAGGCTTGGATCCCTCCCCCCCCCCCCCAGAAAAAAAGTAGAAGCATAATTCTTTGTACTAATTTTAACCTTGTTCATGTGGATATAATTTTTCAAGAAAACCGTCTTTGACTTTAATTCTTATATTAAATGAAACTGTTTCAGGTATAAATTTTAAAAACTAAATAAAAAATAAAGTGGAAACCATAGAGGTACAAGCTGAGAGCGGTGATAATAGTCAATATAGTAAGTAAAATAAACAACTTCATATTTCGTGGAACACGTTCCTCATCTTCAGCTTGCTTACATCTGAGAAAGGTTATAAAGGTAAAATCATGTGAAAAGGGAAAAAAAATAAAAAAATGATTCGAATTAAATACACATGTCATATCAAAGAACATTACTACGGGACGTGAACCAACGTAACACACTATGAAGTCACAGTGACCTGAATGTATGATGGTCATCACGACTATTATTGTTATTATTATTATTGTTTAATGTCGTTTGCTACACTGTTATTGACAGCAATAAGGCTATTTTTGTGCGCACTGAAAATTGTTTTCAGATATACTATATATATATATATATATATATATATATATATATATATATATATATATATAAACTGGTAAATGCCTTAAAGGAAAATAATTTGTCTGATGCAGATGTCGTACAAAAGGTTATCATCAAACAGAGTTCCCACCAGAATTTGCAAAGTTACAGGTGAGAATCTAGTATTACGGAAAAGCTGTTTTATTATTATTATTATTATTATTATTATTAGGAAGGTGTATTACAATTTGCATGCATTATAAGTGTGAAGTGTATTTATAAGAATGTATGCTCACGCGTAGGGTAATCATTGGTACATGTGGTTTCAGGCTCGAGACGGAATGAAGCGAACTCCGCTGTAGGATTCCTGAAATAACATCTATAGGATACTTATTTATGGACAATATAGAGTACATATTGAATACACTTACCTTGTGTATTCAGACCTGTAAACTATATACAGTTTCAGCGTACGTTGAAGCTTTCATCAGCAATTTGTTAAAACTAACTATACCAAACTGACTGTTAGGATCTCCGTGTGATACTTCTCTAGAAGAATTAATGAAACAAGAATCTTCGGAAATTAGTTACGATTGAAGATATCTTCGAAGTTCCAGAAAAAATAATGATCACTTTGTACAATTGTCATCTTTTCTTCAAGAATTGTGATTCGCCACTTTTAATATTAGCAGTTAGTTTGTAGAAAGTTCCTGCCAGAGAAGAAAATCGAAAATCCAGAAAACCGTTGATCACTTCCACACGTCAACAAAACATCTTCGTGAAAAAGGATGATGAAACAAAAATGAATTTAACATTTAGCCTGTGAATTTTAAAAAAAATCTGTGTGTAGTAATTACATAGAAAATATTCGTAAACTATTATAAGTTCAAATTATGTACACCGTGTTTCAAAAATCTGACCTGTGAAGACCTGGTTTTAAAAGTCCATATGTATTGATAAAAGCATACCACAAAAATGGGATAAATTGCAAAATACTCACACAATCTTTAAGTTTTAGCTATGCTGTTACAAATGCTCTATGCGTTAACCAGCAGCAGCACGAACAACATTTAGACGATAGCTAAATTCGTCATAAACTTTACATTATATATATATATATATATATATATATATATATATATATATGCGTTTACGGCAGTTATGATGGCTGTTATTTTGTTCTTCACTTCTATCTCACGAGGTAAAGGGGGGATGCAGACACTATCCTTCACATATCCCCACAAGAAAAAAATCACAGGGGTCATGTCTGGCGATCTTGGAGGCTAAAATGTAGGGCAGTGTCTCGGGTGTCTAGGGCAGTGCCTTTAATTTAGTTATCGTCTAGATGTTGTTCGTGCTGCTGCTAGTGGACATATAGAGCATTTGTAATAGCATAGTTAAAACTTGAAGCTTTTGTGAGTATTTTGGAATTTACCCCATTTTTGTAGTATGTTTTTATCAATACATATGGACTTTTAAAATCAGGTCATTCTTTTTGAAACACCCTGTATATGCGTTGTGGAAATAAATAGCCGATGACAATTAACATCACATCTAGCCGATTAGAGCTGTTGATGAGTTCTAGTGCTAGGAAGTTTAGTGTCAGTAGAGAATGTGCAATATTTCCATTGTGTAACGGTTTCATTTGAAAAATTCCGATCATTTAGAGAACAAAGAACAACGTATTGTGATACAAAAGCTGTTTCATGAGAAAAATGATTGAAATGTACTCATTTATAATCTTTTACTGAAATAGCGAAGTGGCGGAATCACTTCCATAAGAGTAAGTTTAAATTTCTATTGCGACAGCAAATCAGATCAGCAATGGTGAATCAAACCATGGTAGAGTTAGTTGACCATTCTAGGAAGTCCTTTGTCTACATTGTTTTTATTCCTTTCTTTCCTTCTTACTTACTTACTTACTTACTTATCTCTAATCAAGTTGGTCTCACTCATTTTTAAGCTAATTATGTTCTGTAATACTGGTTTACTTCTTCACGTTTAAATATAATGTTATTTTATATTTTGATTTTAGTCTTTCCTTTTATTAAGTTGATTATCAGCAGCTATTTTCGATGGTACAAAAGTGTAGTAGCTTGTATGTTGTAGATTTATTAGTTGAGTGATGTACAAAAACGAGTAGATGCGCGTCAGTAGTAAAAATCACTGGGATTTTAATAAGTTTTTCTGGAATGTATATATTATAGATTTCCTGGCCAACGAACTTCCCAAAATTCCATCTTTTGTTTTCCATTATCATAGAGAAATAAATTCCAGTAGAGAAAACTGTTAAGAAATAAGTTTCCGCAGCACCGGTATGCAGTAAATAGTGGGGCTACCATAGACTCTCCTGGCTAAAGATCTTTTGTGTAATATTTCGTGTTTTCTAGTTCCTCCTGTTTAGAAAAAAAATGAAGATTTCTTGATTATTATTTTTTACAGAAGCTATGTCAGCACCGGCAGGTGACCAGTCAAAATTATCACCTGCAACGGAAGGTGGTGGTGCTTCCAAATCAGCCCAGAATTCTGTTGCATCACGATCACCACAAGCGATGCCTCCTGGCTCTTCAGCCGCGAGCCAATCAACTATACGATCTAGACCACAGACTGCTAAAAGTAGGATGAAGAAAGCTTTACTTGGTATGAAGTTTCTGACATCATATGGGATGTCCTTAAGTAGTACTGGGGACTCTGGGAGAATGGCTAGAATTACGAATATTGTAGAAAGACAACAATTGTTAAAGGAGAGCACTAGAGATAGAATAGCATTACTGGAAAAGAAACTTCGATATGAGGTAGACTTTATGGAAGAGCTATTTGAAATAATTGCTGAAGCTAAATTGCTGGAACTTATGGGGTTTGTCATTCCTGAGACCATTCGAGATGTAGGAATGCAAGAAGACCGTTTACACGTGGATTTGTACCTAACCCAACTGATGGTTAAGAAGTATAACCAAATATTGGATCAGTTAACAGGCCCAGAGGTAAGTCACAATCAGGTCTGTTGATTTCTTGTATATCATTTACTCTCTTGCGTTTAAGGCAGCGTTTCTCAAACTGTGATCCTTGAGGTATGCCTTTGTGGTAGCCCTAGTTCAGAAAAGACAGAAAATATTCAGATTCAAGTGAATTACGTAGCACACAATGTAGATATTCTCCACGGGATATTCTCATGATTTTCAATTTTTCGATGTTGATTTCCATTCCATATATTTTTCCAGTCTCAACTATTTTATCCATCATTTCCTGTAGTCCTTCTTCGGTTCTAGCTATAATAGCCATGTCATCCTCATATCTGATATTGTTAATGGTCTGTCCTCCAATCTTGAAATCTCCGTTTGGGGAAGATTATTGCTTCCTTCATTAAACATTCATTGTAAATGTTGAATAATTGGGGCGACATACTATATCTTTGTCTGACTTCTCTTCCAGTTTCTACATTATTGATTTCTTCTTGATTGAAGAGTAACTTCACTCATTGTTCTATGTATAGGTTGCGAATGAGACGTCGGTCTCTCCAATTGACCCCAATTTCTTTAAGTATTTTCAGATGTTTGGTCCAGTTGACCCGGTCAAAAGCTTTTTGCCAGTAAATGAAGCACAAACACAACTCTTTGTTTATGTCAAGAACTCGTTCTGATATAATTCTCATCAACCCAGTGTCATCTCTGGTACCTTTTCCGACCGGAATCCAAGTTGATCCTCCTCCAACATCTTTTCTGTCACTTCCCAGACGTCTGTTAAGTATGTGTTCAGTAATCTTTACAGTGTGGGAAATACGGCTAATTGTTCTGTTA
The DNA here is from genome assembly GCF_964235325.1 of Thermobia domestica. NCBI lineage: Eukaryota > Metazoa > Arthropoda > Insecta > Zygentoma > Lepismatidae > Thermobia > Thermobia domestica. Next base: position 66,511,625 of record NC_137469.1, read on the forward strand.
TCGCTGCGCTTCTTTGTTTTTTATTTATTTTTATTTAGGGCTCGGTGCAATAAGGAGCTAACCCTCAAAAAGTTGTTTCCGAGATAATAGCTTTTGAAAGTTTGAAAAAATCCATAAATCGGAATTATTATTTTTATGTTGTGCAGTTCATTCGAAAAGCTTCACTAAAGTTTCTAGTTTATATAAAGACATACAATTATGTACAATTAAAATGAAAAGAGGTTGAATTTGTTCTTTTTGTAATTCAATATTACTCATTGTTGGTTAGCTCCTTATTGCATCAGAATTTTAGGAGTCAGTTCTGTGGGATAACAACTAACATAAATGCACAAGAATTATATTGTGAACAAAAAATATACATAATAATGAAAAATCAAACTGAAGTATGTAAGGAAAACTAAATACTTTACAAGTTTAATGAATATGTAAGTCAGTCACAATGCTCTTAGCGCTGACATGAAATAGTGGCATATTATTGCAGGTCACAAATTACATTGAATTCAACCAAGGTTGACCCTTCTTATGCATCAATCATCAAGTCCATCCAACATTTCTACACACTCTTCTCCAGCTACTTCCGTCGGAACAAGGCTACGATAAAAATTATGGTATATTGGGGGGATCCATTCCAACAGAGACATTAGATCAGAGTATTTCCGGATATCTATAGGAATTCCTTCCTGGTACTTGCATGGCAAATCGTTGAGGTTCACTTCTGGCTGTGGGCGGCCTCGTTTCTTTAGGTTGCACGTAATCCATACAGGTGCTTCCTTCTGGTACGAATAGCTTACATGCAAAACATAGGGAGTAGCTGATTCCATCTTAAACACGGCTGCATCTGAAAACTTGAGAGGCTGTTTGGTGTCTGTGGTTATTTTCTTGGAAATTGATGACACAAGTGGTGTGAAATCCTTGAAGTCGGTTTGCTGCATGCGAGTTACATGAAATTTCTTCTTTCTGTTGGCACTGCTGATTACATGTGCCCACTCATCTGTTGTATACACAATGGGGTGATGCCTACGTGCGTACAGTTCTATGCGGCCAAAATCACGATCGCATGGCAGTTGTGTGTGGCCTACGACTGGAAAATGATGAAAAATTTTCTTAAATCGTCCACACCGAAGCAGTGCTTCATATAAGGCAATCAAGGTCCAATTCTTATTTTGCCCTTTGCAATTGTCACTAATAATATGAAGTTCTTCACTTTGCACGTTATTTCCCATAATGTATTTAAGTATGCAACTAGAAATTTCAGAGGAACCGCGTTTAGCTATATTTTCACTCCAGAGAAACATAAACCCAATGTCCGAGCCACAATCATGAACTGCGAAATTATAACTCCAGAGTTTTCTTTTGTAGAAAGCAGGACCAACCGTTAATTTTGGAGTTGGGAGGGTCTTTTGTAAATCAACGCAGATTACATGATATTTCGTAGGATCTGAAGAAGCAAGCTGTGAGAGATAGGTGAGTTTCTCCTTAGCGGCTTCTGCCCTAGCTAGGTGTAGCGCTCTACTGGCTTCTAACTGTTTGGCTTCGTTTTCGTCATGTACAGATTTAGCATGATCCAAATTTATTTTATTCGAGTCGCAAAAGGAACAAGTGTCTGACTTAGGTAATTTAAACCCTATACAAAATTCCTCACAAAAAAGCCTTCGGAATCTGTCAGAACTAATGGACGTTGTCTGCTGAGATGCACACCACGGAATATACTTTGTCTCATATAGAGAATTTATCGTGAGATCGCAGTCCAGGTACTGCTTGTTCGCGTTTTGGCTCCGGCTGTAGTGACTGGCATATTTCGGTATGGATGTTATAAACTTCCTTGCAGATTCCAAACTGGCTTCTGTAAAAGCATTTGGCCGGTTGTGATGCCTACCCCTTCCATCACTTTTGGCTGTGATGTTTCCACCCTTGATTTGTTCCTGAAGTAGCTGTATTCGTTTTCTGCTGCGGTGAAGTCCATGAACTGCAAGAAAGGCCTTCTTGCACACACTAACATCTACACCATTAATTTTCAAATTATAAGAAAACGTGAATGATCTCCTCGAAGATTGTCCTTTTGTGTAGGAACGTTTCGTATTCTGAATTCTCATATTTTGCATGAGGTAGGTGTTTTGTGTTGCATAATCAGCCAAGTCCCAGAATGAATGAAAAATAAACTCTATGTCCCCTTTAATTTTTTTCCAGCAATTTTTTGGACATTTACATGGTTCACCCACTTTCCTGGCTGAAACAACATCCTTCGAATGACTGGAGGTATATTGCTCCCCTTTATTTCTTCTTCTCTTACGCTTCACTCTCTCCCAGTTATCCCTCTCACATCGTCTCTTTCTGGCTGGAGGACGTTTGATTGGAGATCCCTCTGTCGTCCTTGTGATGTGAAGGTCATTCTGAAAAGGATAAGAGTACGATTTTAATAAATACACACTAGGTTCTTTACAACAGGAAATTAGAAATACCTAATGAAAATATTCTGGCCATAGTGCTATTGAATCTACTGTATTTCTAAACCGATATGACGTCTCAACCCCACTGCTATTCTGCGTGCGCGAAATTTAGCAAAAATCCTAGTCAGTAACAAAAATTATTTCCATTTGATGAAAATTGTTTCGTAAATAACTTCAGAATGTAAGGGAAATTTGAATACATTTTTAGCAAATTGAAAAGACTGTAATTTTCTGTACATTCCAGCCACACTAGCATTATTCCCAAAATAATTTTACGAAATGGAAAGAACTTTTGTCACTGACTGTACAATCCACTCGAAAATCATAAATATTCGAAACAAATTCATTATTGAAAATGACAAAACAATTCTGATCATTTATCGTGACACAGTGTTGTCACACTTGGTGCAATTGTACCAAATTCAGCACTTTGTCATTCAACGGCCCATTTTCATCCCCTTTTGTGAAAAAGTTGGTACAATTGTACCCAATTGTACCCAATGTAACAAATACTTCTCACATTTTCAAAAATGTCAATAAGACTTTTCCTACATTTTACAGTACTCATACTGTGTGTTGGACTCTTAAAAAATGCTGTTGGACATTCATTCTTTGACGTTGCATCGCTTAACGCTAGAAACTATACCAGGAAATAAATGACGATACGTTGGCGCATCCGAGCCCCGTATGAACTAGACGAGAAAGTAACAGTGTTGTGGAAATATATTCTTAAAATAATAATAATAATAATAATAATAATAATAATAATAATAATAATAATAATAATAATAATAATAATAATAATAATAATAACACACAAATACGTTGAACCAAGTGTTGAATATTCTGAAGAAAACCAGCCTATGCTCAAATAAGTCTATAATTTATGCGTCGTTGCAAAGATTTTACACCAAACGAAAATAGCACGAAAAATATATTGACATAATTCCTGCCTTACCGCGGTAAGTTGTTTCTAATTACGCCATATTGACGTATATAAAGATACCCGAACATTTCTCCGTTTTATAGATCTGTATCGACGCGTTGATTTGGACCCTTGAAAGAGGGGGGGGGGAGGTCTAGAAATTTACTTATTTTAGTTTCGTGTTACAGAGTCATGTATTACACTGGAATAAATTCAACCCTTTTTGTTTCAATTTGGTACTATTTTTCAGCTCCCTTCAGACCTAGGACTGTGGCAACACTGTCCTGACATGATTGCTTTATTACCTTTCTCATTTCATAGCATTTACAGCACCGTTCTTGACGCTACATTGTCAGAATTTGTCATAATCAGAGAAAAATGTACATGTGTAATGTCGCTTTCTTTGTGGTTAATTATTTCAGCAATATGGCGCTAACCAACATTCATTATATTAGCAGCTGTTGTCATCAGAAAAAGTTCAAGATTTTTCTGTACCAACTCGCTAGAGTCCTGACGAATGCATAGGGAATTGATTTGCGTATTAAGATGCACGTAAAAACTCACACTTAAAGACCGTTTTTTACAAGCCTATATCTGAGGCAATAAGGTGTTAACCAACATTTTAACAAAATAACAAAAATAAAACTCGTTTCTTACCTCAGAGTCGGTGCTGTTGTTGCTTGACACTCCAAACACATACTCTGGGTCATCAAAGCTGTTTTCACCGAGTAGGGGGCCATCTTCTTCATCAGAAACACTAATATGTGCGGAGGTGCTCTGCATAACATTCTCGATAACTGACATTTTCCTGTGGCTTAACACCTTGTTGCACACAACTTTCCGCTTGTACGTTTCTTCTCAAGAAGGATATCACGTGATTGCGCGCGATGACGACACAGCACAAGCACCATCTGTTGATGAATGAAGCAGACCTTCATGCCTAATGTAGTACACTGTTTATCTCAATTTTGACAAAAGTGAGGGTTAGCTCCTTATTGCACCGAGCCCTTCATTTATTTTTTGGATAATGCAACCATTGTGACATCAAAAAAATCCTGTGGTTTTCTCCACTCAGGTAGATCTTTTTAATAAGTGAAGTCGGTATTTTCATTGCATTGTCTCTTAATCCCTTAAGCAAATCTGCTGGTATGCCTTCGTCTCCAGTGGTCTTTCTCCTTCGCATGTTTTTGATGACTTGTACTACTTCACTTTTCTATATACTGAGTAATTTTTCATCATCATCCACCTCTTCCTCTGCTTCGATCTTAATATCTTTGGGGCGGTTCTTCTGATCATACAGATCCTTTATGTATTCCTCCTAAAGTCTAAGGATTCTTCTAATGGTCACTGACTACATGACCTTGATGATCGTCGATTCCAAACGTGTGTATACTTTTGTTAGCTTTCGCTTCTAATTCGTGTGCTTTCTGATACATCAGGTCATATTTGTCGCGCCGTTGAAGTTCCATTATTTCTTCACGTATCTGTTCCATGTATTTCTCTTTGGCTTTGTCCGTCTCTCTTCTCAATGCATTATTCAGTTTTCTGTATTCTTTGATGTCCGTGTTTTTTGCCCTTCTGCGTTCCTCCATCTTCTTAAGTATCGCTTCAGTTATCCATGGGTTTCTCAGCACTCTTTCCATCCTACCAATGTTATTGTGGAGTGTCTAGTAAAATCTGTTTTATTTTTTCCCAACTATTTTCTACATTGCTTACCATCACTCATTGCACAAAATTTTCTTAAGTCTCTTCTTTCACATCACTGTCCATACTTCTTAGTCATTTTAAGTTCCATTTTCGATTTCCCCTCTCATTTTTCTTGATTTATTTAACCAAGTTAACACTTCTGCCGCTAGGAGATTGTGATCCAAAATCAATATCCGCTCCCGGTAGCCTCTTCATTTCTTGTACACTATTCCTGAAACGTTGCTTCACAAGAATATAATCAATTTGGTAGCGTTTCTTATCTCCTATACTTTTCCACCTGTACAGCTTGGCTTTTTTCTTATCTTAGCCATATTTCCCACACTAGAAAGATTATTGCGCACATACTGAACAGACGGCTGGAAAGTAAGATAAAAGAGATATTGAAGGAAGATCAATTTGGATTCCGAACGGAAAAGGTACCAGAGATGCCATTGGGTTGATGAGAATTATATCAGAACGAGTTCTTGACATAAACGAAGAGTTGTTTTCTTTTCTTAAGCAACGTATTTGTCACCACCGTATCATGTAGCTTAGAGAAGTCAATAAGCATTTGGCCGCGACACCATTTTCAGCCTTAACGCCACTCGAATAGGATGATGTGTAATTTCCCGATACTATCTCACATTTTCCTGACAATCTCAATTCATTCAAGTCCACTGTGTTCATTTTACATTTATTCATTTCCACTTTTCAATTGTCAAGTTTACCCGCACGTCTTAAAGTTCGTACGTTCCAGGTTTCTATGTTGAAATGAAAGTTATTATTTTATTATAGGATTTTTTAATGTCAATAACATTAGTTAACAACAAAAATAGTAAAGAATGTTTTAAACCTGTTCTCAGCATTTCAAAAATTGTAACAAGAGGTGCAGTCTTCGATTATCGAATGATCCAGTGATGATCAAGCAAAATTGAGAGAAGAGCATGTTCTATTTATTTATTTATTTATTTATTTTATTTTATTTTATTTTCTCTGTTTTTCATTTAAACTAGTTAACTATCTTTTAATTCTTTGGTAATTTTGAATAATTGCAGTTTTATCTAGGACAGTAATAACAAGAAGTGATTTCTTGGATTGCTTCACGTATCACTCATTACTGATGAAAGATCATTACACATTGACTGGGAAAAAATTATATAATTTTATACTTACAAACTATTCTATGTATAAGTCTTATCTTATCGAATGGCTTTTTCCGTCCGTCCGCCCGTCTGTCGACAGGTATCAGAGCAAAACCGGTAAGAGATATCGAAAAACGGCTTTTCTGTAATTGATTTAGCGTTCCAGGAATAGGTTCCATCTCATCCGTTAACCCTCTATTCAAACCGGAAGTGGTTCAAATTAACTAAATCCTGTTTCAGCGTTTACGGCCGTAGAACGGTAATACATAGCGAGAAGCATTCTCTGGGAAACGATTCAGCGTATCATGACAACATATGACAAATTACCAAACATCCTACCTAAACCAGAAGTGATTCAAATTTACTATTACTTCCGGTTTCACTACTGATTTCCATAGAGCAAATACGGTAAAAGATTAAGAAGCGTTTTATTTTTGCCATCGATTCATTGTCCGAAAAATTGGTACAATCAGATCCGTTGAAGCTCTATTCAAATCGTAAGTGGTTCAAGTTAACCATTTCCGGTTTCAATGTTTATCACCACAGAAAGAAAACTAACAAGTTTTTTTTTTCAAACGATTCGGCGTATAAAAACAACATACCATGATTATCCACAACACTCTACCGAAACCGGAAGTGGTTGAAATTTACTATTAGGCTACATCCGATTTCAATACTGATTTTCACAGAGCAAAAACTGTAAGAGATATGGGGATGTTTTTTTTTTTCTCTATCGATTTAGTATCCTAAGAAAAGGTTCCATCGCTTCCCTTAGCCCTCTATTCAAATCGAAGGTGGTTCAAATTAACGATTTTTGGCTTCAACCTTTTTTGGCGTAGAACAAAAACAGTAAAAGATAGCGAGTAATAACTTTATAGTATGGACTCAGCGTCCGAGGAACAGGCTTTATCTTTGATCTTATTACTCTTATAGATGTACTACTTCAAGTTTGAGTATTGTATTTGAATAATTTAAAAGTCTACCGTAGTTCCACACTGTGAAACGAAACTCACTTGTTTTTATCTATCTATTAAAACGCTACAATAGCAATTAAAAGCGCCTGAACTCCAACCTATAACTTTAGCTTTCAAATCTTTCATTTACGGTTATGCGTGATTTCACGTTTAACAGAGACAAACATTTTTAGTATTTGTACTTTAAATAGTCTAAATTAGTTAACTATATCTTTTTCATAAAGTTTATGATATAAATTTATTGTTCAAAGCCTTTGTATTTTAATAAGCCTTCTCTAAAATCAATGCATGTGAGTTGTGCTTCCATCTTCCGAGTTCTTTTAAACTATGTTTATATGTTTGTGGGCAATCCTTTCGACAATGAGATCTCGGAAACTACAGGCTCTAGAAAGATGACGTTTTCACTGATCGATTGGAAATTTTGCGTAGATTGTCCAGTTCTAATTGAATATTTAAAAAACATGGCCATTATTTCTTTATTACATTTTTTAGGTACCCTGGAAGCGTTGAAATAAAAAAAAAACCTAAACCATCATATCCTATACGTTATACATTCCAACACCACAATGTTGTATATTGGGGTTGTATATGTCTCAGGCGTTTGTTCCATGGCCAAATAATAGTGAAAAAGGAAGGATAACCATTTCTCGAGTCTTAAGATAAAATCTTTATTTTTTGAGTGTTTTTCCCAACGAACACCATATATAACTGACATTATAATTAATTGTATATGTAATGTATTTGCATATTACATATTGCATGCAAGAAGAAAGAAAACACTGGTCATACACGAATTAGGAACTCCAACCGGAAGTAGGCTCAAATCTTGCAAACAGTGCGATATATTGAGAAAAAATAATCGAAAAAATCTCCCCTTTATGATACCCATTGCAGATTTTTTAAAATCAAGATGTTTTTCACTTGTGTCTGTAAAGGGTCATGTACATATGTTGTGAGGAATGAGAAGGAGATTTATGCTCATATGCGAATGATGCGCTGTGTAGAGAGCGCAGGTTCAGCTAGTCTATATATTAAAATGCTAGGTTTATGTTTGTCAGCAATCCTTTCGACAATGAGATTTCGGAAACTACAAGTGCTGGAAACGTGCCGTTTTCACTGGTCGATTGCAAATGTTGAGGAAATTGACCAGTTCTCATTCAAATTTTCAAAAACCGTGTCCTTATTGTTCTATTCAACATTTTAGGGGCCATTTTGAGCCCATAAGATTAACATTGTTGCAGACCAAAACCACGGTGTTTAACATTGTTGCAGACCAAAACTACTGTGTTAGACAACCAGTAGAGAAGTTACGTATAGCGGGTTGGCTTACATTGCAAGCGCTTTGCTTAAATCTGAATGGCAACACCTGTTGGATGATGGCAACTTCAAAAGGCCTCAAGAGATGCAATGACATGTACTCGGATGATATGGATTTATTAGGAAAAGTGTTTCCACTTGATATCGTGTTACTTCTACAAATTTGATACAAACTCATTCCAATATCATCTATACATAGAATTCACTTTCTTTGTGATTCTCCTCTACTTTACTTGTGTGAGTAAGGAGACATGAATAGTAAGAAGGACATTCGTGGTCATAACAGAACGATGCATTGAGTAGACAGCGCACGTTCAGCTAGTTATTATTATTATTATTATTATTATTATTATTATTATTATTATTATTATTATTATTATTATTATTATTATTATTATTATTGAAAAGTATCTAAAATTGTAGAAATCAAATATCTGCATATTCAAATATGCAAACTACTTCAACTACACAATACACACTTACAATTTCTTTTTAATTTTTAATTTTTTTTTTTTTTATTTTACAGTTCCGCTTAGTTACCAATCATTTAAAAGAAGTAGAAAGGCATATGCAACCGGGATTTACAAGACTCAATTGGAACGCTCTTGGAATAGAAGAATACGCGTTGAAGTGCACTTCGATTCTTGGTAACTTTGAATCTCTGGTGAATCAAGTTGAAAAAATTGCAAAGGATCTATCTAGAATAGTTGTTGCATTTCAAGAAGTTAATGTTTTGTATCCAAAGGCAAAGGAAAGGCCGAAATCTGATAGTGAATTTTTACCTTGTAAGGTAAGTATCGAGGTATATAGCAATTTTATGTTGCATTTTGTGAATTCTTAAAATTAGCACTATGAAATTTTTAGGTTTTTATATAGTTCTGCTTAATATTTTACTCCTGCTTCGAAATATTTCATACCAAAAGCAGGGTGTCTAGCAGTCGGGAAAATCGGGAAAGTCGGGAATTTGTCTTAAATTTAAAAAATGGTCGGGAATTCGGGGGTTTGTCTGGAATTTGCGAAAAAAAGTCGGGAAAAATGGAATTAAATTCCACATGTTGGAAATGATGCTGACGCTTGTCGGAGCGACTCCGATAAACCTCACGTTCCTAAATGCATCGCGATGTAGTACGTTTACATCGTATTTTTCCACTTCCATTTTGCCATATTCGTTGGGTAGAAAATGCGAAGGTAGCAAAGCGAAGCCAAGAAATATTACCGCATGTGAGAAAGTATGTTGAAACGGTTAAGGGAACAGACAAAGAACCCAACTGTAACAGTTTCAGAATAGTAGCTAGAAATTTGAACGACAAGTTGCTCTATGCAAAATTAGCGTTTTTTTCAATCTCTTGCTGAGGACTGTGAGCCTTTCCTGGCTGAATATCAGTCAGACACTCCTATGACTCCATTTTTGCGTGGTAGTCTTACTCAGTTATTGAAAGTATTGATGTCTCGCTTCGTTAAAAAAGAAATAATGGTCGCTTCGTTAAAAAAGAAATAATGGACAGGAAGAGTATCAATGCTATTGATGTTATGGAGAAAAGTGAAAACTTATATATTAATTTAATTCGTATCAAGGAAATTGACCTTGGATATGCAACTAGGTCAGCACTGAGGAGATGTACAGAAGTTAGTGAAAAGGAAATGTTGTGTTTCCGAAAGCAAGTACGTGAATGCTATCAACATTTAGTGTCCAAGCTGCAGGAAAGATCCCCGCTAAAATATTCCCTTACAAAAGCGCTGACGTTTCTTAATCCCTTAACCGTTGGTCATTCACAGGAAGAAGCTGTTAAACAAATGAGAGCAACGTTCGAAATTTTAGTGCAGAGTAATTGTCTTAGCGTCTGATGCAGAAAAGGCAGACAGAGAATACAATGCTCTAGTAGATCAGACACATGTGCGGGAGAAATTGGAGTCGTACGAAAGAAATGAACATAGACTTGATGACTTCTGGATGAGTGTGTTACCACCAAATGATGTATATCTGTGCAAAATAGTAAAGATATGCCTAGCTCTTTCCCACGGTAATGCAGCATTAGAAAGGGGTTTTTCGGTAAACAGGGAAATAGTAGTTGAAAATTTGTCAGAGGATTCTTTAGTGGCGCAGCTTGTAGTGTATGATGCTGTCAATGAGGCTGGCGGCATACAAGCCCTTCCTGTCCCAAAGCAGATGATTCTATCAATGAGAAACGCATACGCGAGATTCAAGGAAGCCGAAGAACACCGCAGAAAAGTGATGTCAGAAAAAGATCGCAGGGCCACTGAAAAAAGAAGAGCAGAACAGAGACGAAAGGAGCTTGAAGCAAAGAAACAGAAAGTTGTAAATCAGTTGTCAGAACAGGTTGCTACCATAAAGGAGAAGATCAAAAAATTGCGTGATTAGATTGTTTCATTGTATATATGAAGAAGGAGACATTCTATGATCAGGTAAGAACTTGTACATTTTTTCATTACATTCAACTTTTCCTAATTTTACGAAAACATTTTTTTTTTTAGAATGAGTCGGGAAAAATTTGGAAATGGTCGGGAAAAGTCTGGAAAAAGTCGGGAAATTGCTGAGAGAAATTTGCTAGACACCATGCAAAAGTAGTAACCATAAGACTCTGACTTAGGATTATATATATATCCTAAGTCTTAGTCTTAGGGTTACTACATTTGGTATGAAATATTTCGAAACAGGAATAAAATGTGTTTTCTTATGTTGTTTCTTTCCATCGTTGTATTTGATATTCTGATGGACACCAAATGGTAAATATGTAGTCGAAGCAAACAACAGCGGGTATATACATTTACTCAATATAAAATGTGGAAGACACAGTATTAGAACGCTCATTTCTGAGGCTAGAGGTCACTAGTTTGAACCCAGGCGAAGTGAATTTTCTAGTAGACAGCATTGTGTCCATGGGTTTTCTTGCAGTTCTCCCATTTCCTTCCACATTTTCATTCTACTAATTGTTTTATCATCATTCACTTTCATTAATCCTCTGTCTCCTTTAGCCTATAGGACACAACTGTGGAACGATCATTTACGAGGGGAAGTCAAATAAAAGGTTTCCACTTCAGGTTTAATGTTGATACTAGACATAAAGAGAAATACTTACTTATAAATACATCCTTCCATTATGTTTGGACGTAGTTATCTTTTCTGTTGAGAAACTTGTCTAAGCGGAAAATACATCCCTGCCAAAACCCTTCCGATAGGAGATGGGAATCTGATTACGAAGCCACGTTTGGACTGCATGCTTAACGTCATCGTGTGATGTGAATCGTTTGCCACTTAAATGTTATTTCATTTTGGGAAAAAGATAGAAATTCAGCTTATTCATAAAATGTCTTTGAAAAGTCAGGGAATTTCATGGAAAGCTTTAAAACCTAATAAAGTCAGGGAATTTTTGCTTCTTTGTACCGATTATTTTAAACCTTTCTTTTGCTAACAGCAACAGCTTATCGGCGTATTTAGTAGGGGATATTTTATAAAATAAATTTAGTTTATTTTGTAAAACTTCTGTACCTCCACACACGCACTGTATTCATGTACATGCATAGTACATGAGGAACTCCCTGGTTGGGAATAGTAATTATATATATATATATATATATATATATATATATATATATATATATATATATATATATATATATATATATATAAAAGAGAACGTACAAAATCCTTTGTCCGCTCATCACGCTAATACGGCTGAACCAATTTCTTTCATTTTTGGGGGGTTATTAGGATTTGGACCCTAGATGGTTTTTATCATATCACTTTAATTTTTAATTACCAGTGTCTTGAGATAATTGACCATTCAGGTGTCCACAAATCCTTTGTTAGTTCATCATAGGTAAAAATAAACGTATTTATATGCAACCCGCATGACCGTGTCACTCGGCGGGTTAACATAAATGACAGGCGATATACAGCGGAAAATAGCTTGAATCTTCTGTTTAAAATTTTTTAATTGATTTGCTTATTTTTACAGACACTTTTACAATATGCCAGCACCGGGATGACCGCAGCGAAGCGGGGCGGGTTAACATAAATGACAGGCGATATAATGTTAAGATTTACTGCAATCTTCTATGGTTTTTATCATATCACTTGAAAGCGAAAAAGTAAAAATTATCTAAGTAACAAAGTTTATTGCGTTCCGGGGTGACCGCAGCGAAGCGGGGTGAACGCTGCTAGTATATATATATATATATATATAAACCTGGAAATTTGTAAATCATGGCGTGGAAAATCTAGAAAATTCAGAAAATTCTTGGTCCCCAAATAAGTGGAAACCCTGCTGACACTTAACATTAGTACTTATAAGCAACTTAAATAATTACTAGTTAATGTTGTAGTACGCTTGTGAGTAGAAAATAGTACTTTCAAAAAATTGTGATATGTGTTACAAGTTTCACTTTCCTTACAAAAAGTAAAAATGAAATCTTGTGGGAAATGTTAAGCGGCATACTCTTTAGGGTAAAGGCAAAAGACTACTTGAAAGTGGATGAAAATGGATTTGAAACTGAAAACAAGTGAAATGCTAGTGGAGTTAGTAGAATTGGGATTGATAAACCAGAGAACTTCAACCCGCCCCTCATAAGCAGCTTTTACACTACAACACAATCTTACACAGACAAGGATCATTACTCCGACACGTCATAGTAAGTGTAATCACTTTACTACTGAACCAGCGTGACTCCTAAAATTGATGAAGACGAGGAAAACCCTTAAGAATGCTAAGAAACCATCAGTAATGCGTTTCCCTAGATGTTAGTAAATTAGTGTATTTGTACGTTCGAATCTGTACCTGTATTAACTCATTTCCGTTGTACTGAAAAAAAAAAAAAAATGTTATTATTTGCTTATAGGAATTTTTTGACAAGATTGACGAAAAACGTGATGAAAAATTTGCTGAAATGGTTTTGTCATACGAACAAATACCTCCTTTGATGGAGAAAATTGAATCTTTGGTGCTTGAAAGCAATACACTGAAAGCTCCTCTGATGTCATTTTACTACCAGTTTTGGGAAGAGAAAATTTTTAAGTTTTTACTCAGGTAAGACTCATTATAAATATTGTTTGCAATACAAGTTTAAAATAAATGTGTATATCCTACAGATCTGTGATATTCTGTGCTTTTATTATTAAGGTATTTTAAGTTGGGACACATTAACTGCATGTTTAACATGATTGCACACAACAGTGACACTATTACAGCATGAAAAGTATCTATAAATTAGATCTTCTGGCAATAGCATGAAGCAGGACAAGGCAAAGCAAACAATTGTGCGAAAAACAGCCACCCTGCTAGGAAGTCGTACCTTGAAAGAGCAGTGTTCTAAAGTAAAATTTTTGTGGTTAATAGAGTTTAACCAAGAAAGATTTACATACAATTGAACCCACAAGATGGTACAAATTTCCTGAAAAAGAAAAGTATACTAGTTAAAAAAAAATCAAGAAGGTTCTGTCATGATGGATCGTTTTCTGTTTTGGAATATATTTCTGGCTTCCTTACGATGCACCCAACCTAAAAATTCCTCTTCCCCTTCTTTCCTTTGGCCTTTGATTAGAATAAAGAAGCTTCTTGTACGATTGGAAGAAGTAAGACAGTAAATGGAAAGAACACATACAGATGGTTACCCAGTAAAGGAAGTATCTGAAGAGAATGCAATTTACCTGCTTAATACGGCGTAGGACTCATAAAGTATTAGTTTTCATATACGCTGATGTCTTGATACTTCCTGTGTATCTTGTTTGAAGATATTTGTCTCCCATTTTTCAATAAACCAATATTTCGAATAATCGATTTAAGGATTTTTCAAATTATTGAAAATGGCTATACCATAAAAGTGTCAAAGTACTTCAAAATATATTATACTGTTTCACTTCCATTTTTTTCTTTTTTTTTCTTTCTTTTCTTTTCTTTTCTTTTCTTTTTTTTTTAATATGTTGTATTAAAATGTGTGAATTGTTACGAAAGTGTAAATATGAAATCTTTCTATTCGAAAAGAAATTATGGTCTTAGCTACAAAAGTGACAAAATATTTATACATAAGTTGTCTCTTTTAATTTTGGTGTTGGTTTCGTAAGTCTCATTTCTAAATTCCATTCTGTAAAATATGTAATGCGTTCCAGGGGAAAATTATCAATACAAACAAGGTTTTCTTGTATGAATTATGTAAAACATTTCCATTGTAGCTGAAAAAGAATTCCAATGAGGGTTTGAAAACACCATACGACATAAATCTCCTTTGACTAAAAGTTATTGAGGATATATATTTTTAATTGCAATGAATCCTCTCAAACCAATTTAGTATTAATTGATGATTTATTGATCAGTAGTAGGTATATTCATTGGTCTGTAGAATAATCAAGTTTATTCTCAATGTTAATATGTATATTCTTATGTTTAATTTGATCAAACTCAATCTTCAACTTGTTCACAGACACAGATATAAGTAAAATACTAGACATTTATGATTTGCAGTTACCCCATTCTTTCTTAATTCCACTATGGCATTTATGTATATTCATTTTGTTTTTAATATCCTTCTTCTATAACCTAGTAATGCTCACTTGATTTTATATTTTTATTTTGTGATAGAAGTTCAATGTTTTGCGTATCATCGAACCTATATAAAACATATTGATATAGTTGAATGTGACTCACATAATTTTCTGTTTCAAGCCAGCATCAAAAGAAACTGGAAGTTACTTTAGTTAAGAAGTTGCTTACTATGGGTTAAAAAAAATGTGTCGTATTAACTTAATTTAAGTAATTTTCGAAAAACCTAATGATTGACTTTATTTTCTAGCTGTGCTCTTCGAAATTTGGACGGTTTACACAAGTTTTTGTACGCCAACGATCCATACTTCAAAGTGGATGCGATACTATCTATTCCAGATGTGGGGATACGTCCTAAACCTTCAGAAATTCATAATCTTGTTGGTACAGCAATCAAAGACTTTCTGTACAAGTAAGTATATATGTATATTTGTATGAGAAAATAAAAGTACCTACAGAGTATCTGGTAAGTCATTCCCTATTTTAAAATCATTGTAGCTTCTTCATTTATGACGTGATTTTTTTTTTTTTTTTTTTTTTTAATTTTTAGTTGAAATGCCGACAGTATTAAGTGTAAAAGTGGGTCAGAATAGCAGCTCGATATGAGGTTTGGGAATCTGTTGTTCGAGTGCAAAGGTGGTGGACGGCTGAACGAAGAATCCATGCAACAATTAGATGCAAAAACAACTAAAAATTGCCAGCAAAAGTTAATAACAATCAATGTCAATGACGCAAGGAGATTGGGGGAGCATCCACTTCAAGAACGCGAGAGAACATTGCCAGAGTTAATGAGATGTTTCAGAAGATCCCCCCCCCCCAAAAAAAAAAAAATCTTTGAGTCTGTCAAGTAGCGTGTGAAAGTTGTCTCACACGTTATGTAATCGGTCTCATTCTGAAGAAGAATGTATATTTTAAGCCATGGAAACCGCACTACTTTCAGCAATTGTTTCTTGGTGATTGTGACAAGCGCATGGAGTTCGCAGAAATTTTCTTGGATTGATATGAGGATTAGCTCGAACTGATTGACATCATTTTATAGAATAATGAAGCAGTATTGTATATTGGTGGATTTGTGACAACACTCATTCCTGGGCGCGTGATAATCTGGACGTGTGAGTTAATAAGCACAGGAGCGTCCGAAGATAACGGTATAGTGTGGGTTGATGTCGTGTGCAGCTGTTGGTTCTTTCTTTATGCGAAACACAATGAATGGCGAAAGATATCTGGAAAGTCGTTGATTGGATTGGGAGACGTGATGCACATGAATAACTAGCCTGCAGCCGAGATTTAATGCCCTGTTATTCTTTTCTCTCTAGGGAGATTAAGAAGGAGGTTTACAGAAGAAAACCACGCAGTTTGGATGAACTGGAATCAACGAAAAAAATTAAATGAAATCTTCCAGTTTTACGCCCCACGGTTATGCCGGTTAGGCTAAAGGAGACGGTGATTATGAGAAATGAATGAAATGGTGGAATAAAGAAAGTGGGAGGAAACGGGAGGACCCCCCCCCCAAAAAAAAAAAACAAAAAAAAACAAAAAAACACGAGCACTGTATTTGTCCATCACAAAGTCCACATGACGCGAGCTGGGATCGAACCTGAAGCAACGATAACCGACGTGATCAACAGTGTCCCAGAAAACTTTTTGCAAGCTCCAGTGGTGAACGTACCAGTTCGTTTAAGAAAATGTGTTGAGAATGCTGGTGCTCATGTGCAATTGTAACGACATATTAAACAAAATCTTAAATGATGTTCTATCTAAATGTAGACTCTACTACTTTCATAGAAATCCTTTCATAAATAAAGAAATTATAATGATTTCAAAATAGGGATTATCAGACAGCCTTTATATTGCAAAATGGTGCATAAGGGCACAAGCTCAGAAATCAGCATAAAAGCGAAAATAATTATAGGGAAACCAGTAAGAGATGGTCTCTGACGTTTCTTGCCATGTGCAAAGGGAAACCGCAGCTTCTAGTTTGACACTAGTGTTGCCAACCACGGTCAGTCTATTTCACTCCATAAGTAATAATAATAATAATAAAAACTGCTACTGTAGATGAAACGAAAAGGAGCACTTTTCTTCCCTAGTTTATTTATTATTTCTTTATATATCCTTTGTTTCTGTTTTAACAATTTCTTTTTTCCTTTCTTTTCACATTGTCCGAAAAATAAGTTTTTTTTCTTTTTTGACATTCGAAGTGGACCAGCGCGAGCTTCTGTGATTCGGATTCCACGTTAATCAGTACATCCCGACTCATATAGCCTCGCTGCTGAAAGGGACGTTAAACTCAAACTCAAATCAACTCAATACATAAATAGATCTATCGTGTAAAATTGAATGTGAGTTTGTCTCATCGATCACGCAACAACTATTGAAACCATTAAAATGATATTTTGCATGGTTATCGACCTTCGGATTTTTCGATATTAAATTGATTAAAATGCATATCTTAAGTGAACAGTGGGATGTCATTATATATAAATATATATACTATGAAAAATGGAGTGGTGACATAAAAAAATAATCAAAAATGACCAATATTAATGTCGAATCCTTCTTTTCGAGATCGTCCTGATACGTTTAAGTCCAAATTCATCTCTCATCAGCATAGAAGTCAGAAGTGAGGGTAAAGAGGGGTGACATCTAAAAATATCTAAAAATCGGAAACGACCAATATTAGTGTCTAATCCATTGTTTCCGGAATAACAGAATGTGAGGTGACTAATTACACACCCGATTACTGTTGATTACCAAACGAGACGAGACGAGAAATAAGATTTTCTCGTCTCGTCTCGTAAATTATGTAAAAATCTTACCTTGATTCTCGAATAATTATTTCTTATCTCATCTTAATTCTTAAAAAAAAATTAAAAAAACTGTCTCATATCGTCTCATTCTGTAAATGTATGGACTGATTTTATTCTTAATTACTTCTAGAAGTTATAAGAACCCCTCCGCGTCACGAGAGGTCCACGAAGGGAGTTATATAACAACATATAAACTAAATGTATTATTGGAGTATAATTTTTAATAAATTGCGCATCTTTTAAACGTTGATAAATCCTCTTCACTGTGTTCGTTCAATCCCTTTTATCCATTTATAGTTTTTATACTATGATTCATGTAACACTAAGGCAGTGTTTGATTTGATTTAACTTTGAGTTTAGCGTCCCTTTCAGCAGCAAAACTATACGAGACATGGACTTATAGATTATCAGGGAATCCAAACTACATGAACTCCCGCCGGAAATTGAGCCCAAGTCTCTCCCACGCCAAAGGTGATTATGCATTGCTGTAATAAATGCACAACGATAATTTAGAGTACGGCTACGATTTGCAATTGACTGATTTCAGTACAATGAAACGTACTCATCTTCAGTTTACTACGAAGTCGTGTGCCGTCTGATTCTAGAATTAGTATGTTTATTGTGTCTGTGGCAACACATTGGAAAGAGCTGTTTTTTTTTTTTTTTTTTTTTTTATGAAAAACAGCAAAACATGTGTTACAATCAGTGGCAGATCGAGGGGGCAGCGATCGGGGCAATTGCCCCCCCCCCCTCAGAAGAGGAAATTTTCTTATAAATAAAACCAATCCCAGAGTTTGGACCTCTTAAAAGTAGCAGTATTTCAACCCACCGCCCCTCGTTATAAGGTTGTCGGTTTTGAGATCTGTCTTCCTCGCTGACATTTACTTGTAAGTCTTCAAGTTGATAAGTTCTGAAAGTGAAGTGAAAAAGAGATAACTGTCTAAATTGTGTTGTTAAATTAAATACTCAGATATTTGTACAATACACTGGTCTACATATGAAAACTTTTTTTCTGCTGACTGAGGTATTTGACTTGTTTTTTTTAAAAATCGAGGTCGCTGATTCCAGTGGTGTAGTTAGTGTTTGCCTATCACGTCAGAATTTTACACCATCTGATCATACTTACACTGACAGAATTTCTTATTTGTTCCATATATCTTAGTAAGAAACTTACATTAAATATTTTACTATTGCTTTAATATTAAATATAAATACGGAACAAGTTACGATAAAGTTACTGATACCCACCTACACATATCATACTATATATATATATATATATATATATATATACGATTTGATGTTTATGGTTCCAGAATATTACGCATGGAGTAGTTTTACGAACCTATTTGTCATAGTGTATTTAGACTTGATAGAAAGTTAAGCAAATCCAATACATTTTTTAATTTAATTTACGACCTCAAGCTGATAAATGTACACAACCAAATAACACAGCGTGCTTACCTATTTAGGCAAAAATCTTCGTTTCTTTGATTTTCTGGAGTAAGTGGCGTCCGGAACGTCACGCTGCAAGCACCAGCTATAGTCCGCCATCATGTTTTCGTTCCACCTTCCCTGGTACCGGTTCTTCGTGGTTTTGATATCATGGTGAAATCGTTCACCCTGTTCTTCTCTAAGCGCACCAAGATTGGAAGGAAAATAGTCTAGATGGCTGTGTAGGAAGTGAAGCTTCATACTCATATGTACTCCTAACTTCTGAAATGTGGCCAACAAATTGTCAACAAGTTCCTCGTAGTCGTTCGCTTTAAAATTTCCAAGAAAGTTTGTAACAACGGCACAAAAAGCATCCCATGCATCTCTTTCTGTGGGGTTCATGGTTTGCAAGAACTCTTTATCTCTCATTAGCAACCTTATCTGGGGGCCGTCAAAAATACCAGCTTTCATTTTCTCCTGTGTCAATGCAGGAAATTTCGAGCAAATGTATTTGAAGCAAGCACCATCCTGATTCGAAGATTTTACATACTGTTTTATTAATCCCAGCTTTATGTGTAGTGAAGGGAGTAACACTTTCTTAGGGTCAACAAGCGGTTCATTCTGGATGATTTTCACTCCCACTTCAATATCTACTCTGGCAGGCTACAATCTTCGTACCCAGTGTTCATTCCTTGCACGGCTGTCCCATAAACAAATAAAGCAAAGATGACCAACAGGAATGGATGCCAACTTATTGCTATTATGCAGCAATACACACTTTAAACTACTCTTCGAAGAGTTAATAAAGAGCCTCCATTCATTCGCGTCATAATCACATTCCATAGCTTAAATTAGTCTTTTTATATCTGAACAATACACAAGTTCTTCATATTTTTGAAAATATTGAAATAGATGCTTCTCTCTGTCCCGATATACGATTGTTGTTCCTGGTGCAACATATTCCTTTCTTTCAGTCTTGAACCCAGCAATTTTGCTGATGTTTTTGGTAGAGCAAGATCGCAAATTAAATCATTTAATTCTGATTGAGTGAAGGGTTTGCATGAATTGCATTCATCAGACACCACAAAATCCTCGTCACTACGTTCTGTATTGTGTTGACAGGGCAATCGTCATCATCACTGGAACTTGCAAACGTGCTGCATGTAGGGATGGGAATTTCATAACTGTGAGGAACAGGTCTTCTAGCAGAATAAAGTTCAGGATACGGAATAGTATGTTTAGATTTCCTGCTCATACCAGATACATTTACTATACAGAAATAGCAGTCATTTACATGATTTTGTTGCTCTCGCCGCACCATTGGGATTCCAAAACGAAGGCTTGTTCTTCGACCCTTGCTCCATTGTCTGAGATTTTCTACACAAGTCCTGCATACTTTATGTGGTGCCCATGGTTTATCTTGGTCGCCCAATTGAATTCCGAAATATACATGATACACTTTTCGTATAAATTCCGAAATATTTGTTCGTTGTTTCGGGGTTGTGAAAGAACCACAAATATAGCAAAATATATCCGGATCGTTCTTACACTTTCTACGAATAGATGTAATATTATTTAAACTCGGTACAGCTGCCAACTTGATCAGAATGTGTGTAGTCTACACTACAATAGCTGTAATCCTGTTGATATCACTACACCAATACAGCGCACCAATACTAGAAATAACCAGATCAGTAAATGTTTGCAAAATTTCTACAAAATTCTAGCACACCTTTCGCAATCTATTAACTCGCCATGTTTTCCATAAGCAAAGAGTGCCGCGTAATTCGTCACCCTGCATAAAAATTCAGCAGCACCCTGCGAGTACTCCTTTATTTCAACCCTTTACATACGTAATATCCTCTTCAATTTTAATTCAACATGATATTAACTCGTAAAAAATAAAATTAAACGTAACAGTGAATGTGCTGCCATCTTGTGACATCTTGTAGAACTACGCTACGATTAATGGTTCTAAAGCATACATGAAATATTAGATAAAATTTCATTTTGTGAAAATACCTGACGTGATAGAAAAAAACGGATTTCATTTTTGGATTTAGCACACTCGAATTATTAAAGAACAGCTGATAGCTTCCAGTCAGCAAAATTGATGTAGACCAGTGATATTATTTTAAATGGCTATGTTACTTTGTGATTATCTACCAATGTTTGGTGTAAGACTAATTTTCTCCAACTGGCTTGTTTTTGTATATATTTCCATTTTCAGTTGTCTTAATGGGATTTGTGTTAGTTTTGCTTACCTATTTTCCAGAGGTCTCTAATAATAATAATAATAATAATAATAATAATAATAATAATAATAATAATAATAATAATGATAATGATGTAAATTTGGCAGAGATGCTACCTTGAACTGCCAATGTCGAAAGTTGATATTTAATTTGCGGATATAGTTGGAGCAAGAAAGAGATAATAGTTCCCTTTTTCCCGATAACGAAAGTAGTTGAAAGAGCTGATGCCGCTCTCAAAACCACTACAAAGAATAAGGGAGAAATATCCAGACAATGTCAACATTCCTACGGTAGAGGTGCTCCGAACGTATATATATTTAAAAAACTCATCATTTTACACCGGGAAAATTTTATATGTTAATCATCATGCGACAGGATTCGGATATTCCTTGATCGAGCTCATCAATTTTGATAGCTTTTGCTACGCCAGACTAACTCACAGTATGTAAAATGCAATAAGCTACCGTGGCAAAATATCACCAATTTGTAAGTCAACTCAAGAAACAATTAGGCATTATATATATAGACAGGGTGTTAATGAACTATACCGACAAACTTTAAGAGGTGATTCCTCACATCAAAATAAGAGAAAAAGTTCATATGCGCCTATGGCGAAAAGTGCATAGTTTCAGATCTAGGGTTGTTCAAAATCGCGAAAAAGCCAAATTTCAAGAGGCCCTATTTTGAATTCGAGAGACTTTGGATGGTGGTCCTTATCAGCGTAAAGGAAGCCACGCATACGCAATCCAAAAATGCATATTTCATTAATGTTCAAATATGTGTACGGATTATTCCCTGCAAGGTGAAATTCCCAGACATGCCATCATCGAATTTTGAGGTATGCTCTGGCATTATGATTGGTCCAAAGTAGGCAAACGATAAGCCTTGATAGCAGTAAGTACGGAATCCTTTGGAGCGATGTCGGAAGTGTTAAGAATCGTCAGCAGCACGGTCTCTCGTACTCGGGAAAATGTATGGTGCAATGTTTTCTTTCACGCTTGTAAGTGAAGGAAACGCGAAATATATCGCGACGAAATATGTATCACCACACGTTATTGCGAAAAGAAACATGGAGCTGCCGGTTCCTAACACTTCCGCCTTCCCTCCGAAGCATTGGATGTTCATTGCTGTCAAGGTTTACCTCCTGTTTACTTTGGACCCCCCCCCCCCCTTGAAATCAGGGTATATCTGAAAACTCTATTGAAAACATATCTGAGAATTACAACCTGTAGGGAATACCATCTACACCTATTGACAATTGATGAAATATGCACTTTTGGATTGTGTATGCCTAGCATCCTTTACGCTGATAAGAACCACCATCCACAGTTTCTGGAATTCGAAATAGAGCTTATTGAAATTGAGCTTTTTCGCGATTTTGGACAACCCTAACTCTGAAACTATGCACTTTTCGTCATAGATCCATATGAACTTTTTCTCTTATTTTGATGTGAGGAATCACCTCTTACAGTATGTCGGTATAGTTCATTAACACCCTGTATATATATATATATATATATATATATATATATATATATATATATATATATATATATATATATATATATATATATGGTGCCTTCCATTTCAACTCAGGCAAAAAAATATAAAATTGTACCATCACCATCTCAGATGTTGTTGAAACTTTTTTTATAGCAACTAGACATGTTTTTAAGAGACCCATATTTTTTTTGTTTTGTCGAAAAAAATTTTCCCGCCAAGTAATGGGCCATCAAAGACGGGTAGTACAATTTATGAATTGTAGAAGACATGGAAAATGGTCAACTTCGGAGCCTCACCATTCGGCTATGGAGACAGGTAGAGTTATAATTCTTGTTGTGGTATGTACATAGGGATATAAATAAACTATATTTTATTATAATTTGGTTTGCGCATGCGTATCTTTTTGTACATAAATTAACAAAGGAACGTCAATTTATCTGAAAAGTCGAAGTTTGCGAATTTTTTTCGAGCACTTCCGGTTCGAATTTTAAAATTCTGTTTTCACAGTTGGTAAGACCTGATTACCCGCTTTCCGAAAAAAAATTTGTATCGCTTGTGTGTACAACCGTTTTGTCGCAAAAAACTCGAGAAATTGTAAAATTTTCAAAAATCGCCATTTTTGGGCGCCATTTTCTCGAAAACACCATCTTTTAAAATTCTGAAATTTTGTCAGATGGTTCAAATTTACATGAATAATAAACACACCAAATACCATTCTCGACCAATGCTTCATGAATTAACTGCAGCCTTTTAAAGTTAGCGAAGTTTCGTTAACTTTGATGTCACAGTTAGCAACACTAGGGAACAATAAAAGTGCAATGATTTGATGATGTTTGTGGTTCACATTCATTAAATGAAGAATAAAAGGTTTTCTTGACTGTTTTTTTCCATCATTTTGATCAAGAAGGCTCTCTGAAATAGTAAAATGAGCCTCCCCCTACTCTTCCGTTTTCTTAAACCGAAATAATCTGAAGTGGAAATTACGATTACGAAACGCACAAATTTCAAGTTCACTTACTTAAAATGGTCTTCGGAAACAAAATTTCACTGATATTTATTATTATTATTATTATTATTATTATTATTATTATTATTATTATTATTATTATTATTATTATTATTATTATTTACATTGACCAATCATTTGCTTGGTTGGTGTCTTCGCTAATAGCATGTAACCGTGCAGGTGCTCCAATAGGTGTTGGCTCACTCACTTTTTTTTATTTTATATATAAATAAAACCGATTTCAGAGTTTGGAGCTCTTAAAAGTACCTCTAAGTAGCAGTATTACCCCCCCCTTCCAGAAGTCCGTCCTGGATCCCCCCTTGCGTAGCACATTGTCGATAGTCACAAATGCTGAAGGCCCATGTAGAATCATAAACAACACTTCAACTTCACGTAATTCAAGATTTATTCATAATATTTCTGCTACGCACCGCTGGTTATCATACATATATGAGTGTAACAAAAGTTCCTTTTTGCAGATTTCTTAAATCTACACTTTGAATTGCAGAAGTTCGATTTTAGCGGAAGCATGAAGTTAGTTCATGATGACCCGTTACTGCCATTTTCCGAAAGCCAAAGATGACTTCGTTGAATACCAGTTACCGGTCGCATACTTTCCCTTTTTTTTTATTCCGGAAGTCGTCGAATTCAGTTCCAGGCAACAAAACGAGAGTAATACCGGAGTTTGTACTTGCACTATACTCAAGAATTCTTCTGCGGTTTTAGTGGGGGCGCGGTGGCTCAGTGGTAGAGCGTTCACCTCCGGTGCTTGTGGTCCCTGGTTCGATCCTAGTTCGTGCCGTGTGGGCTTTGTGGTGGACAAACACCGTGCTCGTGGGTTTTCTCGGGGTTATCCCGTTTCCTCCCACTTTCTGCATTCCACCATTTCATTTATTTCTCATAATCACCGTCTTCTTTAGCCTAACCGGCATAAGCGTGGGACGTAAAACTTAAAGATTTTATTTCATTTTCTCTTCTGCGGTTTTAATATTGTGTATCTGTTTTTGCTTAAGGTTATGCCGTGTTGCCACATTCTTTACACCTCCCCCCTCAATACCGTCGCAGAAACTCTTGCATGGCCGGTTTCACTGCAAAACCACTGCTTTATCGGACCTCTCTGCATCTCGAACATCTGAAAGCGATTTTTAAAGTGGGATGCAGCACCATCAGAAATCACTGACACGGTTTGGGAAATTGTAGACACTAATTTTCACGTATTCAAACCTTTTTATAAAATATATTTTCGCTTTTCTTCGAGTATTTTTAGAATCTTGTCTATGGCTATGAGTACATGAGCCGAACCGTGTGCTTTATCGTCGTTTATTACAACAAAACTGTCAGTTGTTTCATATTCCGGTGATAACTCTGAATTTCACTTTGTAGAATAACAGTCCAGTTTTCAGCGAAGTTCACATGAAGTAAAATAGAATTTGTATCTTGAAATTTTATACGGTGCTTTTCGGTAGCAATTAATTCTCTTTGGATTTTCTTGATGTAGTCATGAATTACAATTCTTACAGTTAAACCAGCAATGTACAATACGAAAACAGAAAGTGGCACAGTCTTTTAACGAGATTGTTTTCCCATATGGCATACGTAACACTTTCATTTTCATCAGGATCAATAATTAAAGACTCCACACTTATTCCTTCCACTCCAGGACATTCACCACATTCTTGAAGAAGACAGTTGTCATTTTCTACGGATCATACTACCAAAGGAAATAGGTCACTCATGACAGCTTCAATACAGGCTGCACCTTTGATTTGTAGCAACACAGTAGCAGCTAACTTAAAATTTGCACAATTCACACACACACACATACACACTTCCCTCGCAGGTTGCGGACTGACTCACTTTAGTCGAATACTGTAAAATTCTGAGTGACCCATTCTTATGTTGGGATTGTTCTGTTTAAAAAGTCAGTAAATTTCTTTGGAACGCGTAAGAAAACGTTTCGATTTTTTAAACTTTTTGTCATTTTTCGATCACTGTAATGACATCGCACTTAATTGAGACTTTGTCTGGAGCATTCCAAATCATCACTGAGGTAATAGTTCAGGCTTTTGGATGGCCATTTCAAGTAAACTTAAAATTTATGTGTTTCGTAATCGTAATTTCCACCTCAGATTATTTCGGTTTAAGAAAACGGAAGAGTAGGGGGGAGGCTCATTTTACTATTTCAGAGAGCCTTCTTGATCAAAATAATGAAAAAAACAGTCAAGAAAACCTTTTATTCTTCATTTAATGAATGTGAACCACAAACATAATCAAATCATTGCACATTTATTGTCCCCAGTGTTGCTAACTGTGACATCAAAGTTAACGAAACTTCGCTAACTTTAAAAGGCTGTAGTTAATTCATGAAGCATTGGTCGAGAATGGTATTTGGTGTGTTTATTATTCATGTAAATTTGAACCATCTGACAAAATTTCAGAATTTTAAAAGATGGTGTTTTCGAGAAAATGGCGCCCAAAAATGGCGATTTTTGAAAATTTTACAATTTCTCGAGTTTTTTGCGACAAAACGGCTGTACACACAAGCGATACAATTTTTTTTTCGGAAAGCGGGTAATCAGGTCTTACCAACTGTGAAAACAGAATTTTAAAATTCGAACCGGAAGTGCTCGAAAAAAATTCGCAAACTTCGACTTTTCAGATAAATTGACGTTCCTTTGTTAATTTATGTACAAAAAGATACGCATGCGCAAACCAAATTATAATAAAATATAGTTTATTTATATCCCTATGTACATACCACAACAAGAATTATAACTCTACCTGTCTCCATAGCCGAATGGTGAGGCTCCGAAGTTGACCATTTTCCATGTCTTCTACAATTCATAAATTGTACTACCCGTCTTTGATGGCCCATTACTTGGCGGGAAAATTTTTTTCGACAAAACAAAAAAATATGGGTCTCTTAAAAACATGTCTAGTTGCTATAAAAAAAGTTTCAACAATATCTGAGATGGTGATGGTACATGCTCTGCCTGAATTGAAATGGAAGCCACCATATATATATATATATATATATATATATATATATATATATATATATACAAATGAAAATGCATATGTGGTATGTGCCTTCCAGGTTTTTCGAAAATTTGGTTAACTGACATTACATTCTTTTCTTTCTGCTTAAAGAACAAAAAAAAAAAAAAAAGCAGCCTTCGTATCCTGAACTCATGAATGGATCCATGGACCCATTTTCTCTTACTTGTAGCCTCTCGACAAGGCACTCGGTGACTCATAGTTCCAATATGGTTTAAAATATGAAAGGAATGTGATTTGGCGAAAATCCAGCACCTGTTGTCACTAGTTGAGGGAAGAAAAATGAGCAAACTGCTCTGGAATGTGCACCAATTGCCATTATCAGTATAGAATGAGAGTTGCAACTAGAAATAAACGAAGTGGCTGACCTTCTTTTTCTCGCAATTCACTTAGATATAGAATTCTATGAATAAACTGTTGAAAACCTGAATTCGTCACAACCATAATCCTTTCTTTGTAAAGAGTTTCCAAAGAAGTTTTTACGGAGCTCATTTTTTTCTTATACTTATGGAAACATACGATCAGATGCAAATAAAAAATATAGGTCCCTTTTACTTTCAGGTTTAAGGTTTTTCCTCGATGGTTGGATGGGTCTTGCATACCATGCCCTCCGCAAAAACTTAGTGAGGAAGAAGAATTTGTTTATACATTTTTTGATGAAATATCTGAAGTGCCCTCTGTCACTGATTTTATACTAAGAGTCCAAGATACTGCTCATAGAGTTCTGAGAGATGTTGCAACTTACCTTCACAGGTAGGTATTTGAATATTTTTTAACATCAAATGTATAACATAAAGTAATTCTATACTGGAATTATATAACAAGTTTCATGGAATATACAGGGTGTTTCTAAACAACACCGACAACGTTTGGGAGATGATTCCTGACACCAAGATAAGACGAAAAGTATAGACCAACCTAGGTGCATAAATGCTTCCTTTCGGAGTTATAGACTGCCGAAAACATGAAATTAAAGAAGAAGAAGAAGAAGAAGAAGAAGAAGAAGAAAAGAAATTTAAAGGTCCATAGCTTCAATACTTTGGACCTACCGTAGTCGGGTCAAGACTTCACTTAGGAAATAGTATGTGCCCTATCCAAATATCCATGCTTCAGAATCATGCTGTATTTCCGCAACAATTTTTATAGAGGTAGTTGGTGAGTACTTTAAATTATATGTCCGTAGCCAAACTGCCTCTATAAAAATTGTTGCTTGAGTACAGCAGGATTATGAAACGTGTATTTTTGAATAGTGCACATATTAGTTCCTAAGCGAAGTCTTGCCCCGACTACGGCAGGTCCTATAGTTTTGGAGCTATAGACCTTTAAAGTTAATTTTTTCTTGTTTTCGGCAGCCTATAACTCCGAAAGGAAGCATTTGTGCATCCAGGTTAGTCTATACTTTTCGTCTTGGTGTCAGGAATCACCTCCAAACGTTGTAGGTTTTGTTTTGAAACACCCTGTATAGGACTGGCCTATATATTCTTAGCCTAATAAGTACTTTCACTACACTTTCCTCTTAGGAGAAAACTATTACTACTATATTTAACTAAACGGGTGAACTCTGGGATGGAAATAAAACTAGTCTCAAATGGTTTGTAGACAATCATGTATGGAAAAGATTTAAAATAGATTGCAAGGGTAAGGCATAAATCTTGAACTATTTCCACATAATTGCTACAAAATCCAAGTGATTTACGTTTCCTGAAACAGATTGTCGCATGTTACGTAAAGTAGGCAATTTTCTGAAATCCGAATGTGCAATAACAGCAGCTGATCAAGAGTCAATTTCCAGAACTGGTCGTCAAACAGGTCTGTTTCAAACAAGAAATGTTGCTCTCAGCTCAATTTATTCATTTTTGGAATCAGTAAGCTTCGTACGTTTGAGTTAGAAATGACTTAATCTAAAAGTTATGTTTGAATCTTGACCTTACTAAGTCAGAAACAAAATTGATTAAAACGTAAGAACCCAGGCCCTTGTTATAACATGTGTTATTCTAAAAGCTTGAAATTTAACCCCCCCCCCCAAAAAAAAAAACCTAATATTTTATAATCCATCAAAAATAAATTAATAAATAAAAGGCTTTCGAAGTTTTCTGTGTTTTACTTATTTCATTATGAATGTAATAAGTTAAAAAATAGATACAATAAGTTTCAGTTACAGAAATACAGAGCTAGAATAACTAAAAATAATATAAAGAAAGTTTAGACGTGATAACGTTGCTGCTACCAAGGAAACCATGCAACTCAGCGCTAATCGTACCGACGCTGAGTAGTTTACGTGTAATAGTATATATATATATATATATATATATATATATATATATATATATATATATATATATATATATAAAAAAAATAAATAAAGTACAATATAGACAGTTGTGGACTAAACTAATAGTGCAAGAAGAATTTCTAAGAAGTGAGATGGATTGCGCATGATTTTGCTCGGATCTGTTGAGTAAGGCGTCAAGGAATACCGAAACTGAACAATTATTAATGCATTAAATATTTGATGCTGTAAATAAAAGAATAAGTTTACAAAACATACAATGCAATTTTAAACACTTACTCCTCAACCTTAACGTTTTAAACCTCTGTATTTCAGGTGGAGAAAATATCGTAACCTATGGACTTTTGACAAAGATATTACCTGTGACAAATTTGCAGCTAGGAATCCAACAGTAGTGCAGTATGATGAAAAATTTCTTTTCTACACTCGCGTAATAACGGAATTAGACGAATGTCAACAATACGTTGATATACATTGTATGAGGTGAGCTAATTCTTTCTTAGGTATCCTACATTATATTGTCACTATAATTTTACTTAATAATTATGTGTAAAAAGTCAAATATGGAACACCAAACGTATTTATGCTTCTTTGTTGCGAAATATTATATTTTCAATTGAGTGGTTATTATTTATAAATCTTCAATAGTAGTGTAATAAAGAGAGGAGGGAAATTTTATTATTTTTGAATTTGAGTTCTGATGTATTCTTCTATTCCTTTCTTTTGTAGAACAAACTGGTTTAGTTAAGCATAATATTTCATTGTTCGATTGATTGTATTATTTATCAGTATGTGCATGTATTAAGCAAGACTCCAGGCCCAATGTGTCTGTGGATAGTATAACAGGGATTATGTGTCACCTTTTTGGAATGCACATTAAATGAGTTTTTGAACTCCTTATAACATATCATTGTTGTCCAACAATTATCGGAAATAAAAGATTTGATCAATGGAAATCTATAAAAGTTGAAATATCTTGGAAAATATTTTCCTTCTTGTAGATCGGAACATACTTTTGCTACTTAATTATAATGCTCAGTTAGTTATTCTAATAGCTTTTTCGATAATAATAAAATATCATTTATATAGGTACTGCAAGACCAAATATTAACCATGTGCTGTGATACCTTGAAAAAAAACTCAAAATGTGGGACTTTTCTAATTAGTGTCCCTCAATAAAACATATTATTTATTAAATTTAAAACTCTAAATAATTCATATTCAATGAGATTTCAATTAGAATAGTATGTGCTGTAATTAATATTGGATGTGGGTAGTCCAATATTAATGTTTAATTAAATGACATTTAATTTCTATAAGCAACTATGTATCATAGTAATTTAAGAATGTATTAAATTATCTATTTGCTTCAGATTGAATTTAATCCCGCTGATAGAAGCTATTAAGAAGCACGCCAGGGAATGGAAAATTGCCCTTGGAAAACGCTTATCTAAAAGTGCATTTGACCTTGCTTTTCAGCTGAAAGAAATGATAGAGGTAAAATTTTTAAGTTATGTAGATCTTACTAGTGTTAGTCCTACATTTTTATGTTGTCATATAAATGCTTTTCGGATATAAATTACGTCCTTTTGTTAGACGATAGGGTTGAATTTCTCCCAATAACTTCAATCACTAGCTGTATATAAATTTCCATCCTTAATTGTTTATTTTTATTTTGCATTTGTTTATGATTTAAAATACAATATCATTTACGCTAATTTACTTATTTATTTCTACCAGTAGCGGCTCTTGAGAGAAGTCACATCCAGTGATAATTCCAGACAATCTCCCCTCAGGGTAATTTCAATACGGAAGGGGGTTAAAGTAGTTTTTTGTTGTTGGTGGTGGTGGTGGTGGTGCTCCTCTGTTAAGTTTCGGCACCTAAAGACTTTATACCGAAACGGGCTATCATCATCTCAAATTTATTTTGTTCAGCCTATTCATCGTTCTTGATTTATTTTGATCTGGAAAAGGGAGAAAGGAATAAAAATGGGACAAGGACAAAATGGGGTTTTAGCACCACCATGATAAAACGAAACAAAAAGAACAAAAACAACAACAAAAGAACAAATAACAAAAAGAAGACTTAAACTACATAATTCCTAACTAATTTAGATCAAGCATATTTGATTAATAATTTAATTTACTATATCTCCTAACCTACTCTATATACTGAGCTAACTGATTCCTAACTAATTTAAATCAAACGTATTTTTATAAATTTAGATTTACTATATTTCCTAACCTACTCTATATACTTATCGTTTTATTTCTTAACAAGAATTTATTATTTAACATTATTTATCTGCACTATTGAACTCTGACTCCAGTCTGACTTCTTTAGTGTTAAACCATTCAACTGGATCCCTTTGCATCTTCTTGGTTATATCCACCTATGATTTTCACCTGTGCGTATTCCTCTCCTGTGTTTTGGTTTCCCCTGTGCGGTTAATAACTACTGTTTCTACTACACGTACACTAACTTACACTACACTACACTTAACTGTAATACTAATTAGATGATTGTAATTGTGGCTGTATTCAATGTAGATGTATTCATCAATGTTCTCGGTTTCATTTAATGCACATCTAATGGTCCGTCAAGAATCGGCTTGAGGTCCAGGGCACACTCGGAGTACTTATTGCAGGCCCTGGGCTGTTTTATCCTACCGCCGCATGCACTCGGACCGGAAGTCGCACGCTGTCGTAGACGAATTGCGAAACGGCTTCGAAATGATGCTCTTTCCTGAGTCTTTCATGTCACAGTTGGGGTGTTATGTTAGTGCGGGCCCTGGTCTCTTTTATCCTACCGCCGCATACACTCGGACCGGAAGTCACACGCTGTCGTAGACGAATCGCGAAACGGCTTCAAGATGATTCTCTTTCCCGAGTCTCTCATGCCACAATTGGGGTGTTATGTTTGATTTTTTTTTCTACTACGTAGTAGCAATAATTTTTTTCCCGAAGTTTCTTGCCGGACAAAAGACAGGGGATGCCCTTGAGCGGGATCGGAATCTTATGGACCACCAGCCTTTACGGTTCCTTAGTTCAAAATAACGCGTGTTTCAATTTATCTTTTCACGCTTTTGGACTTCCCTAACTCCAAACCTACGTACTTTTTTTCCCACAAGTCTGTATAAACGTTTTTCTAATTTTGACGTGACGCCTCTTACAGTTTGCCGGGCTAGTTCATTAACATCCTGTATGAAGAATATATATGAAGAATACTACTGCAACATGAGGTAGCCGGTAGCAGAAGCTTTTTTTTCGTTAATAGCCTGGTCACGCTGTTTTGTTAATATCCAAATAAGCATTGCAGTAGGACAAAATTCAGGTTACTTTCTAATCATCTGTCTTAACATTCAGTTTTTATTTTGGCACTGACTGTCGCGATTTATCAACATACAGTTAAGAAATTGAATAACTATTTTCAATTATGCACTGTATTTTTTCCATTATTTATTCAGTCAGATTAATTGAATATTATTTCCAACTGCGTGTTTTACTGTGAATTGTGTATAAAATTATGGCACGAATTTTGCCTTCTTTCTCTTTGTCTTTTTCCACTTGTGGGAGTCAACGTCTCTAATGAATCTTCTCAATAAATTCTTGTTCCAGAACTCTTTATCCTTTCTACATACAATTGCACGAATTCTATATTCCCTAATAATAATGAAAAGTTAAATTACGGAGCACTGGTTATAGATTTGTAATCGATGTTTTCGTGTGCTTAGAATTTCTTACGAATACAAACAAATCATCACTCGTCTTCCTTCCTTCCTTCTTTTTTTTTTCTCTCGTTTTCCCAGCTATACCGAGTTTTCCCAGCGAAACTCGATTTATCCAATACTTATATTTTATCGCATCCGGAGCTGGGAAACGGGGGGATAAGTACCGTAAAAATGTGAAATGACTGTATATTTAAATATATACGTGCGCTTAAATCAAACGTAAACAACAAGTTCAAAACCAATCCTATGAGTAATTAAAGAAAAATTCAATTTATGAGATATATTACGTGTAATGACACTTAATACGAATTATGGTACATATAAAATGACATCAAACATACAAGCAAATAAATCCTTAATTATAGCGTTTACGATTATTCGTTTCTAACCTTTGGTGGCTCGGTGGCAGTATTAAAGCGCATTATCGTACTCACTGCGATCTTCGACCGGTCAATCTATTCGGAGTGATCGTGGTCCTGATGTCGATTCCTAGTTAGATGTAGGGGAACCACAGAAAGGTTTTCATGCCGCAGATTGGACAATCCCAAAAGTCCGTTGTCGGGTTCCGTAAACGATGATTCAGATTTCTCCGCACTGAAGCGTTGGTACTCTCCCATTCAGCAATTCAGATCTGGCTTGAAGAAATTTTTGTTTGCACACTGTTATTCAAAATATGACAATACGAAATAACACCAAAACGTTTACAAGTATCACACAGTCACTGATACTAAACTGAAAAGTTCGCTCTCACATATACAAAATAGCAATTTAACTTGCGAAGCTCAACCCGCACAGGGGAGCGCATATGGAGAAACAACGTATGTCAACTTTAGAACAATGCACCCCACGTATCTTCGTGGGTGCTTTTCAGAATGACAACCGCAATGGGTCTCGCGCTCAAGAGATCGTGCACAGCACTGAGGGTTCTTTTAGTTCACTATGACTTGTATATGGTCAGCCGGGAAAATCCCGAATTTAACTCCTAACATTGGGACCAGAATCATTGTCCAATCAACTCTTAACTATAACAGTGCGTGGGCGACAAGTGAGAGTCCCGAAAATCAAATATAGAGAGAACAGTCAGCAGAAATGTGGCAGTCACGTGATCAGTTCCTATGCGTTTAACTATATATGGCCACATGATTGGAACCAAGTCCACTAACACAGACGCATAACATACCAAACTGATGAGAAAAAGCTTCGAGACGTTTCCTTCATGTACCAGGGTTGGTCAGTTAAGTTCAAAATTAACATTGTCTTTTCCATTTTGCTTAAATGCGATAAATGGGCTTGGGGTCGGTGATAGATTTGTCTGATTCCAATATTTGTTTGTGTTTGCATTTTTTAACATTCTGATGTGAATATTCAAAGATTATATATTTCATAATATTTCGTAACTCGTATTTTTAGCATTTTAAGCAAGATCAGGTAGTTTCTAATCAATCTACGAAAATATTGTATTGTATGACCGATAACATTTTTTTTTTAATGCTTTCATTCAATCAAACCGTTTTTCCTGAGGAAGCTAGTAAAGAATATTTTAACAATAATTTGTGTTTCGTAGTAGGTACTTATTCTCAAGTATTTATTTAATAATTATAGGATTGTATTTATGACTTTCATTTCACCTGAATGGAATTCTACGTATTTCTTGTAATTTTAAATTTGTTAATTTCAATATTTACGAATTTCATTGATCATTTTTTTTTTTTTTTTTTTTTTTTTTTTACCTCAATTAACATGTGTTTCTATATTTTAGTATTTGAAATGTGTACAAAAGGGGATTTGTTTAGGAAACAGGATCTTTGGCTATCTGATTACATGCGTTATACTTTAAAAAAATTAAAAAATATTTTATTGTTTTCATTTTCTTTTGAGTTTCGGTTTCGAGAAGAGATCTACTTTAATATTTGGCTATTGGCCATTTAACAACATAATCTGTACACATATGTTGCACATATATATGACATATATATACTCCTCTCAGACGTTTTGAAGTAGTGTAATATAACGTATATTATTTTCACTGGATTACAGTGGTTCATCCAAGAGTGTGAACTTGTTTTCAACGAACTTAAAAAGGTCATTACTGAATTATCTCTTTCCATCTCTCTCTCCCTCTTTCTGTGTGTATGTGGGTGTTTGTGTATGTGATATTTGTAAATATTTATATTTTGATTTCTTCATTCGATAGAGCATCAAAATCTATCAGAAAGGAATGGAGGTTTTCGCGTCACTCTTACCGTTTCCGAGATATTGGCCAAAAACCTTCCGATTTCGGGAGTTTTAAGGAGCCATATTTCGAGAACCGTAAGTCATAGAGAGATCATATTGGTGTTGATCAATACCTAAGAGGATGGTGAACATTTTGGCAACAAATAGTAACCGGTGGCCACTGCCAACTTGCGACCGTTCCCCAGATATTCGCCAAAAAAGTTCGGATTTCGGGAGATTTAAGGAGCCATATTTCGGGAACCGCAAATTATAGAAAGATGATATTTTACGAATTTTTCAATTTTGAGCATGTGCCTTCGTAAAACAACATATTGTAGTAAGTTTTAACAGATTTCCTCCTTCGTATAAACTAAACACTTTCTCATCACTCCTGATTACACGGTTCCGGAAGGCTTGTTTATGTGTCGTTGCGAACTCTTAATGAGCATGTATATGTGCATCTGTTAGTTTGACCTGCAAAGCAGAACAAATAATATGAATACAGTTATAGCTCTCTGCACTGCATTCCAGACCAAGTTGTTTTCAGATTTTTTGCAGCAGCGAACGGGTTTACTGTGCTAGTTTCAATAATCGAAACATTTTCGTTTTCCATTGTCACTTGAGGTTTGTTCAGTTTTACTTTAGGTTTTTAGCCCTGTTTCTCGCAGCTTCGAGTCGTTCAATTCTAATATCTTACTGTTTTAATATCCAGACTAATGGCTCGAGCAGCTTGCTTTGTAGATATTCTAGCTTCCCATATGTAGTTATTCTTCCTCTAGTTGTAAGAGACAAATTGCCTACCATATATTTTTTTTTTTTTAATTTTTTAAAAAAAAAATCTTTTTATAAAAGCAATTTGCCGTAGACAACAAACAGTTCTTTTACAGTTCGTTCTGGCAATGCTCTTGGAGGATTCTCAACTGGTTTTATATGGTGTTTGTAGTGCTCCAGGTTTGTCCTCCACACTACAGACATCAATTCATGTATTACATTTAAATTTAATTATTTGCTACAGATTTTATTTTTGTATGTCATGCTATAATTTAGTGTGTATAATCACACTCGTATTGTAAATCTGAGCCCAAAAGCTTATTTCTTTATATGAACATTGTCTGGAGCCTGACGAAAAGGTCTAATTCTGGCACCTGAATAGAAAAGAAAGAAAACTAAAAAAAAGTAAGAATACACAATAATTTTATCAACGAAAAGTTTCAAAGCAACAATTTTAATTTACGACAAAAAATCAATTATATTCACAGTGAATTAGCTTGAAGTGTTATAATATCGACAAAGGAAGAAACAATTCGATCTAAAAGGTAAAATTATCTTATAAGATAAATTTAAGGAAGAATAATGTTGTTTGTCGTGGTACCGGAATTAAGTATGTTTAACTGCTAAGAAGTTACCGTTTCGGGGACTATTCTGCTCCGAACCCGTATTGCCACGCAAACATGAATTACTTCATCTAACACGTACTAGGATGTTCATCAAAATTTCCTGTAGAAAACTTAAACCCTGAAGTATCAAAACTGGAATGTCAACCAACGTAGTCTGGCATAGTCGTTTTTCAGTACAGCTAACTCTCTTCTTATGTGTTAACAAGATTATGAAGTTCAACCAAGGGTACAAAACTATGAATTGATAAGGCAAGGAACAAATTTTGGAATACGTTTGTTAAGCTATTAGTAAATTATATTTGCGTAGTCATTCATACTTTACATTTAGCCTCGATGTTGAAGCTACGATGGATCAATTATCTAGAAAGAATAATAGAAAGTAGGGATCAGTCACGGCGAAGTACAGAATACGAATATTTTTAAATATATACAGAAAGAATATGTAATATGTGTATGAAAGAACGAAAAGTTAAATAGTCTTAATTTGAAAATAATAAATGCTTGCTTACGAATTATGAATATAAGTATTTAAGCTACAAAAGAAGTAATGAATGAAAGAAGAGAAATTTAGTCAAACATAGATACTTACCTGATACCCTGAAGAAAAACCCGTATGTCCACGTAGTTCGACAAATATCTGGTAGAAGGCCAAGAAACTAACCTATCATCCATTCTATATGATACGCCTATAATGTCCAAGTTTTAGATATTTACCTTGTGGTTGAAGTATCCATACACATGAAGAGATGGTTGACGTCGTAATACAATTATGTTACCTGTCTTCAGTTACTTCAGTAGAAGTTGTAAATGTTACTTGAATTTGTATATGTAATAGATACTGTACTTAATCGAACCTCGAGAATGTAAGATTGGACGGTATCATAAATTTGATCATTAAATTATTACATGGTTTTCACAATCTCTTTACTCTCTTAGTTATTACTAAGTTCGTCACGGTATCTGGTAAAACTCCGTGCGATGTCACAATTAACGCCTTCCTTATGATCCCTGTTCATTCAAGAACCCGGACATTGCGTTACCGATGCGTAACAAGCAATTCCTCGCTGTAACTGTCGTATTAACCTTCGTTCATTGGAGGTCGTAGGGGTTTGTACCGTGTGGTATGATTTACAGGAATAAGGGTACCCGTTAAAGAACAACGTCAGTTAACATCTGTAACGTGCCATCTGGTAAAAGGATAAATACCTTATGACGACGGTGAGTGGAGGAGACGTACGACATAGCGTACACCCACGCACGTGAAGAAATAGAAACTAAGAATAGCGCGTGTAAATGAGGATGAAGCTATCATCACATGTTTTATAGATATATTCCTACATGATACCACTATTGTAGTAAGGGAGATTATTCAATATAATTTAAACGTATCTCATTTTATTTATAGGATTTTAGAACTAAATTAATGGAACCTGCTAAAACCGTCGAACACCTGAAAGCGATACTTCAAGTAATCGCTGACGTACACAAGCAAACAATCAATTCTGAATTAATATATCGTGACATTAAAGAGCGATTCTACACTTGTAAATTGTATGGATTGGAGGTAAGGATGATATTTCATGTATTTATGGTTATTTCTATTTACATCATTATTATGTATTTTAAAAAGAAAAACAAGTAGTGAAGTTAAGGAACAATATTATTAGGCCTCAGCACATAATTGTTTTCGGCTTTTGTGTGTAAATTGCAAGCAACTTACGGTAAATACCTTTAAAAATGTACATAAAAATAATTATCGTGGGAATGTTTGTGTCTTAGATGTTTTGATGTAGACAGAATATTTTGATGTTATTATATTACATTAGAGTTACATGTTGTTAACTTTAATATTGAAAGTAATTGAGGAACAGAAACGACAAAAACAGAAGAAAGAAAAAAAAGCCAGTTAAATATAATTTTACACATATCGATCACATCCGAAATTGCTTGAAAATTTACTGATTTGTTTAAACTTCAAAAGAGGTGTGAGTATGAAGAATCGCTCCTCTTTTCATCAGAAACATTTAACTTTTTTTCCTAATCTAGTATAATGTCTTTCCGAAACACTAAATGTTTTCAAAAATTACTATGCCAAACCATTTTTTTTTTCCAGTAAAGTTACAATTCAAATTTCTTCATTAACATTATCTGTCAACTCATTCTATTTTAATGTTTCGTATTAGGTTTCTGAAGCAGAAATGGAAATAGCTGATAGTTTGCAACTCGACTGGAAGGATTTGTATTTCTATACACTGGAGAAGACCGAATTTGTTGAGAAACCAAAAGCGAAGTTTGCAGATATGTCAAGAGGTGAGATTTCAGATTTCCGAAAAATTTGTGAAGAATTTGCTAGACGTTACAGAGAAGAAGGTCCTGGAACTGTTGGCACCGACCTAGATAAAGGATGTCATTTGTTGGACGTACGTATTACTTATCGTAACAGCTACTTAACAAATATAGTTCAATTGTAATAACTTGGTGCTAGAACTGAGAATATAATTTAAATATACAGGGTGACCCAATAAAATATCCTCATTTCAAAGACTAATAAAATAAAAAGTATTAGAGATAGATATAAGTTTGTAATTACTTTGCTCTGATTTGAATTATTGTGTTCTGTTGTGTATTGAAAAGATACAGCAGTTGGCAATGCAATTATTATCAATAATTATTCAATATTACCTCCTACTTTTTGATTGTCTGTAGCGCTGTTAGTAGAAGGACAAGAGGAGTGAGGGTCGTCGCTTCCGCTCACCACTTTCCTGCCGCTTTTAGCCGTCATTATGGTTTGGTCAAGAACTCATCGCAGTAGAAATATTTTTGAAAAGCAATTCTGTGATTACGGTGCAAAGAGCTTATCATTTAAGGTTTGCTATTCCACGTAATGAGAATGTTCCTGATCGGAAGGGTATCTTGCAGTGGGTTGAGCATTTCCAAACAACTGATTCAGCGTTGAAAATAATAATAATAATAATAATAATAATAATAATAATAATAATAATAATAATAATAATAATAATAATAATAATAATCTGGCAGACCTAAAAGTGCTCGTACATCTGAGGTTGTTGAGGCTGTGTGACAGTCCCCAGTACGTTCTGCAAGGAAGCATGCTGCAGCTGTTGAACTTCCTAAGGAGAGAGTAAGACGATTTCAGAAGAATACCTGCACTTTCA
The DNA here is from genome assembly GCF_964235325.1 of Thermobia domestica. Lineage (NCBI taxonomy): Eukaryota > Metazoa > Arthropoda > Insecta > Zygentoma > Lepismatidae > Thermobia > Thermobia domestica. The sequence continues at coordinate 66,551,543 of NC_137469.1, forward strand.
CCCAAACTGTCTTCGATACCATTGTATATTTTTGAAGAAATAACTTTCTGTCTGCAATACTTTTTGCTTTATTAGCCTTTAAAATGTGGGAGGTTTCATTGGGTCACCCAGTACCTAAAGAAATTGTATTATACAAATTACCAGGTTAACAGTGATGTAATATTCGGCAAGTCCGTTGCATGATATTTTAGTTTCAAGTTAAGGACTCTCAGAATCAGCAGATAAGGTATGTGTTAAGATCAATCCAGAACCAGGTATATGTAAAGTTTGCATATCTTCATATCCTCAATCGGGAATCTTTCTACTCTAAAAAAAGTAAGAGATTGATTCGAGGTCTCTTCTTTGTCTAAATTTCATAATTGTTCGTTCATTGATCTTGGCTTAGGGGTCACAGCAAATTACCAGTCGATGTTAGGATTTAAATTGAATTTTAGATCAATAATAGCATTTAGCTAACTGGGGGCTCCGCCCCCAGAGCCCCGCCTTTGCTCGGCCTACGGCCTCGCATCTCTTAAGCCCAGAATTCTACTGAATTTCAAGTTTCTTTTCCTATTTCAACTATCTAAAAGATATTTTGTATGCCAAGAAAACGCCCATTTAAATAACATGACAATTTCTTCATCCCCCTTAAAAATTTAAAATATTCACTTTTGGTAATTTTTCTGTCGGTTTGTCCCGGAAGGCTATAATCATGCCAAATTTCATTATTCTAATCTTGCCGGAAGAGCCTAAACATTTTGGGGTGTAAAAGGTGTCCCAAATAACATGGGAAAAGATTTTTTCTCAGTTCCCCATAAAACCACTCTAAATTTGGAAATTTTTATTTCTACTGATTTACATAGGTATCACTAACGAAAACGTACAAGCATACCGAATTTCAAGTTTTTTAATATGGGATTTTTTTTTTTTCATTTTCCCTTTAGACCTCCTAAAAATTAAAAATATTCACTTTTGGCAATTTTTCTGTCGATTAGTCTCGAAAAGCTACAATCATGTCAAATTTAATCAGTGTAGCCCTACAAGAAGTGCCCAATAATTTTGGGGTGTAAAGGTGTCTCATATAAATAACATGGAAAAGATTTTTCAGTTCCTCATAAAACCACTCTAAAGTCGGAAATTTTTATTTTTAGTGATCTACTTAGGTAATGCTAAGGAAAACGTACAAGCATACCGAATTTCAAATTTTCATTATAATTCCAACTACCTAAAATATGAGATTATAGGTTTTAAAAAAAAAAGGACCATTTAATTAACACGGGTAAATTCTTTATACCCCCTTTAGACCCCTTAAAAATTAAAATATTCACTTTTGGCAATTTTCATGTCGGTTAGTCCCGGAAAGCTACAATCATGCCAAATTTTAGCTTTCCATGTCAACCGGAAGTACCCCTTTAATTTATGGCAGTTCATATAGTTTTATATATAGTTAGGATTAGGATTTTGTCTCTGGGAGGCCGAGGAAAATTCTGACACGTTAAGGACGCCCTGAAATTAAAATATTTCGAAACCACTAGCTTAAGAAATTTTTGTATGTTCCTAGTTTTCCATTCTAGGAATTATTACACATTATGCATTTAAGTCCATAAATCTAGTTAACCTAGAAATCAGAAATAGGGAATAGAGTGGTCTAGGCGTAGATTAATGAATTTCTAGCATAAAAAATCATTCATTTCTTTTAAAAATGTAAATATTATGTTCAGTTATGTCAAATCAGAAATAAGTTTGTAATTGTTTTGATATATTGGAAGTTGCTCAAGAGGTTTAGCAAACTAAATAGTTACAAGAATACTCTCACTTGTATTATTGAAAGATGCTGTTCCACGATTGTTTTTGAGTAATAACGTGAGTATTTTAGTATTATGTCCTTCATGTCGTCCTTAATTGAAATGAAAGCATTCGTTAACTTCACTTTGCAACATTCTACAGTCTTCAGTGAATCTTGTTCTCCATCACACGCTTCCATACATGGAATCAAATCAATTATCACTCGCACTAGAAATAATACTGCTGTTCGACTAGGCCACCGTGTCTCCGATTTTGACCTCTAGGGTAACTAGTTTCATGGAGAATAAAATTATTAATATGAAATAATTGCTGAAATGGAAAATTTTAGGTTTACGGCGACCCCATTGTGTTTATAGAGTTTTCTTGGTTCTCTGAACACAGAACATAGCCGAACACATTTATTTTTTTCATCGACTATAATTTCTCGCTGGTCTAATGGCTGGTACGCGTCCCTTTGATGCATGAGGTCCTGGGTTCATAATCAGGATAGTTACGTGACTGGTAAGCGTCAGCTTACGGATGGAGGATATTGTGGCTCACAGCATTACAGATCAATGGAGACATTGCGGATCATACATTTCTTTGGGCATCTGCAACACATAAACACTGCTCTGGTTTGAAATAATATGAAAGATGACTCACCCGACCATATCACACGTTTCCACATCAGTGGTCCATGTTTCATGATTGCGGCGTCATTGGGGTCGTGCTGAACCGTGATGGTCTCTTATCCGTGGTTCCGTCAATGCAACCCGATCCCGTGTATTCATGTCATGCAGTGGACTGTGATTATCGACTTAAGCCGTTGGAGGTGCTGCTTCAGTTCCCCGGTCACTTCCACCGCAGTCGCACGACGGTTCAGAATAACAATCCACTTTTCCTCTTCACCACGGGGTTATGGTGGCTTAGTGGTAGAGTGCATACCTCTGATGCGTGGGGTTTCTGGTTCGATCCCAAGCCAAGTAAGTGTGTGGTGGACAACATCGTGTCTGTGGATTTTCTCGGGTATTTTCGTTTACCCCCCCCCCCCCCCACATTCTCATTCTACCAATAATTTCATCATCATTCACTTGCCCTAATCAACCGTCTCCGTTAGCCTAAAGGGCATAAGTGTGGGATGTTGAACTGAAAGATTTCATTTCATTTTTTCTCTTCACCGATGTGGTTTAGCTGAGAGTTTATAGACCGTCATCGCCTTGAACACTGTCCCTCGTAACACACCTAACACACTTGTCATTTTCGTCACACTCACACTCACACCTACAATTTACCGTCTTTGTAAATCAGCGAGGTCACTTATTTTACAATATTATCGTTTGCTCATTGTCAACCCAGACAAGTGGTCAGTAAAGCTCAATGTATGACGGAACTAGTTAATTGTTGGGATGTGCGCCATAGTAGGGAAAAAGTCATTTTATGTGAAAAGCAATCTTTTCAATGAACTCGAAGAAAACTTACTTCTGCTCTTTCAAATCCCTATATTTAGCTCGTTTAAAAATATAAAATGTCGAATTTTTGATGTCAGCATTTTCAATATTAAGGTAGGAAACAGTATTTTGGTAGGAGCAGAAAATATGGAAATTAAATGTTTATACTTATATATAAGAAGATTTAGTTGCCCCACAGAATACATATCGTAAATCTTTTTTCTTTCGTAGATTCGATTCCCAGTGGAAAGGCACAAAAATTTAATTTTACCATTATTCATTTTATTCATCATCCGTCTTCTTTAGCTTAAAGGGCATAACTGTGAGATGTTAAATTAAAAGAAACGTTTCATTTCATTCTTTTTTTTCTTTCTTTCTTCAGTGGTTGTTAACGACGCTGAAGATGCAAATGATGTTATTGCAACTTTTCACCAGAGTGCCAATGTCCAAATTTAATTTTTTATCCATTCGTTTGAAAGAAAAACGTCTGTCTTAAAGCAGTTTCAGTTTATTGATGTTATGCTTTGAGTCTTTCAGTGTTACGAAAGGCCGGATATTGAAGCATCGTTGTATTGATATCCCGAATCTTCATCATTCATAGTAAGGTTCAGACGAGTGCATTAAAATTACATTTGGATATGGGCATTTTGGACAAAAGTTAGAATAACACCATTGTCATCACCGTCGCCACCAACCATTGAAGAAGAGGAAAAATATAAGATTGTATTCTGTGAAGCAATTAGATGGTTTACTTAAAAATTAACATTTAATTTCCATATTCCCTATCCCTACCAAAATAGGTTTTAAGTTTATTGATAGAGAAAAAGTGTTTTCTTAAGCAGTTAACGGAAGAGGGATTGTAAGAATTATTTGTTTGTTTGCTGAAGTTAAACGTCCCTTTGAAGCAACGATGCTATATGAGACGTGGACCTATAGTATGGTGGAATGTGACCCATAATACATACATTCTTACGAAACTGAATATTTCACGAATATCGGGCCATCAAAACGTTCACTTGAAACTAAAACTGTAGATAGCCGTTCCAAGAATCCATTCATTTTTCTTCCTTCCGCGTTCTCTCAGCTTACCCAGAACATGCAAATAAGAATGATAATTTACTGTCTAGTCTGGTGGTACCCATTCAACCAGAAATCATAATATCGCATTGAAGAACAGTGACTATGGTTGCTTTCGATTGATGAGAAAATTTTCAGTTATATACATTGCCTTTTCAACGAACTTAAAGAGTTGGTTACTGAATTCTCTCTCTCTCTCTCTCTTTCTGTATATATATAGAAAAAGAGAGGTGACTGTAGCCCCGCCTACTGCCGCGATAGGCCAAAATGTATGGGACTTTCTCATACAGCCCTCGTTCATATTGTACCTTGTTAGTTATTTACAAAAATTATATTTTTATTGTTACCCAAGGCTTGGTTTGGATTATTTTAATTGTTGCACCTGTATTATCTTGCGGCACCAATACTGTTCTTATTTAATAATTTAAAACTTAAAATTAGTTTCGATGGAAATGAATTTAAAACGAGTTTTCTATTTTGAAATCTGTAACATCAACACTGGACAAGAAAGATAATAATAACTCTAAAATTATGAAGTGTGTTTTCCGGGAAAGCTTTATGGTCAAATGATAGAAAAAGAATGTCAACAAAATTTCTGATGGTTAAAATGCATGTTCAAATTAAGCTAAAAATGACCTTTCAGACATTCCCACAAAATGGTTCTGGAAAATAAGACCCTTCTTGGCACAGTCAAAGTCTCCAAAATATCAATAGAAAGCTGGCACCTATAAATGCTAATGTTTTATGTTATTTTCATTTAGTTTGCTACAGTATACAGTTGGTTATTAGTAATAGTAGTGTTAGTAGTGTGATGGTAAGTATCAGAAGTAACTGTAGTAATAATATGCAAAAATCTTCTATTTGAACTTATGTCCCTAATTAAGCAAATGCCACTAGTGTTCGAGTTTGCCTCCAGTTCAATCTCTTAACCTTAGAAATGCGAAAACTGGATAGGGCTACCATCTAGAGTGACAAAATGAAACGTCTGTTAGCGGAACAGGACTGCTGAGACAAAATCGTCACTGATGTATAACGTACATTTTCTAGTACGATCCAGAAATAACCAGTTGAGAATGCTCCAAGAGCATTGCTAGATCGAACTTGAAAAGAATTAATTTTTCTTGTTAAGTTCTACAGGCTTTATGTTAATTGTACTTTATTATTACACTCATTAATCAATTCTTGTAATATATCCATCCATTTACAAGGGCTAATCAAGGAAGACTGAGACTGATTATTGTACCGCAGTTTCCTTTGTTGCCGACTGCCGGCACGTTTGATAGTTGAAAGAGTTGTGTTTCATGCATACTCTCACTAGGTGGCAGCATTGTCGTATGGGTAAGTTGGAAGTAATCCAGTGTGTTTTAGACACTGCTTCCATTTCGCCTCACATCGTGCTGTGTATATGCATACAATGGAGGTTACACGAGAAGAACAGTATGGAGCAATAAAGTTTTGTTTTCGCTTGTGATAATTGACTGAAGAAATTCATCTCCTCCCTCAACAAAAGAACGCAAGACCTCACGGGAAGTATATATATATATATATATGTGTGTGTGTCTGTCTGTCATTTGCGATTTTTTAAATTTTGAGCCCTTCCTTCGATACAGCATCAAGAACTATCTGAGAAAGTAAGGGAATTTTTCGCGTCACTCTTACCGTTCCCGAGATATTGGCCAAAAAAGTTGCGATTTCGAGAGATTTAAGGTACTATATCTCGGGAAGTATCTCTATATAAGTTATAGAGAGATGATATTGATGTTGATCAATACTTAAGAGAATGGTAAACATTTTGGTACCAATAGTCACCGGTGGCTACTTGCCAACTGGCCACCGTTCCTCAGATATTGGCCAAAAATGTTCGAATTTCGGTAGATTTAAGGAGTCATATCGCAGGAACTGTAAGTCATAGAGAGATGATATTTTGCACATTTTTCAATTTTGGGCCCTCCATTTTCAGCATGTGTCTTCATAAAACAACATGTGGTAGAACGTTTTAACAGAACCTCTAAACAAAACATGTGGAAAAAATTGAGTACTTAAAGAATATACGAGGGCTGATCAACAAAGACTGAGACTGATTATTGTACCGCAGTTTCCTTTGTTGCCGAATGCTGGACGTTTGATAGTTGAAAGAGTTGTGTTTCATGTATACTCTCACTTGGCGGCAGCATTGTCGTATCGGTAAGTTATGAGTAATCCCTGTGTTTTAGACACTACTTCCATTTCGCCTCACATCGTGCTGTGTATATGCAAACAATGGAGGTTATACGAGAAGAACAGTATGGAGCGACAAAATTTTGTTTTCGCTTAACCATACAGCTTCTGAAACATACGAAAAGCTCAAACAAGCTTACGGTGAAAGTGCATTACCTCGACCAACAGCGTTCAAAGAATTAAAAGAAGGACGAGTTTCATGCGTTAAGCAAAGTGGACCTGGTGTTCCGGCCTCTGCTGTAACAGAAAGAAACATCAATACTGCTGCTGTGATTGTGCGTGAGGATCGAAGGATAACATTACGTAAACTAAGTGAAGTGTTGAGAATTTCATATGGTAATGTTTTTTTAATAATGCACAATCATCTCCGTATGTCCGGTGTTTGTGCCCGTTCGGTACCACGACCGTTGATTCCGGAACAAAAGGCTGTGCAAGTTGAGAATTCCCGTGAGGTGTTGCGTTCTTTTGCCGAGGGAGGAGATGATTTTTTTCAGTCAATTATCACAAGCGAAAACAAAACTTTATTGCTCCATACTGTTCTTCTCGTGTAACCTCCATTGTATGCATATACACAGCACGATGTGAAGCGAAATGGAAGCAGTGTCTAAAACACACTGGATTTTTCCCAACCTACCGATACGACAATGCTGTCACCTAGTGAGAGTATGCATAAAACACAGCTCTTTCGTCTATCAAACGTGCCGGCAGTCGGCAACAAAGGAAACTGCGGTACAATAATCAGTATCAGTCTTCGTTGATTAGCCCTTGTAAATGGATGGATATATTACAAGAATTGATTAATGAGTGTAATAATAAAGTACATAGAACAATTAACATAAAGCCTATAGAACTTAACAAGAAAAATTAATTCTTTTTAAGTTCGTTGTAGCAATGCTTTTCGAGCATTCTCAATTGGTTGTTTCTGGATCGTACTGGAAAATGTACGTTATACATCAGTGACGATTCTGTCTCAGCAGTTCTGTTCCGCTAACAGACGTTTCATTTTGTCACTCTAGATCAGCGTTTCCCAACCGGTGTGCCGCGAGGAAATCGAAACAAAATTATTAATTCTATAGCAACCAAATTGCAAGACAGGAAATAATGTATATTTTTGTATTTCACATTACTATGATTTTCTACCTTGGAAAAAATTACTGTAATTGTAATATATTATTCTACATCTATTACTGTGTAGCAGACAGTATTTCGACTCGTACACATTTCCACGGTTAGCTGCTATGTTACGCTTCAATTGAGAGTCATACTAACACCGAGAAATGGAAGCACTTGTACGGTACGCGTCAAGTGATCGTTCGTAGAATACTCATTCGCATGTGAATTACAGAAAACACTTTGTTCAACAGCTGTGTTTTGACTTCGACGCATCGCAAGTTGTGTGATTGCAATAAGGTTTTGGTTAAAGTAGCAAAGTTAAAAGTACAAGACATTTGTTTGTTCGTTCGTTATTTAGTGATCTTCGTTCTTAGTGAAAGGTTGGATACAGTTTCCGAAAAAGAAAGCGTATTTTTAAAAATCTGAGTCCTATATTTCATTGCAATTGTTTTCTATTTTAAAATTAGAATAAAAAATAAGCATAATGAATTAGCGTAGGGGAAAGCCAGTGATCGAGCTTTCATCTCTGTAAGAAGGAGATCAGTAATCACACACACACACACACACACACAAAAAAAAATGGTATTTTATATTTGCAAATAATAATAATCATAACTATGAGTATGCCGCGAGAATTCAATTTACACCCGTAGTGTGCCGCAAGTTGAAAAAGGTTGGGAAACGCTGCTCTAGATGGTAACACTATCCAGCATTCGCATTTTTAAAGTTAAGAGATTGAACTGGAGGCAAACTCGAGCACTAGTGGCATTTGCTTAATTAGGGACATAAGTTCAAATAGAAGATTTTTGCATATTATTACTACAGTTACTTCTGATACTTACCATCACACTACTAACACTACTATTACTAATAACCAACTGTATACTGTAGCAAACTAAATGAAAATAACATAAAACATTAGCATTTATAGGTGCCAGCTTTCTATTGATATTTTGGAGACTTTGACTGTGCCAAGAAGGGTCTTATTTTCCAGAACCATTTTGTGGGAATGTCTGAAAGGTCATTTTTAGCTTAATTTGAACATGCATTTTAACCATCAGAAATTTTGTTGACATTCTTTTTCTATCATTTGACCATAAAGCTTTCCCGGAAAAACACACTTCATAATTTTAGAGTTATTATTATCTTTCTTGTCAGTGTTGATGTTACAGATTTCAAAATAGAAAACTCGTTTTAAATTTATTTCCATCGAAACTAATTTTAAGTTTTAAATGATTAAATGAGAACAGTATTGGTGCAACAATGAAAGTAATCCAAACCAAGCCTTGGGTAACAATAAAAATATAATTTTTGTAAATAACTAATAAGGTACAATATGTACGAGGGCTGTCCAGAAAGTCCCATACGTTTTGGCCTATCGCCGCATGGGCGGGGCTAGAATCACTATCTTGGTATCAGAACGTTGCTACACTTAGTACGCATCCGGACTGTGACGCGTGGACTGTGACGCTCTTACTGTGTTTTCTGTGACGTGTTACAATATGCGCTGCGATAGAAAATCCTGTCCTTGTGAGGTGCGTTCTGTAATTAGGTTTCTGCTGGCGAAAACCACATAAGCCAATTGAAATCCATCGCCGTGGAAAACTTAGTGCGAAGATTTTTTTTTATGACAACGCACGTCCACACATGGCCAAACGTACCCGAGAGCTCTTGGATGGTTTTGGATGGGAGGTGTTCGATTACCTACCATACAGCCCGGATTTGGCACTGAGCTACTATCACCCCTTCCCAGCGATGAAGACATGGCTTGCTACACAACGCTTTGATACTGACGCCAGACTGTATGCCGGTGTAAGCCAGTGATTGAAATCGCAGGCGGCAGATTTCTACCGCACGATATTGAAAAACTTGTGCCACGGTATGATAAGTGCCTTAATTTGCATGGCAATTATGTAGTAAAATAGCTTAAGAGTGTACTTTTAAAATATATATAATAAAATTTGGTTTGTTCATTCTGTTACTTTTTTTTATTTCAAAATGTCTGTTACTTTTTGGACAGCCCTCGTATTATGAGAATAAGTGACATAGATAATTAATTCTTCGTAATTAAATATTTAATACTATAAGTTTAGTTCGTTGCCTCGTAGACCCGTAAAATGTATTGCACATTGTCTGGAAATCTGACAACTTCACGCATTTCACGTTATCTAATCTCGTCCATCTACGTTTACATATGTACGAAATATGGCTTTATCTCTAATTTTTACATTTCATATTTACATACCTTGCACCATTTTTAATGTCTCTGACAAAAATGACACAGATCAGACAACTCGTCCTAACAAAATCAGCCTTTGCACAAACCTAGATAATTGTCTAGGACATCGAAATTCATAGTTCGAAACAGTGCAATCCACGTTCTAAGTGCGGTGTTCACAGTCGAGAAATGTATTGATAGATCTTATGTGTTATTTTAATTTTTATTAATGTATTATTTTGTAGCAGCGTTCAGAATATTATTTTAGTTTTGTGAATTGAATTGACTTTAACCAGGCACGTAGCCAGGATTTCGTGAAGGAGGGGAGGAGGGGGGTCCGTGACATGAAATACTATGGTCATCACACCTGAGGCTCGATCATTCTACATTATTTTACTGGAAAATATATTGGTTCCTTTAGCCAGGATTTCGTAACGGGATGGTGGTGGTGAGGGGACGTAACATGAAATTCTGAAGTCCCAGGAGCTCGATAAATCTAAACAACGACTTTACTATCAACATATATTGTTGTTAGGACAATAAAATGAGTATATGCTGGTAAATATTTTAATAACAAACTATGAAGAAATATCAAGTAAAATAATTTTAAAAAGTATTGAAAAAGGTTATACAATATTTACGTCCTTCCTCTGTTTATTCAAATATAACAATTTTCCTTTCATTATGACCTCAACTATTATAAAAAGTACGTACTCAATCATGTTTTGTAAAATATTTTACAATATCTGCGTTCCTTTATCTGTTGAATCAAATGTTAACAGAATCTTCTTTCCACATAAATTTTTGTTCTCACTCACCTTGCCATCATGTATTGCAAGTAATACAAATCTCCTCATAAGAAAGAGTAACTAAAAGCTTCCTGTAGTTTTTAATTTTTAACGCTGATCCTTTTTTTTTTCTCATTTCATTTTGTTTCATCCTTCCCTAATTTTTTTCATTTCGAAGGGGAGGGGGTCCGGACCCTCCGGACCACCCTTGGCTACGTGCCTGACTTTAACTAATAGTTATTGTGTTAAAATTTAGTATTTATTATATTTATTTTCAGGTATTCACAAAAGAGATGATAACATTACAGGAAAGACGTGAAGAACTAGGAAAGTCTGAAGTATTATTTGATTTACCTTTAACAGATTATTCAGTTTTTGATAGTATTGTAAAAGAAATACACGGAATGGAAGACATATTCAGGATATATAAAAATCAAAAGGTATGTTCGTAATCTAGAAATACATATTTTTTTTTTTTTAATTTTAAACATTCTTCATGTGCATTATAAAAATGATAGCCCAAATAATGGCAGCTTTTGAGGGAAATCACATAGGTAAAAATTACTTTTATTGCTTCAAATTGAGGGAAGAAGTTTAGGTAATATACTGATTATTCTATACAAGAATTAGAACATTAGGTAAGTTTTCTTCCCTTAACTTGAAGCGATAAAAATGTAATTTTTACTAATGCGACTTCTCTCAGAAACCGCCACTGACCCCAAGCATAATTTTTCACGGTCTTCCACTGTGTATTGAAAATTGAAATTAAAGTGCTCCCAAATTTACCATTCCCCTCCCAATAGTAGTAGAGGAGACTAGAGTTAGTTATGTTAAAGGGAAGATAACGTGATTTGTAAACTAAGTTGTATTCGATTTTGGAACTTTCTGTTCTAGGTAGTGTTCTTAAAAGTAATATTAGTGTATAGGGTAATGGCAGTAAATATCGAACGCCCCCTAAATATCGAACACCTTGGTCATTTAGTTAAAAAAATAAGAATACCGAAAATATTGCGCACTATCTGAAATTTGTGAACACGCCCTTCCAAACCTCGCCTTATAAAAACGAATAGGTCCATACCTTTCGATATTAACAAACGCGGTAAAGTTTCCTAGTCAGTGGTTTTGGCTGGACATTGGACAAATCACTATATTTTCTGTAAGGCGCACCACCGCAGTAATAGCGCACCACCGAGCCTTTTTTCCTCCGTGTGAGGTGTCATCATAAAGTATCCTTTTAATGATGTGATGTGTTAATATGAATATATGTGTATCTATTTGTTGTAATGTTATTTTTCAGCTATTATTTTATTTGAAGCTAAAAGAAAATAGTGTTCGATATTCGAGTCCCATTTCGTAATATCGAAATGCCGTTCTATAAAAGAGGTTCCTCTAAGAAAAAGTGTATTTTTGTATCGAACATTATTGTAATTGCAAGGGCTATTGGTGATTTAAATATTAATTTAACTAAGTTGCTGATTTTTTTTTCACTGAATACAGAATTTTGCACTGAATTTTAAGCCATCCACCTTGTACCTGATAGTTCATGGGTTCAAACCGTTATAAAAATAATTAGATTTATCTTTTTAGTAATGTTTCGTCATAGAGAGCCTATCTAGTCGACGTCGTGCTGATCGCATTATTTCAGATTTTTTCCCCGTCTGTACTCCTTCTCAATGTATAGACTAGTAAACACAGTAAAAGTTAATCATAAAAAAGATTTTTAAACATTTTTGGTGAGTTTCCTTAACTACTGCTCAGACCTTGACAATGGGCAAAATTAAAAACTCCAAGAAAGTTGTCCCCAAAATCAGAATCAAGCCTGTCAAAAAAGTAAATAAACAATGCCAGTATTCGTTATCTGCCTTTACTGAAGCTGTTCAGCAGGTGAGATCCGTTATGATGTCCCAAAGTCTTCCAGTTTCCTCTAACAACTTTAAATGATAAATTATCTGGGCATCAGAAGATTGATATTGCTCTCGGGCGCAAGCCGCTCCAGAGCCACAAGAAGACAGAATTTCTGAATGGACGACGAACATAGCAAAGAAAACATTTCCGTTGAAGAAAAGTAATTTACTAGAAACTCTTCAGCAAATAGTACAGTCTTCAGGAAGAAGCACACCATTCAAGCATGAAAGACTAGAGAAAACTTGGTTCAGGTGTTTTAAGGGACGACACCTTGCCTGTCTCAGAAGAAGGCTTGAAACTATTAGCGAGGGCGGGGCTGCGGTTTCGGAGGAAATAATACATGGCTGGTTTGCTGAACTTTTGAGCTATCTTAAATCTATGCGATTAACTGCAATAATGGAAGACCCAAGAAGGATCCTCATCGCAGACGAAACAAACTTCCTGTTTCACAAGGTTTGAGGAAAGTACCTTGATGTAAGAGGAGAACAGCTTCAAATTACAGCAACATCTAAGGAAAAAGAGGGTATAACAGTACTCGGCAATTTCTGTGCAGACGTTTGTTGCTCCCCAAATATGATCGTCCACAGCAACATACGTCTTCAGAAAATTATGAAGAACAGTGTACCTGAGCCATGGATCTACGAGAAAACAGAAACTGACTGAATGAAGACTACAGCATTTTTGACTTACCTCAACAGTTTAGGTCCTTTCTAGAGGCTGAGAAAATCACACTTCCTGTTATTCTCTTTCTTGATGGGCAGGAGGCATTTATCACTCCAGGTCAGTGAATATTGTCACGATCATGGATTTCCCCAACGCCACTCATCTTCTGCAACCAGCAGACGTAGGCGTATTTTCAGCCTTGAAACAAACATTGAAGAATGCTCTTTAGAACGAGAAGATCAAAACTCTCGGAGCATCGGTAACATGCCATCAAACCAGAAATTGTGAGAAGCGCATTTCGTAGGTGTGGTTCCTTATCCTTTGAGTCCTGCTGCTGTGGACTATAGCAAATATGTTGCCGATATTCTGAAGACCATAGTGGGAAAACCACAGCAAGAGAGTGACCGGAATACCTCTTCATCTTAACAACTGTTCCCTACTCTTAATTAGAAACTGAAGTTCGTGCTTGGTGATCTGGAAGAATGTATGCCTCCTCGTGTTCTTAATATGTTCCATGACAAACTAAGATGTGATAAAGAAGAAGAGAGTGATGGTGATTCAGATTTGGATGCATATTGGAAAAATGTTAAAACTCAGTACAGTGTGACACATGAAACTAAATTGGATGATCAAAACTAAACAAATGATTCAAGCTCAGAAGAAGAAAGCGAACAGAAAGAAAGTGATGATCCTCAATTCACATGGAATAATGAACGCTTAAATGTGTACGCACCTTTACCCAAGAAGGATCTTTTATGTGCCATCATTTCGAAAACTGGGGTAAAAATTCACAAGGCAAAATTATTGCATCAAAATGAGATTGCTTCGGAATTATCATGCTCGTTTTCCTCAAGTAGTAGTGATGATCTTTAAAAGAGTTTCTCAAACTTCCTAAAGCCACGGAGAAACCTCATCATTTAGGCTGAAGAAAATGTATGCAATATCTTCCGAGAAATACCGGGAAGGACTGAAGAAGAAGAAAGGCAACAAAAAAGATTAACGTAAGATGCTCCTGTCTGTGCTGAAGAGTAGCGATATGAAACAAATATTTTGTAGCTTAGAACATTTTAATATGTATTTTTCTTTGCGTCTACTATCTTAGTTTATATTTTAGAATTATTGCAATGTGTTTACAATGAAACTATATCTATATTACAATAAAAGAGAATTGTTTAAAAATAAAATCTTCTGTTCGATATTTAAACATCGCTGTTCAATATATGAAACCTTCTGTTCGATAATTAAAACCTCATTGTTCGATATATAACACAAGCCGTTCGATACAAGAAGTAATACAACTTTGCTATTTAAATGTTCTTCAAATTTTAAAATAGTTAATTATAATTGCCGTAATGGCTGGTTTCAACCAATAAATAACACCTTTAAAGTTTTATCGCTCAAACAGGGCCCTGTTCCTCGCTAATAGAAAATATTGATTAAAAATTCATAAGAATGCCCTTAAGTGTTCTATATGTAGTGCCATTACCCTAGTTAGCGTTTGATTGTGTCATTTACAATAAAAAATCATGTTCCTTCCAAAAAAATCTCACGAGTACAATGTGTGTGTCCTAAGACCCGTTTGTGGGCAGCTTTGTTCAGGACACTGTCATGTGCTTGCATTTTGTTATTAAAAAAAAGTAGTGATATTTCATATGAAATAACTTCATCACACATATCCTGGTACGTAATCTACAATGCTTCATACATGCATGAATGGAAATGGAGTTTGTATGCTGTTTGCAGTACTTGTTATATGGAGGGAGTCTGGCATCCTTGCTGTTGTTGTTTTTATGTGATTCTTCATTCTAGAAAAGAATCATGAAAAAAATAATTTTTTAAAAATTAATATATCCTTTGCAATTCGACCCATCCTCATGACGAAGGACTTGCTGTTCCTTAACCTCCAGACATTGTTATTATCAACTTCGTCGAAAGTAACAGTCTTTCCTCAAATAGCGGAAAACAGCATCCATAACTTTAAGATATACAGAGTACATACCAATCACACATTCTCCGATTCATAAGATAACACAAGGTAAGTTCAGTGACCTCATCAGATATCCAGAACTCCCTAATAATAATAATAATAATAATAATAATAATAATAATAATAATAATAATAATAATAATAATAATAATAATAATAATAATAATAATAATAAAAAAAAAATTTATAGATACATTTTATTATTTTAATTATAAATTTTATTATAAAAAATATAAATATTATAAAATCTAAACTCCAGAACATCTACAGGTTTTAGATGAACTTGTAGGAAAACCTCCTCAGCCCAAAGCAGCTTCGCGAGGTTTAGTTCTGGTTAGGATCCCTAGTCCAAAGCGACCTCGGGTTTAGGTAAAGGTGAGCTTCTTAGTCCAAGGCGACCTCGGAAGCGGGTGTAGGCTATTTGATCAGCTGTCAAACTGATAGCTGGTTCAGAAAACAGAAAACAGAAAAATTATATTTAAGGACGCCCCTCAGGAAAGCCCGCGCCCTGACAGAGAGTAAGGCATCAACCATCTGTCTACATGCCTCTCCTCACATGCAATTAGTAAACTAAAGTATCTGTCGGATGGGAGTGTATGTCGCGGCTTCTATCTTTAACGGAGACATTTACACGCAAATCTAAATGTGTAGAAATAGAAGGAAAGAAGGGTAAAATAGATGATAGGAAAGCGCGAGAGAAGGTTTATTATGTTTTGAGAGAGGGACAAAAAACCTGGAAACCAGGAAAAAACCCCCTATATCGGTCATGCTGCATGCATAAGTATTTACATGGCAAAACCACATAAGAAGGGTGGTGAAAATCCATGTAAACATGTCTGTAGTATTAAATCAATAACTTATCTGTTTAAATGCAAACCTATCTTACATCTGTTGAATGTTTATAAAAATCTGTGTTGTCTGTAATGGGGAGTGTTTTGTTAGTGGGACATCTGTTATTTTTTTAACATGCAAAATATCCGTATCGTAGTCCATGTCTGTGCTGTTGTTGTCATTGGGTTGCAGGCTGCAGCATATTTCATCTTCTTCTATCTTTTCCTTCTGCTGCTACTACTGCGTGACTTTTGAGGAGGCTGGATTTCCTTATTCCTATTGGTGGCCTTGTCTTCTGAAACATCAGTGCTAGCAGGTTTTCGTTGTTCTTTTATTTTTTCAGCATAGGTGGGCCTAGTGATATGGAGCTTACCGGAAGTTGTTGTTAGTGCATTTATAGTTTTCAAGAAGACTTTCTTCGTTGCTATTTGTATGGCATCTAGTATCCTATGTCGTTCGTTTTGCGGTGTTGTTAATGTTAGGACTGTAGTTACCCACATAATGATGTCATTGGTTGCAGAATCTATTGCTGAGTTAATTGTTTCTTCAGTTGGAATGTGATGTTGAGGTTCGCTGGACGATGATGGTTTCTGCGTGTTCTGGTCCTGAAAAGGGCCAGTTGTGATAGTGTTCTCTTCTATTGAGAAATTGATAAGTTTGTTTTGTTTATGTGTCTTCGGTTTCTTGGGGCAGCTGCTACTTCCAGTTCTATGGTTGGCTTCTTTGCAAGTAGCGCAGAAGTTCTTGTTAATAGGTTTTCTACAGTCTTCTGTGTGAGATTCTCCACAACGGAAACATACTTGCTGTGTTGTACACTGAATGCGGCGATGCCCATACTGGTAACAGTTCCAGCAGAGCATCGGTCTTGGTTGTAGTTTGGAGTTTTCCACCTTATAGCGTCTATTTTGGACTGTTAGTCCATGTGTTGTTAGTTTGTCTACGTCAGCTGCACTGTTTGAGAATAGTCTCAGCATAGGTGCTGGGCCAGTTTTCGTTTGGATACGAATAAGGTTGGTGAATTTAATATTCTGCTCCGTGAGTGCTGTTCTGATTGGTTCAATGCTGTTTGTGATGGGAATCCCTTTGATCACGCAAGTATATGTTGTTTCTCGTTGTGGCTTCTTTTCTGACTCCTTGATAGTAGCATTGGGTTTTCTTCTATTTTTCTTCTTCACTAATTGGAAATCGGCCGATTCCGTCTGGTCATTTTGCACTTCTTTCTGAGCTTCTTCACGTTGGGAAGAGTTGTCTTGGTGGCTGTTGTCTTCTTCTTGTGCTGGTTTCTTCTCTAGTGTGGTTTCTCTGTGGTCCTCATAAGAGCCGGATTTCTCTACTGTGTGTGGCTTCGACACTTGACTTGGTTGGTTTTTCACCTGTATATTTGTGTGGCTCTCATAAGAGCCGGAGTGTGGCTTTATCACCTGTGTGGGTGCTGGTTTCTCTGCCTGTGTGGTGTCTTCTTGTTGCGGGTCTGGAGATTTTGCAGTTTCGTGTTGCTTATCATCGTGTTCTTCCAGGATAACTGACGTGGAGCCGAAAGTTGTAGCTGGATCTGCGTTTTTGAACAACTTCAGGAACATGCTCCGCGACACTTCTGTTCTGAAATACACACTATAGTTATGTTCACGTAAGCACTTCACTTCAAACTCGTATCTGTGAAGTTTTCTGGCTATGGCTCTGACTACGTCGCGTTCAGAGAAAGTTGGGAACACGTCCTGGATGATCACTGGGGCAACTTGCAAGAAAGGTTCCAAATTGACCTCATTCTCTTGTTGCACCGCTTCTGTATAGGTCTCCGCCGGTCTTCTCTTTGGTGTCTTCTTTCGTGGTCTTGGCATGTCTCTGGAAAGGGCCGCACTTCTTGGTTAGTGGTAAAACTTGTTTCGGTGAGAAGGGAAAGGTTCCTCTAAGTTTTGTGTTTTTGCCTCTCTAATGCTATCCCGAAGAGATAGTATTGTGTTCACGTCAGCCGACTGTCGCCAAAGGCTGTACAACCTATATGGCCAGCGCGAAGCTTGACTCACGATAGGGGGTCCAGCCGACGCAAAACGATGCCTATTTCTCCAGGAAGCGGTGTGTGTACTGTGTATGTAATTTTCAGTTCTTTATTTACACACTATCTCTATCTTAAGATGCTCACAGAATTATCTGAAAAGACTATTCTGTGGCTGTTACTCTTCTCTGCTCACAACAGTTTTTCTCTCGCTGCTGTGTTTGGCTGTGACTATTTCGTTAACACCGCAAGGTTTCCACAGTCATATCGACGATTCCTCTGTTCAGCTGCAACATCTCCGCTCTTTAGGCTCCGCTTTTATAGATGGTCTCCTGGTGGCTCGTTCCTCCTCGGGCTCCATCGTCTTGGTTTTGTGTCTTTCTAGTTGTAGTTTCTCGTCTGCTTGCACTGTTTGTAAGTAGTAGCACGTATTGTGGTAACATGTGCTAGGGCTGAAGGCAGTGATCCTTACAATATAAACAGATGGAGTGCAGTATGCCATAATAAATACACCTTTGGAAATCACTTGAATGTCTTATAACTTGTATAACTTATCATACATATTACTAGGCAACGACATTCAAAATTCAAAATTGAACTGAGCGAGATTACCAGCAAAATATGAAATATGCAGATTGTAAGTATGTCTTAACTCACAAATGTTTCAGTTAATGACCTTTATCAACGCTCAAAATTTAGAGATTTCTTGAATAGCATATAATACAGAACTAAATGTAAGAATTTGTTTCTTACGTCTTTGCATATATTTTTTAAAAAGTAGACGCAGGAAATTTACCCTCGACGATCTACTTTATCATGCAAAGTTCAGTGAATATTGCTCAAAGGCCATAGGAACTACACAGTGTGGCTTAAGAATTTCTTTTGCCCAGCTTAATAATGCCATTATCTCGCAAATTATTTATTCAATTTATTTAAGCTTCATTTTCGTGTTTAACAACCATAAAACCATAAAGGAATTATATAATATTTTTACCATAACATTCAACTTTTGAAAATTTGTTAAATAATAATAATAATAATAATAATAATAATTGTATTTATTTATTTTTTAAGTGCTATGAACAGCTCGTAGGCAACAATACAGCACTATGTTAAAACTATTATATAATCATTTTAAACAGACCAGAAAATTTACAGTATAGAATGACTATTAGAGCAGTTAGAGGCCTTTGTCAGAAGGTTAATAAATATTAGAATTATAAGGTTCAAACTGATATAGAAAATAAAAACTTTTAAAAATAGTCATTTCATAATATACTATTAACAGAACTATGCAAATTAAAATCTCATTTAACTAACATTTAAAAGAATGACTTGCTTTGCACTTTCAGCATGCAAAAATCTTGGTCACTTATTGCCATATTTTAACATAAAAAATAGACTGGTTCTTTGAATTAAAGATTATAATATAAAAAATCATTGAAAAATACACAATAACAATAAAATAAAGATTGGCAGCTAGAATCCTTGTCATAAAGTTAAAACAGTTTAATTTTTGTAAGAAATGCTCTGATATTTCTCCTAACATGTTCATTTTAAATTGTAAGACATTGTCACCCTTCTTAGTATTTCACGTTTTGAATTTAATGCAACCAGTGTCGATCGATTGTTAACACTAAAAATCGGCACTCTTATTTCCATATTTTCTAAGCAATATTCGCTACTATATTTGTAATCCAACACCATTTGAATAAATAATTTATCAATAACTTTCCGATAGAAATTGAAGTTCCCAAAATGTTAACTAATGCCTATATTCATATGCATATTAATCCTTTTTCATTTTATAACATAGTAGACTTATAAAACATTTCTGTACAGCTTCTATTTTGTTAACAAGAGTGTTAGATAGACTGTTCCAGACAACTGAACTAAATTCTAGTTTGGATCTAACACACACGCGAACTACCATTTATAAAATCAGGCCACGTATAAAACCTATTGTTTTTCTTCTTGATTGTACCATGTCATTTATATGATTACCAAATTTTAATAGCCTGTCATACAAAATACCGAGATCTTTAATTTGTTCAACTTTGTCTATTGTTACTCCATGAATTTTATATTTGCTAACAAAATATTGAGTTTTATTATTGAAGTCATATGTTTGGTTTTCTTAGAGTTGATCATTAATAAATTATTTTCGCACCAATGATTTATTGTGTCTAAATCTTTCTGCAACAGATAATTATCGTACTCGTTATTAACTACTCTAAAAAGCTTCATGTAATCTGCGCATAATAGTATTTTTGAGTATACCAAATTTTATTATTTGATTGATTGGCCTTTACAAAATATTTTTTCTTATTTATCAATGATTTAAGATATCTAGTCATCCATGGGTCCTTATTTGTTGTGTTATTATTATATAGTTTCTTCTGTACATGAGAATCAAAAACTTCATCTATATTGCCATACAAGATTTCAGACATTTTATCGTCATTGTTGGTAGGATCATTGATTTCTTTTACATTCCTAATTCTGTAATAAACCTGTAAGAAATCAGCTTTCTTAAAGTCATAATTGCTGGTGTGTTTATTATTATTATTATTATTATTATTATTATTATTATTATTATTATTATTATTATTATTATTATTATTATTATTATTTTATGTACTGCAGTGGTTCCCAAACTTTGTTTCGGTTCACGATGCCAGTACCAGAACGATATTCAAAAAATATAAACCCTAGGCTTAAGGTTATTCATAACGTCCAAATAGTTTGTGTCTAAAACGATAGATGGCGCCACCGTCACCAATGTTAACATATACAACTAATAAAATTAAAACAATCAAAAATAAAATAAAAAATTCAAAAATTTAGCAAAAACGGATATAATCTGGTTAATGGACTTTAAAAAATCTAGGGAATGGTACGTGTCGATTTCACATATTGTTATTAGTTTCATTGTTAGAGGCCACCATTGTTAAGTAAACAATCAACTTTATCTGCCGTACTTTCTACCAGAAACTCACCAAACTTTGCACACCCATTTAAGATTGAAATATCTAGGGAATGGTACGTGTGGATTCCACATATTGTTGTTAGTTTCGTTGTTGAAGGCCACCGTTGTTAAATAAACAATCAACTTTATCTGCCACACTTTCTACCACCAACTGACCAAACTTGACACAACCATCGGATTAGCACAGAGATATCTACTGAATGGTACCAGTCGATTTCACATATTGTTAGTCACATTGTTCGAGGCCACCATTGTTAAATAAAGAATCGTTGGATTTCTCCATTGTTAAATAAACAATCAACTTTATCTGCCATACTTTCTATCACAAATTAACCAAGCTTGGCATACTCATTTACGATTGAGATATCTATGGAATGGTACGTGTCGATTTCATCTATTGTTGTTACTTTCATTGTTAGAGGTCACCATTGTTAAATGAACAATCAACTTTATCTGCCATATTTCCTACCAGAAACTGGCCAAACCTTGCACACACATTTAATATTGAAATAACTAGGGAAAGATATGTGTCGTCTTCTCATATTGTTGTTAGTTTCATTGTTGAAGATCACCATTGTTAAATAAACATTCGTTGGATTTCTCCATTGTTAAATAAACGATCAACTTTATCTGCCATACTTTCTACCACAAACTAACCAAACTTTGCACACTCATGAACGATTGAGATAACTATGGAATGGTATGTGTCGATTTCACATATTGTTGTTCTTTCATTGTTGAAGGCTACCATTGTTTAATAAACAATCGTTGGATTTCTCCTTTGTTAAATAAACAATCAACTTTATCTTATACTCTTTCTACCACAAACTAACCAAATTTGGCGCACTCGTTTACGATTGAGATATCTATGGAACGGTACGTGTCGATTTCACTTATTGTTGATAGTTTCATTGTAGAGGCCACCATTGTTAAATAAACAATCAACTTTATCTGCCATACTTTCTACCAGAAATTGACCAAGTGTTGCACACCCATTTGAGATTGAAATATCTAGGGAAAGATATGTGTCGATTTGTCATATTGTTGTTAGTTTCATTGTTGAAGACCACCATTGTTAAGTACACAATCGTTGGATTTCTACATTGTCAAATAAACGATCAACTTTATCTGCCATACTTTCTACCACAAACTAACCAAACTTTGCACACTCATAAACGATTGAGATATTTATGGAATGGTATGTGTCAATTTGACATGTTGTTCTTTCATTGTTGAAGGCCACCATTGTTTAATAAACAATCGTTGGATTTCTCCTTTGTTAAATAAACAATCAACTTTATCTTACACTCTTTCTACCACAAACTAACCAAATTTGGCGCACTCATTTATGATTGAGACATCTATGGAACGGTACGTGTCGATTTCACTTATTTTTGTTAGTTTTATTGTAGAGACCACCTTGTTAAATAAACAATCAACTTTATCTGCCATACTTTCTATCAGAAACTGACCAAATGTTGCACACCCATTTAAGATTGAAATATCTAGGGAAAGATATGTGTCGATTTGTCATATTGTTGTTAGTTTCATTGTTGAAGGCCACCATTGTTAAATAAACAATCAAGTTTTTCTGCCACACTTTCTACAACAACCTAACCAAAATTTGCAGACTCATTTAAGATTAAGATATCTATGGAACGGTATGGGTCGATTTCACATATTGTTGTTAGTTTCATTGTTAGAGGCCACCATTGTTAAATAAACAATCAACTTTAACGGCTATACGTTCAACCACAAACTAACCAAACTTTGCACACCCATTTAAAGTTGAAATATCTATGGAATGCTATGTGTCGATTTCACATATTGTTGTTAGTTTCATTGTTGAAGGCCACCATTGTTAAATAAACAATAGTTGGATTTCTCCATTATTAAATATACAGTCAACTTTATCTACCATATTTTCTACCACAAATTAACCAAACTTGGCACACTCATTTATGATTGAGATATCAATGGAATGGTTCGTGCCGATTTCACATATTGTTAGTTTCATTGTTGAAGGCCACCATCGTTAAACAAAGAATCAACTTCGCTATATTTTATACCAGAAACTGACCAAACTTGGCACACCCATCGGATTACCACTGAGATATCTAGGGAATGGTACCTGTCGATTTCACATATTGTTCTTAGTTTCATTGTTGTAGGCCACCATTGTTAAATAAAGAATCAACTTTATTTGCTACATTTTGTACCAGAAACTGACCAAACTTGGCACACCCATCGGATTACCACTGAGATATCTAGGGAATGGTACCTGTCGATTTCACATATTGTTCTTAGTTTCATTGTTGTAGGCCACCATTGTTAAATAAAGAATCAACTTTATTTGCTACATTTTGTACCAGAAACTGACCAAACTTGGCACACCCATCGGATTACCACAGAGATATCTATGAAATGGTACTTGTTGATTTCAGTTGTTGTTGTTAGTTTCATTGTTAGAGGCCACCATTGTTAAATAAACAATCAACTTTATCTGTCATACTTTCTACCAGAAACTAACGAAACTTTGCTTACCTATTTACGATTGAAATATCTATGGAATGGTACATGTTGATTATCAAGTGCTAACAAGCCCTAGCCAAATTGTGTGTAATACATCAGTATGCGTTGGGATCAAACGATAATTATTCGTGATGAAACAAGCTGGCCAAATTCCGATTGAATTTGTTTTCATGATGGCTGTGGTGGAGGGGCTAACAGGTCATCGGTAAATGTTATTGTTCGGAAAATGGAATAGTGCAAAAAAATAAACATATTCCATTCAGAACTTTGTTGTGCCTGCTTTGTAACCAGTGTGAATTAGTTGTGTGCCGCCAGATTTCTTTTTTTTCTCAGGTGGAGCGGGATGGCCCCCTACAGCGTTCCTAGAATTACACTCTAAAAGCCCACAGTGTTCCTAGAATTGCACTCTAAAAGCCCCTCCCATATAACTGACCTGTGTTTCACAGCAAACACCTCACATTTGAACTCTGGTGAGATTCTGTGTAAGTTTGTTGGCTGTACGTACAAATTGAGAGAATAAACATGTATTACGGAATGAGAAGTTCTCGAAATAAATTTGCAAGCTGAATATTTTTTTGCGACATAAGTGAAGAGTAATTGTATACCCTTGAAGAGTACCCTGGAGAGTAAGAAAGCTCTAAGCAAAATAATCATTGAATAAATAGCAATGTAATCACAGTAATGTATATATGGCATGTTGTGTTTCTACCAGATTGTCAGAGCACTAATTCTCTCATTTTTTGATGTGAGCGATCTCGCTATCGAATCTCCAGAAGAACATTAAAAAAAAAAGTTTTATTTAGGTCTATTCCATTTTAAACAAACGAAATACGTTGCGTAAAAGAACTTTCCATGTTAAAATATTTGGTGGGTAGAGTAGTTTGTGTGGGATTTGATTGTTATTGCATGTATCTATTGCATGCTGAATGGGTAGCTGGGAAAGCAGCCAAGATATTCATTCTGACGGTTGCAAGCCCGTGAAAATACAGAGCAACAGTTACTCCAAGGGAGTAGATAATAGATAAAAATTCTTAAAACTACTGTGGGGGAGAGAGCCGAAAGAGGGTATAGTGTGAAATTTTGTCCGCAACTAGGGAAGTTCCGCCAGGAAGCAGGATCACCTGTGTACGGCTCTCGTTGTTGAGACATTAAAAATTTTCAATTACTCGTATACGGAAGATAAACATTACGAAACTATTTTTATTTATTTATTTATTTATTTATTTACTTATTCCTTGGGGGGTAGTCTATCTCAGAAGATTGCGATTAGCATAATTCTTTGTTTCAGGAGTGCGCTTCCAACCCACCTTCCAGAGGCGGATTTTGGGCGGGCGAACCGGACCTTGTCCTTAGGTCCACACATTAATTAAAGTATATGTAACACACATGTACGTGTGTGTGTGTGTACGTATATATATGTATATGTATGTATGTATGTATGTATGCTAAATGTAAAATATTTTTGAACCAATGTTTCCAATCCAAATAATAGAGCCCCACGGCTCCAACTCGCCAAAAACAAATTCCGCCTGTGTCACCTTCTACACATCAGTGGCTATGCCTATAGTTTTTCTAACAATTGACTGAATGTGCTTTTCAAGTTTCTAGCTCATTTTCTTGGAAAGAGAATGCGTGAGACTGTCTTAGTGTTGCAACGAGACGAGACAGGACCCTTTGAAGCGAGACACGATACAATACGAAACGTTTCGTTAAATGTCTCGTCTCGTGTCTCGAAAAAATACAAACACAGTTTCTGAATTTGCTTAAAAATTTATTAACTCGGAATAAATTATTTGCCTTCGAAATGTATACCATCTTTTATTATTTCAAATGATCCAAATGATTCAATGTTTCAAATCCTACAAAGAACAGGGAATACCTAAAGCATTTTTTAAAATGATTCTTACAAACAGCTTTCACTTCCATTTTTCAATCGATTCGAGTTTAATTATTTTGTGATAGTGCTCCAGATTTAAATACAATGTAAAGCGTTCATTGAGATCTGTGTTTCAGAAGATTTTATTCCGGGGGCTGGTGGAGATATCTACTTATAAAAATCCTGTTATAGAAGTACAAGTTCGCGTAGAAGTGGCAATTTTATCAGTAACTAACTATTGTTTCATGGTCTTTCTCGTTCCGAACCAAGACAGAAACGTGCCAACCTTTCTCTATACTGAGTTTTAAAAAGATTCTGATTTTACAATAAAATTTATCTTTTTTATCCTTTTATGATGTTATTCGAAGATAAACCATTTTTTAAATGGGAAAGTTACATAGGCCTCCTTATTTGTTGAAGTGGCGCCAGGGGTTCTGAAAAAAGGATATCAGATTAAATGGGGAAATCTTGCCTTTCGACTGTACTGACGGTATTGACAAATGTTCCTATCGAAGTAATTACGGGTTCAGTCGAAACTAAGCAGTCGTGTTGTGTGTTGTGCTCTGTTAACCAAACTTGGTTAAAAGTTGTAATTTTAACCACTTGGTATAACAGCTCTTTTTGTGGGCCTCAGCCTTTCTGGTGTTGCCACGAGACGAGACAGAACCATTCGATACGAGACGAGATGGGCACATCTTTTCTAGACGAAACGACACAGCCAGAAATCTCGTCTTGTCTCGTTTCGCCTCGTGGCAACACTAGACTCTCTAGATATATCAGTGAAAGGAATGATAACGTTCCTCACGGAGCACATGTTAGCTCTCAGCCTCTTTCTTTCACTGATGTTTGTTTACGTAGTAGACGAATATATAGAGAGTAACAAAAGGATGAGATATGCAGATTCTCCTGAAACCACATTAAAATTGTAGCAGTATTTGGAGCTTGTTATAAATGGATTTACCGGGGAACTAAAATAATTCTGGGAACTGATCATACAGTATTGATATAAAGAAAACATGGAAATAAGTAAATACATAGAACTGAAATCGTGAATTTGTTTTCAAAATATAGAAATCTCGAAGGAATATCTGTTTAGGTGACTTTAATTGTAAAGGAATTTGGAATAAATTTCCATTCCCTTATACATAAAACATATAAATCTTATACATAAAAAATAGAAATCTTATACATAAAAAGTAGAAATCTTTCTTTTAGCGTACGAATGAGATGCTTTAGGAAATTAGGTTAAGATAATTAAAATGATACTGTCCTTTACAAAATTTAAGGGGAATACCATGATCGAAAAAGCATGAGTCAAACTATAAAGGTCAATGGTAGCTTTTGTCATTTCTTACGACCACTACACGCATTTTATTGCGAAAAATTTATTCGTATTATAAAACCTATATCATTCAATAAATGTCAAAATTAACAGATCTTGCGAGATGAAATGACAAAAATTGTCATTACCTCTGTCGCATAATAAATAAAAATATATATAAATAAATAGAATATAAATTCCAAGTTCAAAACGTGAGGAAAGAAACCAGCTGTTCGCGCTTCAAATTATGAAAAATGTACCAAAATGGTTGAAATTATGATTTTGTATTTCTTTACGAGAAAGAAGAATAAAAATAAAAATTGGAGCAATTCTAATCATGTATGAAGTTCACTATCTTCTTCAAGTTACTAAACTACAAGTGTTTCAACCATTTTTGACACATATCTCGAAAACTTTTAGAGATATTAGAGGCAAGAATACGTGGTTGATAATGAGCTTTTTAATTGTGTCACAATACTTTTGAACTTTACCTTATGAGAAATGGCATATTCCAAAAATAATTCAGTACTACCCTAACCTGAATTTTACCAAATGATTAGCGAAAGTGATACGGTGTGGCACTGAAACATTGCTGTGTTGACCAAATATCAAGAGAAAAGTTGGAAAACTAAAAGATAGCGGACTTCAATCTAGACAGCCGGCGACGTTGGGTGTAGTTGTGCTGACCACTAACATAAGCCCGCTGCAGACTCAGATCACAAGGGACTGTTTCGCCAGGAGTTTATGCATATTGGTGTTATTATTTTACCTTACATTCTCTGAGTAGCGTAAGTAAGGACGAATGGGCCTCCCGCAAAAATGTTAAACGGACCCCCTCTTTCAACATTCATAAGTCACGTAAAATTTACAGAGAACAGTTTTGACTTTCTATGTTCTATCTAGTGAGTCACAACTTGCTCATATGCAAAAAATGCACATTATTATTATTATTATTATTATTATTATTATTATTATTATTATTATTATTATTATTATTATTATTATTATTATTATTATTATTATTATTATTATTATATTGTGATATAGTTTTCGTCTATTCTGCTGTACCAACTTCGAGAGTCTACGACATCCAACATTTTTAATGAGGCGTGGTCGTCCCACTTTTTGTTGTTTGGTTCAATGCTGGTTTCACTGTCCTTTGCCCATCTTTGAAATACATAAGCACTGTAGATCACGAAAACTCGACAAGTCGCGCTGTTTCCGAAATGAAGCTCCCAGCCATTTAGTCACCCTGATATATCGTCGTCCTTCCCCATTCAAGGCACAAGCACCACACTGACTAATCGAGTGAGATTCTTGTCGTGTTTGGCGCGCGGTTGTGTTATGCCTTGTAGCTCTTATCTCAGCCCGATGATTTCGTTCAAAAAGTAGCGAGTTGTCATAATGTTTTCGCTGGTCACTATAAGTTTTGTTGATATTTAATTTACTAAATAATCGCTCAGGTATTACCGTCTTCATAGGTAAAAATGAGATATAGTTGGAACATCACATAATTTTTAACATCATAACATTATAAAGTTTAACTTCGAAATTGAAATAGGTCTCTTTCTGTTCTGGGCCTCTTAATGTTGCGGGCCCTGCAGGCCCTTTAGTTGCGCCACAGCATTCTCTCTACTCAGAAGGATAGGGACAAATAGAAAAGTCAAAATTCATTCTGTGTATTTTTCATGCATCATACACTTCAGAAAAAAATCATATAATACTGATATGTAAAAAAAAATATTAGTATTGTTTGTTTGTTTTCTGTATACAAAGAACCATTTAGGTTTTTTTTTAAAAAATCTCATATTCTGGTAATAATCGAAAAAAAAAAGAAAAGAGTTTCATGTGATAAACGGACGAAAGAAAATTTGTCAACGCGGTGCGAATGACGTTCTCTGCAACCTAATTCCCGTTTTTCGTACAAAAACTCTATTCCTACCTGCAAAAAGAAAAGATTTGGTTGAGGTTTTGCCCTGCGGCTGAACAACACGGCTTGTAAAAATAGACTCTGACTGACTGCAGGTGCGCGAAAATAAAAAACTGCTGGATTCCTCTCCCCGCCCACTTCAAGTGTGGATATACTGGACACATTCAAACTGAGCGGTACGATCTTTCAGTTCTTCCCAGTAGCCAGGATAACAGCCAGTAGCGTAGCCAGGATGTGTGTTTGGGGGGGAGGGCAAGTGCTGTTATAGGTACATATAGAAAAATTACAAACAAAAAAATATATAAACATAAAAATATATTTAAAAAAATACAAACATCAAAGTACCAAAGTACATTGTCGGACGTCTTTGGGAAGGGGGGCCCTCTGTCCCCCTTTCCTACGCCACTGGTGCCAGCAGTGATTGCTAAACGGAAAAGTGAGCATCTGGTGGCGAAAAGGCGAAGTACTCGGACAAGAGGGAAGGCACAGAAACCTTAATATCGTAATACTAACATCGAGTACATTTTTCTCTTCTCTGCAAATAGCTAGGGGATCCCAGGTTGTTGCAGTATACAGTTGGAGAACTACTGGAGAGCTTTGTAGAAAATTCTGCTTTAATAACTTGTCATAAGTAGAAATATCTTTTAAAGGTCAGTTTTCTTTCTTTCTTTATTTATTTATTTCAGTTAGCACGTGAGGTGTGGGCGAAAACATTATGGGCTAATTTGAATCCACAGCAGCTAGTTGACGGAATTGAAGGTTTTATGAAGGAATTCCGTAAAGTTCCCAGGGCTTTCAGAACCCTTCCAGTTGGACAAGTGTTAGAAATGAAAATGAAGGATTTCAAGAATGCTGTGCCTCTTTTTGTTGAGTTGAAGAACGAAGCACTTCGAGAGAGACACTGGAAGGAACTCATGAATAGAACAGGTGAGATACAAGATGTGTTAATAAAGTTCGGTAAATCGATCAAAATTAAGACGTGGAATACAAACATTTTTTGAATTAAACTATAAACAATTTAAACTCATTTACAGAATGATTGTATTTACTTGAAATTTCGATTTCTGAAAATACCTTGTAGTACTTTAAAATTTTCGGATTTTCGGCTTCCCTGGAGGAAATAATAAAAGCATTACGGAATTTAAAAAAAGGAATATATTCACCGGAATAAAGCAGTGCTGAAAATATCTTGTCAGTTGCTGCCTTATATCAAATGGTAATGCAGCACGCTCTGGAGCCAGCTGGCTCAATTTGTAAGTTTTTTTGTTCACGCAGGAAAGGTTACGAGTTAATATTAATGATTTTGTTGTGACGATACTGTATATATTCTTTAATTACTGGCTCCCATTACTTAACCAACCCTTATCAACACTAAGTTTTGGATTTTTTTAAAAGAGAAAAATATTCAAGCTTTTGCGTTTCATTCGTATCTTCAAGTAAAGCTCTTGATATCATAACATCTTATTATATTTCTTTTAAATGTTTCGAAAGACCTGAAACTGGGTGTTCTGCTTTAGCATCTCTGAGATGTTGTTTGATCCATACCTTTAAATTTCTTCATGCCTGTATAATCCTGGAAAAAACTGCACCTTCTCTCGTAGACTAAAATCTAGTAGACAGGCGGCAATTGACTACGTATTTTCTACTCTGCTTTGCCCACTGAGTGCATTTCTTTTGATGTTTTCTTCCTATTATTCGTAGCGAGGAAGGATCCAGGAGAAATCCGAAAGCTTGGAAGTGCACAGAATTTGATGTAAGTAAAATGTGTGGTTAAATTTCTGAGCAAGGTAGCATATAATCCTGTACAGAAGTTCACTAAATTAAACATTTTAGGAAATGTTTAAACGTCACCAATAAAATTGTATTTAATTAATTGTTTCCATGCCATTAGCTAACTAGTCGTTTCGAAAAAAAAAAAATCCGTAAAACAATTAAATATTCCGACTCTTTCGAAAAAAGTTGCATAATTCCTTATCGTAATAACTCCCTCCAGCCAATGTACACCTTTCAAATAGATTACACAAATGTTTCAAGCTTTAAGAAAATTGTTCCTTAGATATTCTTTCCAGCATAGTCGTAACATTTACCAGGATGCTGTAAACCCTAGAGAATATTTCATTTTTCCAGTACTCTTTCCGTCACAGATACATGCAGTCATTTAAATACACTTCTTTATTTCCCAAAACTATCTTCAGTGTACCGTGTATTTCTGTTGCAATTTTCCTCAAGTTAAAGAAAAAATTGTATTGAACCTTTGCGTCACGTTTGACTCGCTGAGACGTATGCCTAAAATCCTTTTTTCTATGCAACTTGAAATATTTGTATTAATGACGATCCTGAAGTTCTTGTGTATTTTTGGATGTTAATTTTACGTATATTTCAATATTTCATTCAGTTTAGTTTGCTAAAATAAGGATCGTCAAGAACAGTGCTTATATTCTTGATTCATATTTGTTTATTTCTTTTGTCAATGTACTAGTGTGTTTATTCTTGGTGCTGTAGTCAGCCAGTTACCATATTACCTTATAAGGTTTTCCTGTGTTTTTCACGTGATGATCATGCATATAGACTGATAGAAGATTCCAGTTACCATACGCTATAACATGAACATTGGCTGTAGTTTCTTATTATTATCACTAGCTATTTTATATCAAAAGTTGTCCTTTGTTCTTTGTTGTGCTTGTCTCATCAAGCACCAACGCGTTCAGGATATATATATATATATATACACTTACTTTGCGGTTGATCTTGTAATAACTTAGACAGAGCTCGTATCTGCTCCTTCATGTTCGGCGCACATAACGATGTAATTTTTGTGGACAACATAAGTTATCTTCTCTCTCTCTCTCTCACTCACACATGCACTACATCACATTATTTCATCTATACAGACATAGTAAATTTTAATACGTTTCGATTTAACCATTGTTTATAAAATGTTTGCTTAAATCCATATGGAAGAATAAATGCGATAAATATGTCATGGTGAAATTTTTCTTTGAGTTTGAAGCGTGCATATTCCTCGTCGTGTTAATTTTGATTTTTTTGGTGATGTTTATGTATACGAGGGTAGTTCAAGTCAATCCGGGACTTTTTTAACAACAAATAGAAGAACAGATTTCAAAGTGTGGAAAGTGGGTTTATTTTTCCACATAACCTTCAGCTACAGTTATTCACTTATCCCAGCGTTTAACTAACGCCTGAAATGCTTCGGCATAGAAAGGTTTAGTATTACGACGGAACCATTGTAGGACATCATTCTTCACTTCATCATCAGTTTTGAAATTTTATCCTCCAAGGAATTCTTTCAGGGCCCCAAAGAGGTGGAAATCACTTGGCGCTAAGTCAGAACTATAGAAGTGTGTGGTAATCTCTCCCAGCCGAGTTCCTGGATTGTTTGGAATGTGAATTGAGCGGTATGCGGTCGTGCATTGTCATGCAAAAAGAGAACACCCTTTGTGATCAAACCCGGATGTTTCTTCCGTAAGCTCTTGTGCACATCACGAAGAACACGCAGTAATACTTACTGTTTATAGTGACACCATGGGGTAAAATATCAACGTAAATAATTCCCTGTTTATCCCAGAATACACTTGCCATCACTTTACCAGCACACGCAACTGTTCGAAATTTCTTGAGGGGTGGTAATTCCGTATGCTTCCACTGCATCGATGCTCTTTTGGATTCTGGGGTGAAATGGTGAACCCATGTTTCGTCACATGTCATGATGTGATTCAGAAAATCCTGGCCTTCCCTTTCATAGCGTTTCTTCAGTTCTCTACAGACTTCAACTCTTCTGTCTGTCAAAAGTTGACAGCTGCTTTGGGACCCAGCGTGCACTCACTTTTCGGAACAACAAATGATCATGAATTATTGTGTTCAGTGTTCCTAACGACAGATTACACGCCCTTGCAATTTCACGACAGGTTATGCGATGATTGTCCAGGATCAGCTGCTCCACGCGCTGAATGTTCTCAGGAATGACTACCGTGGGCTGTGACCCACCACAGCCGGGATCGTCAGTAATAGAGATAGGCCATCTTTGAAGCGCTTACACCATTCAAATGTCTTACTACGACTGAGTGTCTCATCTCAGTACTGAACTGTATATTTCAGCAGGTTTTATGCCCTCGTTCATTTAAAATTTCATCACAATACACTGTTCCACGTAGACGTTCACACTGTTGTCCGCCATCTTGAATAACGGTCTGTCCAGAAGCACGGGAAATGAGCGCCGTCAACCAGTAGCAGGACACAGGTGCCACTTTCTACTGCATACAAAACCTCCAGCCTAGACGTCCATTTAAACCTGGAACCAGCCTAGACGTCCATTTAAACACCCCCCCCCCCAAAAAAAGTTCCAGATTGAGTTGAACGACCCTTGTATATTCCCTTCGTTATTTTGACGTTACATAAGAAAGGAGTAAATCGTATAGAATAAGATGCATATACGGGGTGTGGAACTAGAGAAACAACGGAAACACACTGAGAGATATTAAGTAGTGCCGATTTTAGGTATATATTCGTATAATTTGTATTTGTAGTGTATCTTCAAAGTGCTAGATATAAGTTTCATTTATCATAGTTTTATGACCATTTGTGCTTTGCTGCCTCTGCCCAAGATTAAATTATGAGTGATAGTGGCGTGATTTCAAGTGGTAGAGATACGTTGTATTTGGTGTCTAGTACCGGGATATTCTATGAATATTAACATATCCTAAGAACGAAAATTATATTCTAGAAATAACGTGAGTAAAAGGCTAATAGTCACTGCAAGAAACAAACCTCATCACGGGAAGTACCTCATCAGTCTTCATCGTCAGCCTTGGCACACTTCAAAAAGGATTTAAACCATAAAAATAATTTTAAAAAATGTGCGAAGTAAAAATCTTCTTGTCACTAGAGTTAGACAAGGTTTGTTTCTTGCGGTGACTATTCGCCTTTTACTTACATTATTTCTAATCATTATCACCGCTCGCAATATAATAATAATATACTCTAGAAGTTCAATATATGTTATTTTTAAAGCATCGATTGTGTAATACAAGTTCTTACATATTTCTCATCAAAAATTTCAAGGCTATTTACTCAATCTTTTTGACGAATTTCGTGTATATTAGTATTGTGAAATAAATTTTAAGATATAAATAAATAAATAAACTTAAACTACTCATAGGTTGTTTTAACATTTTGATACTTCCGTAAGTACAGATTTTTTTACTTTTATTATATTGGCGTAGAACCAGGAATGAATTAAACTAGCAGAGAAGAGAAAAGTGGCAAAACTTCGTTGGCTACAAAATCCGACCTATATAACTACACAAAATTTCGTTAACATCGGAAAGGAAACTTCCAAAACCTTTAGAACAAAGAAACGTGATTCTTTGAAAGATAAAATTAAAGAACTTGAACCTAATAGTAAAAATAAAAACATTTGGGACATTTATAAGGGCATTAACGAATTTAAGAAAGGATATCAACCTCGCGCTTATATATTAAAGAAAGCTGACGGAACAATTCTTACTGATACAGATAGCGTATTAAATAGAGAAAGATTTCTTTGATGATTTACTTAACACGCAGCCGTACTAGACGTACTGTCAGCCAGTTTGAATCTTATGGTGGAAGAACATACATAAGGTTAAACTTGGTTACGAACTACTGTTTAATTGAAAACTTTCAACAGGACAGAGACTTCCACGTTTCTCTATCTTTCATATGTGCTTTATTGGAGTACGTGCAGATTATTGTTAATGATAGTTTTAATAAGTAATTTCTTTTATTTGTAATTAATAGTTTATTTGAAATGCTTATTTTCTTCTTCTTTAGGACAAGAATTTGATATGTCACCAGAGAGATTTACGTTAGAGAATATGTTTGCAATGGAACTACATCGATATCAAGATATAATTGCAGATATAATTGCAAATGCAATGAAGGAATTAAGTATAGAAAAGGGCGTGAAAGAAATTGCTGATGTAAGTTTTCTAAATTCTCTCTCTCTTTCTTTTCATCTATATCCTATTTGCTTTAACAAAAGAGACACTGACCAAAGCTTAAAACCCACTTTATTTTAAATTATAATTTGTAACTGTTTCGGATATCTAGCATATCCTTCTTCAGATACTATCGAAATTTTTTTTTTCGATAGTGTCTGAAGAAGGATATGCTAGATATCCGAAACAGTTACAAATTATAATTTAAAATAAAGTGGGTTTCAAGCTTTGGTCAGTGTCTCTTTTGTTAAAATAATCAATCCAAAGCCATGAATAGTCTTACTATCCTATTTGCATCTACTCGTATATACTGTAGATATAGAATTAGATACAAATAAGTATACAATCGCACTACAGGTTGACAGGAATAAAATTTTTTAAAAAATTAAAAAATAAATGTTATAATTCAACAAGATTTACTAACTTCATTATTTGTATTTTAAATTTGAATAAATATATCAATAATTTCGACTACCTCCTCTATAGTCTTCTTCCAGAGATTATTCAGTTTGTTGTTAAGAAAATACATTCCATTACAACATCAGCATTACACAGGATACGGAAGTAGGCCGACAAACTATGATAACTTCTTAACTAAATTGCAAATATATTTGCCCAAAAAATCAACAGCGATTATCATCTCATTGAATATAAGTACTAGCTTAAGAAAAATAACCATTTTGGTTATTGCAATCTCTACTTTCAAATTTATAGTGCTGGTCAATCCTGTGCCTTAGTGAATCGGTATATAGTAGTATATAATGGAAATGAAAATTGTAAAATGATATTTAATTTTTGTTAATATAGCTGTCGATGTTGCTTTCTTTATCCAAATTTCTTTATTGATATGAGCCCTGGATCCTTAGAGTGGGTGTAGAAAGATCAAAATACAATCCTTTCAGTGTATGAAGTTGATTTGTGTAACATAACACATAACACTTGTGTTTCGTATATAATACAATTGTTTGTAATTATAGAAATATTTAGACAAATCTGGAATCTTAGCTACACTTTCTTTTCTTGAATTCCTAATAGGTTCCGTAATTCTAAATTCATAATTTGCTCCTAAACTCTACTTTTTATATTACGTTTAATCGTCCATATATACGTCCTGCTACATTCAAATTGTATTCCGTAAACTTCAGAAGGAAAATTCTGGTGTACAGAAATATATTTCAAAACAGTTAAAGTCTTTCTCTATTAGTGAAAGATTTGATTTTATTGATTGAAAAGTTGATTTTGAGATATAATTTCGTGCCATTTTCTTTATTCTATAAGATAATCTTAAATAGAGAAATATAGATCCATTTTTTCTCGCATAGAGGAATATAGATACATTTTTTTTTTTTTTTACCACTGTGCTTAAGTATTACTAGTTTCACTATAACATGATCACATTAATTTATCTAACTTAATAAACCTAAAAGTTACTGATCTTGCTCTTATAAATAGCTTATTTGTTATTCTAATAAAATGAAATGAAATCTTTGAATTTTACGTCCCACGGTTATGCCGGTTAGGCTAAAGGAGACGGTGATTATGAGAAATGAATGAAATGGTGGAATGAATAAAGTGGGAGGAAACGGAGAACCCCGCCGAAACCCACGCACATGGTGTTTGTCCACCACAAAGTTCACTTGGCGGGAGCAGGATTTGAACCCGGGACCCCATGCACCAGAGGTGAATGCTCTACCACTGAGCCATCGCGGCCCCCTTGTTATTCTAATATGTTTGGTCTGATATGATATGTCAGTTTGTTTGTTAATATTGTCCTACCAATAAATTTTGCTTCTGGTGTAGGTTCAAATTGATAATATGGCACTTTCTTTGAGATTTTCTTCTACATCATTACTATTTTCTGACGACTACTTGCTATAAGGTTAGCATATACGCCTTACTGGATGAGGGACAAGATTCGATTTCATGTTACATTAAGCTGTAGTTTCACATCTTATGTAGCCTGGGTGCTGATAAGGACGTTATACTTCAAACTAACATTATTATTATTATTATTATTATTATTATTATTATTATTATTATTATTATTATTATTATTATTATTATTATTATTATTATTATTATTATTATTATTATTAGACATGGGCGAACATGCAAGTTACAGTTATTAAATATGTCAAAGGAACAGAGCAAAGAGGACATGTTTTGGGTCCCGTGGATGAAATTTTGCAGACATTGGAAGATAATACAATGAACTTGCAAAGCATGAGTGGATCGCAGTAAGTATATTTTGTATAGGTTCTTAGTTACAATATACTGCATAAAAGCTAGAAGTTGTTAGTGTTATACACAGGGTGGCCCAAAAGTAGGTATACAGTACCGTACTGATCAGCTCATTGCATTATCATTTCTTATTGTTATCAGGTAGACTTAGTTTCTTTATTATTTATTCTGAATGTCTTTTTACTTATATCTTAAGCTCGGAACAGCCGAAGCAAATCAACCCATAAAGTAGAATGTTATACTTGATCAATGCATGGGAGTATACCTACTTTTGGGCCACTCTGTATTATTATTATTATTATTATTATTATTATTATTATTATTATTATTATTATTATTATTATTATTATTATTATTATTATTATTATTATATGTTTTTGTGTATTTGAGTCCAAATTGCTAGGACATTTACGTGTATACCTGTATCTTTTTTCGCTAAGATGTGTAATTTACAAAAAGTTAAATTTATATAATATTTTCTATATTGTTTTTCTCTAGTTGAAATACATATTTTAGCAAATATAATACATTATTTAAGCAATATTAACTCAATGGATCCCAGAGACTTCTTGAATCCATGGTTTAATTTCTGTTATTAAACTATTGCGTAACTATAATTTATTGACCTATGTAAATGTTTCGAAGGTAAGGAGGGCAATGATGATGATGATAATGAACAAAATCGTGGAATGAAGGAAGTGGGAGGAAACTGCAGAACCCCGAGAAAACTCACGCACACGGTGTTTGTCCACCACAAAGGCAACTTCCTCCTTCATGCAGCGGACCGTCATCGGTGGGAAGGGTGTGGGGTTAAGAGGGATAGCTTCATTCATCATCCAATTATCTCGTGTTTATTAGCATGTTTTTCTTTTGCTTCATTAGTTGCAAAAACCCTGCAGGACTCGCGTGCTTTTGGTTTGTGGTGAGAGTCTTACAAGAGGATGATCAGCGGACGTCTTTCTGTCTTAGGAACATATGCAACATCCCAATTTGTTTGGTTTGAGTCTAATATTTTGTGTGTGTATGAAATTCTGTTTTCTGTTCGTTCTCTTCTTTTTGTTCTGGGGCCGTGTGTTTCTGTCGAAGGAAATGGTGGTTAGGTGCTCTTCTCATTTTACTTGACCACATCGGCCCCACGTTGATATATTGATGAGACTGTGCTCACAGTATTACTAGAGAAGTAGCGTTTGTTCTCCCCGTAAGCGCCCCGGTATGGTGTTGCGACAATCACACTCATTTTGTAATTTATTATATCAGACCTCAATTCATGGATAAATCTTCTCTAAATTCTTTGGGTCTGAATTTCCCCGAAAGAAGTCCAAAACACAAAAATAAAAGTAAAATGTCTCTATGCGTAAATAAGCAGTAGAAAAGACAAATGTTAGAAGTCCATTGTTTCGCTACCTTGTAATTAAAATTTGTGATGAAAGTGCCAGTAGCGAGTCTAAACATCTGAGTGGGATTAAGAGTTTGTCTCCTTTCTAATTAACAAAGTAATTTTATACACTGTCGGACAGGTCAAAACAAAGGCGGCGTTAAGTGCGCGCGGGGCCTAATGCTAATAACGACCCCGCATGGCCAGAGTACTGATAAAAATCGCCGAGCGCCGATATGCTACTTCTAACACCGATAAAGCAGTAAGCAACTTCTTCAAATACTTGACTTTAATTCATATACCTATTATTATTAAATATTCTTATTTAATAATATATTATAAATAATATACTATAATAATATATTATAATAATATAATATTATTATTATTAAATTTTTTATGAATATTTATTATTAAATATTCTCTCTTTTTCTTATGAACAACGGTTTCTTATGAAAAAAATCGGACATAATTTATTTGAAAAAATACAATATCTTTTCATAAGAACATTGCAAGTTACAAGTGCACTGTGGATTTCGACATGCATGATGATGTTTTAATATGTTGGCCCATCATGTGTGTGCGCGATGTGCTTTTGTATCTACTTCTTGGACGAAACCTGCTCAGTACGCGGAGCCTCCTAAGCGCGGGACCTGGAGCGGTTGCCTCATTGGCCACCCCCAAACTCCGTTTCTGGGTCAAAGACATTAGAAAATTAAAAAATAGTACATTGTTGGTGGAAAGAACCAACGAAAAGGAAACTTAGAAGCTACTTAAATTAGACTGCAATGGATCACTTTGTATAATCGTAGAATGGTCGTAGAATGACCTCCACTCTTTACTGAGTGTTAGCTCGTGTGGAGATCTCCTGAACACTATTGATGAGGAGATTAAATTTTTGCTAGCAGGCCAACGTCTCGAAGTAATTTGGATTAAAAGTAAGAAGTCGTATGAACTACTTCCAACATAGTCATTGATTCTGACTTTCAGTTTGCCTACTTTCCCGAATTTATAAAGGCTGTATGTTATCTACTGAAAGTTCGACCCTACATTCCTGGTCCTTTTCATTTATTTCAGGTATACCAACACGTCATGCAATACGGAAGCTACTATTTGTGCAAAGTGTGGCCAGGGAAGCATGATGCGAATTCCTTGTACAGCGACCAAACCATCTCTTGTGTCATTTTATTTGGTCTAGGGACTATCTACCCTTTCAAAGAGAAAATCGTATCCGAGGTCTCGTTGTTATCGGAAACATATCTGTTGCCGATGCTAAACGTTGTCTAAAAAAATAGCGTTCCAACTTCGCTTTATTTTTCATTTGTCTATGTTGCAGCTATTTCTCGAAGATGCGTTGCAACCCAAACATCTGACGGTACCACCCAAACTTAACTCTCTACATTTAAGAGTCTTGATCCAAAAATCTCAGTTGTTGCTTTATATAACGAACGTCTGAGAACGCCACATGTTGCTCGTAACGATGATCTGAAACCAACGCTACCTTATCGTCACTCGCCATACGTTTTAGCATCAAGTTAAGCCAGCATATAAGACGTCGCCTGAAAAACCCTATCGTCTTTCAGAGGAAACCAAAGTCCCCCATCAATTCAAAAGTCACTTTCCATTCCACTGAAATCAGATATGGTTGAGAACGAACTGACGGATAATGAGATGGTAATTGGCTCATGATTAAGAGTTCATTTAAAATGTTGATCTTTTCAATTACGATGCTTTTACAATGGAAACTTTACGGCTTGAGTTAGGCCCGCAACTAGCCACAAAACCTTGGGGGGCCATAAATATGCTAGGTAGAGGGGGCAAAGTCGTAACAATTCTAAACCTCTATATATCAATAATTACACATACCTGATATCCGTAACTCTCTTCCTTTCCATTCACTCTAGCTCCCTAATATCGGTTTTATATAATCTTGTTAACCAAAAGGGGAAAATGATCTATTTCCTAGACTACAAATTTACTGGGCCCGTCGATGTGTGTTAGATGAAGAGCAGAATAAAATAATTCAAGTTAAGTTACGGTTAGGTTAGGCTACCTTAAATTGAATTTTGACGTCACGGTGCCCTCGATGTGCGTTAGATGAAGAGCAGAATAGAACAATTCAAGTTAAGTTACGGTTAGGTTAAGCTACGTTAAATTGAATTTTGACGTCACACGTATAAAAAAATGGACCACTTTGTGGGAAACTTTACTTTTGTGTGAATTAAATTCATAGAAATATTTTCCAAACGATAAAAGCATTGCCTGTATTTGCTGATATCCATACGTTTACAAATTATCTGATGCAGGAAATTTTTGTTGTTCCACTTATCAATAATATCAACATATAACATCTTTTTTGAGATAATTTTTGAAGAACTCTCACTTTCCCCACTACCCTAAAAAATATTGTATGTACAGGGTGGTCCAAAAGTAGGTATACAGAACCGTACTGATCAGCTCATTGCATTTTATATAATTTCTTATTTTATCCATCATGTAAACTTAGTTTCTTTATTATTTGTTCTTAATGTGTTTTTACTTATATCTTAAGCTCTGAAGAGCCAAAGCAAACAAACCCATAAACTAGAATGTTATACTTGATCACCTAAACGAAGGATCTAGTGGTGATACAGACATATGCACCGACGACTTCGCATGCAAATGAAGAAGTAGAGGAAAATTATGAGAAAATAGAAGAAATTATAGATAGGGAGGAAAAGAGTGCATGCATAATTCTAATGGGAGATTTCAATGCAGTTGTGGGAGAAAAACAGGAAGGTAGTATCGCAGGCAAATATGGTTTAGGCGAAAGAAATAAAAGGGGAGAGGGGCTGGTGAAGTTCTGTAGACAGAATTCACTAGTAATTGGGAACACTTGGTTCAATCAACACAAGAGAAGAAGATATACATGGAAATCACCAATAGATGGCGGAAGATATCAGATAGACTATGTTATGATTCAGGACAGGTATCGGAATAACTTAAAGAACGCTTAGAACCTTCTCGGGGCTGATATTTTCTCTGATCATAATCTTGTGCTGGCCAAAGTAGATATTCAACTGAAAAATGTAGGCAAAAGAAAAGTAGGTAATAAAGTGTTGAATACTGAAAAGTTGAAAAACGAGGAAATAAGAAATCTTTTCGTTGAAAAATTCGAAGAAAAATGTTTAAACGAGGAAAGAATAGGTGCAGGTAGTAACGCACGGTGGGAACATATTAAACGTTGCTTACAGCAGGCTGCAGAAGAAGAAGTAGGTTACCGCAAACACAAAACTGCTAAGAAATCATGGGTTACAGAGCAGATGTTGCAGAAAATGAGAGAGAGGAAGATGTGGAAACAGGTTGATACAGAAGAGGGCAGAAAGATGTACAGAAAGTTAAATAATGAATTACGAAGAGAAACAGACAGAGCGAGGGAAGAGTTTTACAAAAGAAAATGCGAGGACATAGAAGAATTAGAAAGATTTGGGAAATATGAGGAAATGTACAAGGAGGTGAAATCTATGGAATTTCGGAGGAAACAAGGGGGTATTATGATGGCAGTAGAAAATAAGAATGGGAAGGTAGTCAGCGAGAGAAATGAGGTCATAGGAAGGTGGAAAGAATACGTTGAAGACCTATATGAGAGTAGGGATAGACCGTGTAGCTTAAATGTTGAAGTAGGAAATGAAGTAGGCGAGGATGATAAAGGATTTAGTATTCTTCGGGATGAGTTTGAAAAGGCTATATCCGAGATTAGGAATGGAAAGGCAACCGGAATAGATAACATACCAATCGAATTCATTAAAAATATAGGAGACAAGGGAAAGAAAGAATTGTTGCGACTATGCAATGAAATATATGAAACAGGAGAATGGCCAAAAGACTTTCTGAAAACGATCATGATACCGATGGCTAAGAAATCGAACCCAAAGAGATATGAGGATTATAGAACTATTAGTTTCATATCTCATGCAGCTAAAATTCTGCTTCGAATACTGAACAGAAGATTATATGAAAGAACAAATAAAGAAGTTGAAGAGGAGCAGTTCGGCTTCAGAAGAGGCAAGGGCACAAGAGATGATATTGGATTATTAAGGGCGATCGGTGAAAGATTTATAGAAAAAGGGAAAGAGGTGTATGTTATATTTATTGATCTAGAAAAGGCTTTTGACTGCGTGAATTGGGAATTGTTGTTGGGAATTCTAACGAAGATAGGGTTGGAATGGAAAGATAGAAGACTCATAAGAAACGTATACATGAACCAACAAGTAAGTGTTAGGATAGGGAAAGAACTGACGGAAGAGAGTGCAATTGGAAGGGGAGTTTGACAAGGATGCTGCCTCTCGCCAACACTATTTAATGTCTGTCTAGAAGAGATAGTGAAAAAGAGCCTATATGATGATGATGGCATTTCGGTAGGAGGTAGAATGATTAGATGCATAAGATTTGCAGACTGAAAAGGAAATCAATAAAATGTTAGAAAACCTGAGGATGGGCTTTGAAGAATATGGGATGAAAATGAATGTTAGAAAGACAAAAGCCATGGTGATTGGAACGAAGGGGTCTGTGTCAAATGTAAAAGTAGGAGGGGAGAAAATAGAACAAGTGAATAGTTTTCGATATCTGGGTAGTATTCTTAGTAATAACATGAAGTGCGAACGTGAAATAAAAGCAAGGATAGGAATGGCGAAAGAAGCCTTTCGGAGGAAGAAAAGTCTGTTTTGTGGAACCTTGGATAAAGAGTTGAGAAAAAGACTCATAAAATAC
Source organism: Thermobia domestica (assembly GCF_964235325.1). Taxonomy (NCBI): domain Eukaryota; kingdom Metazoa; phylum Arthropoda; class Insecta; order Zygentoma; family Lepismatidae; genus Thermobia; species Thermobia domestica. The sequence goes on from NC_137469.1 coordinate 66,594,556, forward strand.
TTTGTGTGGAGTGTTGTACTGTATGAGGCGGAAACGTAGACATTACGTAAAGGTGATGAAAATCGACTGGAAGCCTTAGAAATGTGGGTATGGAGAAGAATGGAAAGAATTAGTTGGGTCGAGCGAAAAACGAATGAGAGAGTGTTAGAAGTGGTGGGTAAGAAAAGAACACTTTTAGATATTATTAGGAAGAGGAAGAGAAACTGGTTGGGACATTGACTAAGAAGAGATTGTATCATGAGGGACGTCCTAGAGGGTATGGTGGCGGGAAAGAGAGGGAGAGAGCGAAGGAGACTACAATTAATGGATGATATAAAAACAGAAAGATCATACGCGAAGACGAAGAAGTTAGCGTAGGACCGTGAAGCATGGAAGCTTCTCAGCTGCGGCAAGTGACCTGCCAATGAAGGCAGAATACCTATGATGATGATGATACTTGATCAATGCAGGGGTGTGTACTTTTGGGCCACACTGTATATCATTAAATCAAACACTAATATTGAATACACTAAAGAAATCGCATTTCACACATATATGATATCAAACACACTATGCAAGTGCACATGTATAACTTAATTTGTCTGAAATTGCAAGTCTCACAATACTAATTTTCTCTCTTTTGTTGCTTCAAACCGCGAAATTATTTCGTCCACATCTAATACTTTCGTTAGGTCTTTATTGTATGCTAGAAGGACAAAATCAGCTTTTCAGTTAGATAGGCGTTGCGGACGAAGAACTCTTGTGACGCTTGGAAAGCAGCTTTCTACCATTGTAGTACTGCTTGGAATTGTTAAAGCAGCATCAATCAATAAGCCAATGCCTGGAAGTGCTTTTCTGTATTTCTTTAAGTCTTCTACAAGTCCTACCAATGACTCTCTTTGTTTAATAAGTGAGGTTGCCAACTTTTTTTTTTGTGCGTATTCTGGATTATGTTCTAATATTTTGCACAATTGCAATTGCATTTACATTCGAAGAAATTTCCGAGACCACCTTATTGGTGGCTCATAATTACAATCATCATACTTTTTGTTTTAGCTTCTTGGAAAATGTTCTGAAAAAATGGTTAGTCCCTCACTTATTCTGTTTGTGTGCAAACAGAATTAACAAGTTTAAGGGCTGCTTCTATGTCTAAATCTTTCTGTTGCAGCAATGTAGTAGCGAGTTTCAGATATCCTAACAACCATAGTTTCTGTGAGGAAACAAAATAGAAAACATCCAATCTGACACAGTAGTGCAAGAGCGTCTGTTTTAAGTTGACGAAGTCTGTCAGAAGGTGATGTCTCGCTTATATACCTCAACGCTGAAATGATTGGTTTCCCTTTCTGAATATATCACACTAACTGAACAAAATGCCCAGTCCACCTGTGATTGAGTAAACGTTTCAATGAGGAATCCTGATAAATTTGTGTAACGCATCCTTTCCGAAGAAAAAAAAAAATGCAACTGCTCGCATAAGTAGAAATATTCTTTCACTTCGTGAATACTTTCAATGGAACGTATTACAACAAAATGAAGCTGATGGTTGAAACAGTGTACAAATACAATCTTTCTTTCTAGTTGTTTTGAAATCAAGGCTTAAATACCACCTACTGCATTTTTCATCACTGACGCTTCATCATATGCTTGTGCAATTAATTTATCAGTGTTAACATCTAAATCTTTTAATGAAGACAAAATTTTATATTTTGCGCGTCTAATGAACAAAGATTTAATACAGCGAAAATTTTCCTGTTGGCTTCATGTATGAAAACGTATCGTAAAGCAATTGCCAAGTCTTCAATGCCTTGCTTGTCTCTAGTCCTATTAGCCAACAAAGCAGTACATGTACTGTCTGCAACTTCACTTATTATTTTGCATAATGATGCATTGTGGTTTGGGGGAGACAAAATTGTTTTAAGGGGGCCAGGCCTCCTAGTCCCACTTTAGTTGTGGGCCTGGCTTCAGTAGTCATCTAAAGGAGTTGAAAAAAAATGTTGTCTGAGCATTCACCAGGTATTTGCTTGCAGGAGACGCATTTTTAGCCGATACAGTCTTTTGTTTTAGCTCCTTACATCTTTTACAGAAATATAAATCAAGCCGCTGGCCATGTCATTATCGGACAACTTTTATTGCAATTATATTAATCTCAATACCTGGTTTGCAAGCAGTTGCTGTGCGAGTATTCTTATCTCTCCGATCACAATTTGTTCGTTGTACATTCCTCGAATCGAAGCATTTATGGCAGCCGCTTTACTTCAGTCTTATCAACTCGAGCCTCCTGTATTGATTGTCGGAGACTTGAATGCATACCTGCTTTTGGAGCTCCATCCGTACAGAAGATCGTAGTCACCAGATTACTAACTTCCTTGAGAAGAGTGGGATGCTTTAACGACGACAGTTCTACTCACTTTTCCACTGGCTCCGGTATATACTCGTATATTGACCTTTCTCTTTGCAGTGTGATCTTTGCTGGATTATTAACAGAATGTGCAGTGCACCTAGATCACTGTGGCAGTGATCATTTCCTAATATTAATTACAGGTCTACGTGTTACTAATCTGAATCATATTAAAAACGTGTTAATTGGCCAACGTTTCATGAGTTTTACCCTTCAGATAATGTAGGTATTTTTGTAGATCTATTTGAACAGAGTGTAATACATACTGCTCGTGGTTTCATTGCAGAAGCGGAGCCGGTGGCCTACAACGGCGAGTTCCATGGCGGTCTGAAGACATCCATGAGGCAATCCTGGCTAGTCGGCCCGCTTTTACCATTTTTAATCGACATCTTACTGCCGAGAGTCTCCAAAAGTTTCGCATTCTGCGTGCTCGCACCCATTACCTTTCTAAATAATCGAAGATTCGAAACTGGAAAGACTATAGCTCTCACTCAGTAGTCTGATTTCTATGACTACAGTGTGGCATCGAGTTCGCTCAAACAATGGAAAGAGTACTACTACCACTACTAGCACTCCTGCTTTAAAAGTAGATGGGTTTTTGGAGTCTGACTCCACAGAGATAGTCAATACTTTGAGCAGACACTTTTCTTCTATCTCGGAACCTGTACTCTATTCTGACGAATTTAACGACTTTTTACACTTGTATCGAGCCTCGTAGCACTATTACTGAGGATTATATCAGTCCATTCACAACTTTCGAGTTGGACTCTGCCTTTCGTGAATTACTCAATACTGCACCGGGAATTGATCGTATATCGTATGATACTTGGCGAAATTGTCTCTCGCTATACTCAGCTCAGGTTGGAGCTGTTCAACCACATCTGTACAGAACAGACTTTCCCATCTTGGTGGTATGAGTCTTTTGTACTTCTACTTGACTATCCATTAGTCTTATGAGTTGTATCTGTAAGCTCTGAGCGCGTGATGAACAAGCTACTGATGTGATATTTGAAGTAAAGGTTTCTCTTCAGGCTCTTTTCGGCTCATTACTGATAATCTGATGTAGTTTAAAAAATTGGAAACTTTTATCGAGTTAATAAATTTAGTCTGGTTTCAGGGTCATAGTGTGAGTGAAGAGCATGGTAGTCAAGGAAATTACATTAAACATTCAAAATCCTTGAGTGAAATCGACCATTATTGTCTCATCATCTTAGAGCTCCAGAGTCTTTCATGGCACTTCTTCAATTCATAATTACTTCTGAAAGAGCTCCTTCATTGTTATGTGGTTAGGGTACGCGCCTTTGAGGCGGGAGGTCCAGGTTTAATTCCCTGTGAGAGCATATGTGGTTCAGATCCCATGTTAAAACGTAGGTCCACGTGTCGTATAGTCTAGGTGCTGAAAGGGAAGCTAAACTCCAATCCAACCTACCAACAAATTATCTGAAAACTGAAGTTAACAATAGTCTTCTCAGCCGCTATTTGTTCATTACTATGGATATTATTATTATTATTATTATTATTATTATTATTATTATTATTATTATTATTATTATTATTATTATTATTATTATTATTATTATTATTAACGTATTATCAAGGTCAGTGGTAGCCCAAACCATTGAACCAATATACGCTACTTCTCTTAAGTTAGAGCGATTTCAGCAGGAAAATGGTGCTCTCCAAGGTAGTGTTCTTAGTGTCACACTGTTGTCACCGTCAACACTGTTCTATCCCAGATCCAGGCTCCGGTCTGTAGTATGTTGTGTATTCACATCTAGTTATTTATTCGTGGTATTACTTGACAAAGTCAGCGAGCGCGACAAACTTTTAGTTTTCTGGTCAAACAACTCTTCTGTCACCAACGATTCTGCTTTGTTGATATGGACTTGTATCTCGTCGGCACTCCTCTCTAACTTTTTGACACAGTCCGAATTTTTTGGTTTACTTTTTAACGTTGTTAAAAGTGGAGACCACACGTTCGGATTCTTTAGTACTCTTATCTCGGAGCTATGAACTTGCTTCGAGTTCTTTCCCACCACGCCTGGGATGCTGATCGTACTGCTTTATTGCGATTATGTGGTAATCTAATTCAGTTCTAGTTCGACTATAGTTGGGTTATGTATTCATCTGATTGTTTCTCTAAGCTAAAACAACTTGACTCTGTTCATTACCTGGGCACTCGGCTAGCCATTGGTTCTTTACATACCGTACTACTTGTGGTAGTGTTCGCTTTTATATGGAAACAAATGATCCACCTATCGTCGGAAGAGATTTCTCCTAAATTGCACAGCCTATGTTTGTTGTATTTCTGACCACCTATGCAGCTTTCCGCTGCGTGATGGTCAGATTTACGACCATTATGTATCACCTCTTCAGGCCACATGCTCGTAACAACCGTTCGTATTTGCGAGAGTTTCACCTAGGACGTATATTTATGTCCGTCTATTTGTTTGCTACATGTTTGTGCTGTTTCACCATGGCTGTTGACTCCACCAAGGGTTGACCTTCGGTTGTCATCACACACCAAACAGTACACTCATACCCAAGGATACCAGTAAGAGTTTGAAACGTTGCTACAAATGTTTATATAGAAGTGAGAATTTTGTTAATCTTGACTTCGACAAAGATGAGGACACTTCGAAATTTAATCTGCATTGCCTGTGTTCAGTATTCACTGCTAAACTTATAGCAGTTTAACTTGTCCTCGATTTTTCGCTTCATCTTTTGCTGCGTTATAGTCTTATCTGTTTAGTAAACACACCCTAGTGCTAGACATTTTTGTGACATTAGCTACAGCAACTGGGCTGAGTCATCGTTGTCTGTTGTGTGGGCGGACATATCGGCATCTGGGGAAACGAGTGTGCCAACACAGCAGCCAAAACACTGCATTTGAAGAGGTGATCTACAGTGCTCTGATCTCCGTAGCTATTTCGTTCAACGGAATCGCATTCACTGGCAAACGGATTGGAACCAGGCCAACGAGAATAACCTTCACTCAGTAAAACCTCTTTTGTGCAATTGGCAGTCATCCTCGTGTACTAGTCGGCGAAATGCAATGATCCTTACTTCATGAACATACATATCGAATATCGTAATCTCACTCATTCGTATTTACTGCGTGGCGTTGAGCATCCCTATTGTGAAGATTTACCGTCCCACTGAGTATTCGGTACATTCTTTTATAGTGTCCAGAGTACGCAAACCTCAGAAAATGTTTAGAGCTACCTGAAAATCTTAATAAAATTTTAGGGGATAATGCGGTATTTAATAACCGTATTCTCATTTTTATTTGTCAGCTTGGAGTAATTAACACGCACTGAACTTTGTTTTTTTTTTTTAAATTTTTATTGTCATGTATTACTATATTGCCTTTTTTAAAACTTATTTTCTAGTTACCGGTATATCTCTCATATTTTACTATTTATTCTGTTATCATTTTAACATTCCATTTTATTTTATTTTGTTTTATTATCTTATTTTTTACGTATCTTTGCTTGAACTTCATTTTTTAAGAAGTTTTATTTCGAATTTTTAATGCACTGAATGTATCGCTCATTGCCCTTATCATGACGGGGACAATAGTCCAAAGTCCAAGTAGTCCATTATATATCCAGTAATCAATCAATCAGTGGTATGACTAGGAAAATATATCACTTTAAAAAATTGAAATAAAAGAAAAAGTATGTTTTTGTTATAGTCAAACTGTAGCATATAAGGGCTGAGTCCATTTTAACGCGTAAAAGGCTTACTTTTCCACCTATGAACAATAATAATATTAATATCTGCAAAAAAGATCCAATCAACACGACACAGGGAATTCAATCTCCAGTACGGTCCGTTAAGAGTAATAACTCAATAATTCTGTATAAAATAGAATAAAGTAATGTCTAATAAAGTTAAGCAGCTATAAAATTTACCAATTTGTCCTTTTTTTAACTTTACTTAAAGCCATTTGCTCATGATTTCTATAATTCAATTTGGAATAATAAATATGTTATTTTTTTTTAATTCCACAAAATAATATCATTTAATTTACTTACATAATATAATTTTCTTCGTTTTCTAATTTGACTCCGTTTGATATACAGGGTGCCCGAGAAGTCCGTGTACCCCTAGCTTTGAGTATCCCAGAGAATGATCAACAATACATAACCACTTGCTTTTAATGTGAGCATGCATTGTTGAACGCGGCATATTCAGTAGAGCTTCTCTTTTGTGAAGCGATTTATTGTAAAGTGCAAGCTACGAAACCTCTGACTCGACAAAGTTCGGGATTGTTGATCTCCTCTAAACAGCTTGCCACTTTCACAGTGTTGTCGGACCTCACTTTCACCCGCACAAACGAACACGACACATCTCATACAGGGCTCGATTGACACACGTGAATGCACACAATGATGAGTAGAACCGGCCTTGAATCAACTAGGGCCTCTCATTTTGGTGAGATGTTGCAACGTGGGGATCAGCTCCAGTTGAGAAGATAGACCTTGTAGAAGTGTTTCCAGCTTTTACATTAAAAGAATATAAAACCACAGTGGTTAGACAAAGTAATTTTCTATTTTAATTTCTAGCAGACTGAAGACCGTGTCTTCCCATTTCAATACGATAGTGTTTCCATTTTACAGGTAACACTTGTGATTTTATTTTTAATTCACAAACATACTTTAAAAAGTTCCCTGGTGTCGGAGCTCCAGATTCAGTTCCAACAGATGTCTCACATGATTCTAAATCTCACATTCAGCTATATATGTAAACTTAACGTAGCTTCAGTGCGGCTAAGGGGAGTTAAATTGAAATAGATAAATATGTTTAATAAATAATCATTAAAAGCCCTACTTCTACAAAACGTGAGTGCCAATATCAATTACGCATTATTAATACAAAAATATAAATTTCAATATTTTCAGAATGTTGCTTGGTTAGATTTTGGTTTACTGTTCTTTGCAACACTAAGGCTATAGGATACGTGGACCTACAGCTTAACATGTGATGTGAACTCAATAAGCTCCACAGAGAACCGAACACGGGTCACCTGCGATAAAAATTCATACGCAACCATATAGCCACAAGTTAACTAATTTAAAAGATTATTATTATAAATAATAATAATAATAATAATAATAATAATAATAATAATAATAATAATAATAATAATAATAATAATAAAGTCGAGGAATCTTAAGCTTAAAATATACAAAACGATAATCATGCCTGTTGTTCTGTATGGTTGCGAAACATGATCGCTTAGTCTGAAGGAAGAACATAGACTGAAAGTATTTGAGAACAAGATCCTGAGACGAATATTCGGACCCAAGAGGAACGGGAATGGGGAATGGCGGAAATTATATAATTTATACGGTTTACCCAACGTTGTTAGGGTCGTCAAGTCTAGGAGGCTTAAGTGTGCGGGTCATGTAGCTAGAATGGAAAAAAGTAGAAACGCTTTCAAAGTCTTGACTGCAAGACCAAGCGGAAAACGACCATTAAGAAGACCTAGGCGCAGATGGGAGGGCAATATTAAGATGGATCTCGCAGATATTGGAATACAAAGTAGAAACTGGATGCAGTTAGCTAAGGATAGAAGTCAGTGGAGAGCTTTTGTGAACGGGGCATTGAACCTCCAGGTTCCATAAGATATAGAGTTAGTTAGTTAGTTAATAATAATAAAGTAAAATAATGTTTTTTCATTGTTAGCTTATATGGGAGAGAAATTTATATGCTGTTTCTAAGCTATATTTTGAACTACAGAACAAAAAGGAAGTTAAAGCAGTATTAAATAGCACTTCTAAATGTCATTACTACAAGCAGCGCTATAAGTTCACAATGAAACTTGTTCAATTGTTCTGGGCCGGGTTAAGAGGGGGGCTTAGGGGGCTATAACCCCGGGCCTCCAGATGGACAGGGGCCTCCACTCTCATCAAAATCTCAACTGGGTATCTAAAAAAAATCATGAAGATACAATCATCATCATAAAATAAAACCAAAAATATGAAACATATTCCCTTAACTTTCCTACTGGTATTTTCATAGAAATATACTAGGTGAAGTTAGCAGGGGCCACATATTTTTTTCTTGTTAGGGCCTTCAGATGGGTTAATCCAGCTCTGTAACTGATACTTCACTAAGTTCTGAACTTAACTTCATCTACCTTTTTCATCAAGGTTGTTTATTCATTTTAGTTCTCGATTATGCTCCGAGGGTAAGAGAGAGGTTGATGATGATAATGAACTAAATGGTGGAATGAAGAAAAAGTAACATCGAACGAAGAGAATATATATATACAGATGGTGATCAGAAAAATGGAAACACCTGAACGAAATTGCAACTTACCAGATTAATATGGTGTCGGGCCACCTTTCGCCTTCAGAACAGCCTTGATGCGACGTGGGATGGAGGCATAGAGGTCATGAATGGTAGTAAGTGGAATTTTCCACCATTCCTCGTGCAGGGCATCGGGCAGTTCTCTGTGAGAGGATAGAGGTGGAAATCGTCGCCGGAGTCGTGTTTCCAAGACGGACCACAGATGTTTAATTATGTTGAGATCTGGGGATTGGGCGGGCTAGGGGAGGTGTTGAACTTCATCCCGATGTTCCTCAAACCACACTGCAACAACGCCAGCTGTGTGAATGGGTGCATTATCATCCTGGAAGATGGCGTCATTGTCCGGGAACAACATCCGGACCATAGGATGCAAGGGGTCTCCTAAAATTGCGACATAATCGTTGGCATTGATTCGTCCGCTAAGTGTGACCACAGTACCCAATGAAAACCATGATATTGCGGCTCACAGCATCACTGAGCCGCCGCCATGTTTCACAGTTGGGCGGAGACACTGCAGGTCATATGCTTTTTTGGGCGTTCTCCACACATAAACACGGCCCGTGGTTGGGAATAAGGTGAAGTATGACTCATCCGACCATATCACACGTTTCCAGTCCTCAACGGTCCAAGTTGCATGGTCGCGGCACCATTTGCGGCGTGCGAAAGCGTTATGGTCCCTGATCAGCGGTTTGGCCCGTGAAACACGACCCGTAAGTTCATGTCATGTAACTCGCGGCAGACTGTGATTGTCGAAACAGGGTGGGGGAGGTGCTGATTGAGTTCCTCCGTCACTTGCTCCGCAGTGACACGACGGTTCTGCGTGACAATGCGCTTTAATACCCGGCGTGACCTGTCACTCATGATTTTCTTCCGCCCACTGTTCCGCTTCCCCGATGTGGTTTTCCCGTGTGTTGTGTAGGCCGTCATCACCTTCGACACTGTCCCACGCGACACACCTAACACAGTAGCCACTGCCGTCACACTCACTCCACATAACCGCGCACGAACAATTTGCCCTCTTTGAAAATCTGAGAGGTTTCCCATTTTACACTCCCTCCGTCTGCTGCAGCCACTGGACACTGCTATTCCAGTGCGCCTGACGTAGTATGGAGACCGATCTAACACACCAGCACCAGCGGTCCGGCGCTGCGGGCGCCACGACATTAGTGCCAACCCATACATCTGACGTGTTGCCAACTACAGGTGTTTCCATTTTTCTGATCACCATCTGTATATATATATATATATATATATATATATATATAGGGGTTGGACAAAAAAATCTAAAACGTTTGCAAAAGTGTGAAAATCATACTTAGTATGGTGTGGGGGCCTCCTTTTGCGTCCAAAACAGCTTGGATCCGACGTGGAATGGACGTATACAGCTCCTGACTCGTGATGTGTGGAATTTTGTACCATTGTTCCTGCAAAACATGCTCCAGTTCCTTAAGGGATGCTGGTGGAGGGTAATGAGACCGAACTCAGACCACACTGGCTCAATGATGTTCAGATCTGGTGATTGTGGGACGCAGGGGAGGTGTGATAGCTCCTTGTCATGCTCCTCAAACCATGATTTCACCGTTTTTGCAGCGTGACAGGGTGCCCAATCATCTTGGTAGATGCCATCACCATCAGGGAACAATATTTGGGCCATAGGTAGAACCTGGTCCCCCAAAATGGCCTCATACGCCTTAGCATTCATCATTCCATGCAGGGTTATGATGGGACCTGCAGAAAACCACGATATCACTGCCCATACTGTAACAGAACCACCCCATGCTTTAGACTTAGGAGCAGACAGCCTGTATCATAGGACTGCGATAGTGTTCATACGTAAACACGACCGGTTGTTGGAAACAAGTGAAAGATGGATTCATCGGAACACATTACGTGTTTCCACTGCTCATGAGTCCACGCCTTGTGGTCCTTGCACCACTCGATACGGCTCTTCGCATTTACTGCTGTGACCAGCGGTTTGGCGATAGCGGCCCTGCCATGAATTTTCATTTTATGAAGTTCCCCACACTGTTTTCGATGAAACCGGGTTCTGCAGGCCGGAATTGAGTTCAGACGTAATTTTCATTGTAGTGGTCTTCTTTTTAGCTGCTACAATCCGTTTTAATGACCTCCAGTCCCTATCTGACAGGATTGTCTTTCGATCACTATTGTGCTTTGCAGACGTCGTTTGCCCATGAATTGTGTATGTCCTCGTGACATTGTACACAGTGCCTTTCGATACTCCCACAATGTTCGCCACTGTTGCCACTGAAGCTCCACCCAGACGGGCACCAGCGACCATGCCTCTTTGGAAGTCTGTCAGGTCGCCCATTTTACCGCACCACTTTCACACCACGACACTCACAGGTGAACTGGTTACTGCTGGCGGAAGAGGAAGGTCCACATGACACATTGAAAGCATAAAACGATCGGCAACCGGAACACGTGTTGTACAGTGGAGGGCCAAACTTGCGTGTCCTGTGTGAAGTGTTTTTAGAATTTTTGTCTACCCCTGTATATATATATATATATATATATATATATATATATCCACACACGGTGTTCGTCCAACACAAAACTCATTTGGCGCGAATTGTAAGCGAACCAGAGACCCAACCGCACAAAAGATGAACGCTCTGCTATTGAGCTACCGTTCTTGAGGATCGTGTATTCGTTGCAAGATTCATTATGAGTACATAAGAAGACTAAAAACTCTCATCTATCAATTACTTTTACATATAAAATGAATGTCACTTGCGTACTAATTTCATACGGCCAAGCCATAAATTTTGGTTAAATATTTCATACATTATTTTCTATTAATTTTATGGTAACTTTTTTTTTTCATTTCACCAATCACTACTTCATAATAACATCAGACAGACTGGTAAGAAAAGCCGATGATGGAAACACTGTTTCAGCGCAAGGGCATGAGTTTTCTTCTGCTTGATTAGAACGGACCGAGTGTCTTGGTTTATACGTTGACCCTTCGTATAGTTAGAGACATTGCAATTGATCGAACGACAGCAGCACGTATATTTTCACGTGTCTTCACACTGTCTATGTTTGACACATCCTGAAGCAAGCGCACTTCTCTCCCAGTTAAGCAGAGTTGCTTTATCCTGAGATGGATCCTTGCGAAAGCGATCTCTAAACTCAGTAATTACTTGTGTCATTATTTGCCTTATTGTGTAGTCGTTCGTGTACCCAGATTGATGCTACTAACCGTTTTTCAATTATGTAACTGCAATCACTTCCATTAGCCGTGGCTTTATAACTGAAATGCTCCATGTGACTTTGAATGCAGGGATACCAGATAGCGATGTCTGTGACCATGAAAGCAGTTTTATCAATATCACAACTAAAATTACACTGTCATTTTTCTCTGTGATATTGAAATCTAGGGATACAAGGACTACTCGGACACCCTGTAATATCAGCCAATGATATGTTGATACAATTTCAATTTTTCTCATATGGCAATCAATTACGTAGCCAAAATATTAAATATAAACTGTAATAATGCACATTAACCAGTGCGAAGCTTGAGGTGATTCGCTTTTGTAAGCGCGCCCTACTGTTTATGTGCTAATTTATGTACTTGTCGATCTGGCTCACGGGGTGTTGCGTACACTCAACGCGATGGTGAACTATCTTAAGATATGTTGTATCATGTCACAATTTATATACAAAAAAAAAAAAAAAAATCTTGTTTGTTTTTAAATTTTGTCAAAGAACTTCGTGGAGCTTTACTATTAAAGTATTTGGATTTATCTTTCTAAGTTGGTAATGGTTTTACATTTCAGAATACTGTAATAGTAGAATGATATTGTAATTTATCACCAATACGGATTCATGTTAAATGTTTATTTAACCATAGTAGTAAACTTTAGCACAATTTTGTCTATTGCACTTACAGTCAAATTCACCATTTATATTGCTTTGTTTTCCATTTATGCTGGGCAACTCTATAGTGATTATTAATAAATATTAACGTAATTCAGATTTGTAGGTCCATTTTTACCAACAATACAGAACTGGGAGAAAACCTTGTCTTTGATTTATGAAGTACTGGAGCAATGGCTTCTAGTACAGAGGAAATGGATGTACCTTGAAAGTATTTTCATTGGAGGCGATATTCGAGCTCAGTTACCTGAAGAAGCAAAGAAGTTTGATGAAATTGACAAGACGTTTCATAAGGTGGGCAGTCTTTATAAATAATGTGTAACCTATTCTGTGGGATTAGTGTGCAAACTTTTCATTTATAATAATTTAAGATGTCTTTAAGCGTTTCTTGATATTTTGACTATAAAGAAAGAAATGAGGATGGGTCAATCCATACGAAGTGGTCCAGAGCAGGTTGCTCTGCCATCTCCGAAAATTATAGAAATTGAGTGTGATGAACCTTGTCTATGAGAAGGTCAATAACACCATTCACGTTGTTGTGTGTACAAGTATTAGTGAATGCGACCATCTTTGTTGTCGACGGAGTGTTATTTTATGCATTTGCAAGCGTGTACGAAAACTAAGTTGCTCAGCACGTACGAATCAGACGAACACGAAATAAAATTAATGCTTACAGGAGAGGCTGTATGTTGGAATGGCATAAAGTGGGGGTTCGTAAGTTTTGTTCTGAATACTATTGCATGTAAAGAGTCTGCAGAAATATCCACAGCTATGATACTACTGGTGCCGTAGATTTATGGGAATCCGAAAGTTGGAGTTTGTAATTTTGATGGCCTCTTCGGAGCTTAATATCTCAGGAACGCAAATGTTGAAAATTGTTGCTTCGGCCACAAACTAATTCTATATGTGAATAATCTATTGAAGAAAAAGGGAAAAGAAACAGGACTGGTATTAAATGGAGAAAAAAGTGAGGACATGGCAAAAACGCAAAGAAAGTATTTGCATGACGATGGTTGTAGCCCGGAAAAAAAATTAAATGTTTGGATATGTTTAATGCTAGATCTCAAAAACTACGTATGGCTCAGTAATTAGGGCCACTTTCGTTTGTATTTAGTTGTGCAAAAGCTTGCGAGTGGCGTTTTTTCGTCTCTCTAGTTCCATGGTCATTGCCATGTCTATAAGTGAGAGAGGGTTATTTCCCCTTCCACCCACGACACCCATCGTCGGTAGATTGGGAGGTCCGGGCTAAATTGCTGGATCGGCTACCCTGATTGGGACTTTCCTCAGTCCCGCCAGGTGAATGCCGGGATGGTACTTATACTACAATGGTCCTTGCCGCTTTTTTTCCCCATCCTTTCTCACGGCATAAGCCATAGATGCCAATTTGCCATACATTCCATTCAATTCAATGCAATTCAATATTCATAAGTATTGAATTGCATATAGCAATTTAACCCGGACCTCCCGAATGCCAACACAATAGAGCTACCGGAGTTCGGTATTGTGACAACGCGTTAGATTTAAAATGAAACACGCCGAAGGTACCTGGTAAAAACCCACACAAAATAATTTAAAAGTTTTATACTTAAGAGTGTTGTACACTAAAGAGACGAGCAAATACGATAATCGACAAAAACACCATCGTCGAGTTCTTCCAAATCATATAAATAAAATTCCATTTTCATTAATTAAGATATAATATTTTAATAATCACTTTAGCGCAGAAAGTTCAAACATTACACAGTCTTTCACAATAGCACTGAAAGTAAAACAAATTCTCGAAAAGTTCCATTCATTTTAGATCTATTAGACAACATTCGCATTCTACCATTTTCGATTTAACTTCTGAATGTTCATTACCCTTATTCAGAATTAAATTGAACAAAATATAATGTATATGTACAGCTTACCAATAGTTCATTTTGGCATACCATAACTGAAACACAAAATATAGGTTAGCAGGCACCACATGTGACTTCGAAAATCTTCCAGAAAATACGTTACAGACGTGTTAAATAGACAAATCCTTATATCCACACATAACTTCTTAAGTGGCTATAAACTTTTTCAATATAAACCACCACTACACAATTTATAGCTTGCCAATCATTTTTAAACACTTAAAAATTCTTTATAACATTCAGAAGCTATCACTTAAGATAATTACTGTCTTATCGGAGGCCACTTAAACAAGTAGTTTTATAAATGCATCTATTTTGACTTCTATTTAGGTATGTTGTTACCTGAGTCTCCTTCAGAATACTAATGGCTTCCCAGCCACCTGTCACCACCTACGAAATGTTCATAGTTATCTAAGTCTCCGCTTAATTTTTGGGGCGCTAGCAGTAACTTACTTTTTTCTCTTTCTTTTTTCCTATAAGGTAATATGACTTTCCTTACAACATATTACAACATTCCCTCTGTGGATTAAAAAATTGTATTTTATTATTATTATTATTATTATTATTATTTAATGATTTCAGAGATATATAACTGTTAGTATCATAAGTTATAGACTAATTCTACATTATCTGAGTATACCACCACATCTACCTTTAACACAAACCACTCAGCACATTCACACAAACTCAAAATTTAACATAACTAAAAGTTAAAAAAAAAAAAAAAAAAAAATCCCCCACAAAACTAACATTCATTCCTTCATCCATATAGTTAGTTCATTAATTACTTCCTGTCTATAATTCTATCTATATTAAGCCTATCTATAATCTCTTTCATGTTAGGGTCTTCATTCTGGAATTGTTCAATTGATTGTCGAGCAAAAGGCATACTAAATATATTTACATATAACATATTAATTACTACCTCATTTAATGATTATTTTTCAATGAAATCCTCAAAATCATTTTTATCATGTAGCCTCGATATAAAATCTGAAGATACATTTAGTACACTTGGAGTATGTTTTACAGTGAAATTAAACTGAAATAACCTATAGAGCAAACTAGCATAAGGTTTCAACCTTTTTAAATTTCGCAAAGCATAACTAAGTCCCATATTATCAACTTTCAATTCAAATGGTGCATACTTTTCCATCCCTTCAATAACTGCCATTAATTCAAGGAGAAAGATTGGTTTGTTTACATCATATTTCCGAAGACGTCTGTTAAAGAATCCTACAGGAACCTCTTCCTCCTTATCATTCATTTGTGAGATCATTCCGCCTAAAGAAGTAAGTGCGGCATCAGTAGACAAGTAAAATTTCTTATTTAGATCAGGCAGTTTTAACATCACATGACTTTCAAACTTTTCTTTAATTTTATCTAAGGCAACTTGTTCTTCTTCTCCCCATTTGAAATGAACTTTTGGACTCCTTAACCTAGTTAATGGATCCATAAGGTCCTGAAAATTAGGTATAAACTTCGAAAAGAATTGTAAAAATGAACACATACTAATCAATGCTTTCCTATACTTAGGAGAGGGTAATTTTTTAATGACC
This sequence comes from Thermobia domestica, assembly GCF_964235325.1. Classification (NCBI taxonomy): domain Eukaryota; kingdom Metazoa; phylum Arthropoda; class Insecta; order Zygentoma; family Lepismatidae; genus Thermobia; species Thermobia domestica. The sequence continues at coordinate 66,610,617 of NC_137469.1, forward strand.
TCAATTCTAGAAGGGTCCATATACATATGGCCGTCTTCTATAATATGTCCTAAGTATGTTCTTTATGTTGAAACAGGGAACATTTATTAAAAGACAATGTTATGTTATTTTTCTCAAAAATACTAAAGACTTCATTCAATAATTGTTTATGACTCTCAATATCTGCTGTATGTATTAACAGATCGTCTGCATACCATGTTACTCCCCTATCTTTAAGATGGTATAATAAATTAGTTATTAACTTACTCAATGCAAAAGAACCACTAGCAATCCCGAAAGGGACATATCGGTACTCAAAGAGCCCTCTATGTGTAAGGAATGCTGTATATTTCACAGAATCTTCATGTAACCTAATTACATGGTAAGCATGATGAATATCTAATTTTGAAAATATCTTACTATTTAATAATTCACTCATTATATCTTCGACTCGAATGGTATACTGAGAATTTAATATCATTTTTTGATTAATTTTTTTGGTAATTTACGATTAAACGTTTACTTCCATCCTTATTTCCCACTAGGAAACAAGGCGACGCATACGGACTATTACTTTCCCGTATAATATTTTGCTCTAACAATGAGTCTAAAATTTTATCCATTTGTTTTTGAGCTACCCGACTAAGAGGGTAAGCTTTTTCCCGAATCGGTTCGTCATCTTTTAATATTATTTGATGACAATAATCTGGGACTTCCCCCACATGCTCTGCAAATATATTACTATATTGATTCACCAATTGATCAACATACATTTGTAAGTTGTGATCTAATTCTAATACTTTGGGATCAACTAACATTTGTTTACTTTTGGAGGGGTCCTCTATATCATTTTTAGGGTGAATACTATTTTTCCCTTTCCATTGACCTTTAATGTCAACATGACTATTACTCATTAAAAAGGAAGAAATGGTTCGCATGTCTCCTCATTTCTACAAGCTAGGTGCTTACTGAAAAACCCATTTTTAATATGTTTTTCTTTTCTGAATTTATTTGCCAACTTCTTTTGATAACCCTTATTCTGACTGCCGTAATTTCTATCACCCGATGGAATGAATAATATATTATAAAGGCAATCATTTATAGTCAAGTCACCCGACTTATCAATCTCCGCTTTAGGCTTATAATTCTTGTTGACTGTATAATACAATGGAATCGTCTTGTTATTCTCTAAGCCTAACACAAGTTTATTTGTTCCAAGATTAATTGAAACTCTCTAACTAACTCTATGGCCTATGGAACCCGGAGGTTCAATGCCGCGTTCACAAAAGCTCTCCACTGACTTCTATCCTTAGCTAACTGCATCCAGTTTCTTCTTTGTATTCCAATCTCTGCGAGATCCATCTTAATATTGTCCTCCCATCTGCGCCTAGGTCTTCTTAATGGTCGTTCTCCGATTGGTCTTCCAGTCAAGACTTTGAAAGCGTTTCTACTTTCTTCCATTCTAGCTACATGACCCGCCCACTTAAGCCTCCTAGACTTGACGACCCTAACAATGTTGGGTAAACCGTATAAATTATGTAGTTCCTCGTTATGAAGTTTCCGCCATTCCCCATTCCCGTTTCTCTTGGGTCCGAATATTCGTCTCAGGATCTTGTTCTCATATTTTAAATTGAAACGTGATTAATTGAAACACTCGTATTTTTTTAAATCGTGAATACCCAAAATAAATGTAGGTTTCAATTCATCAGCTAAGAAAAATTTAACTTTATACACCCTATTCAGTAATGTTACAGGTAATGTAACTGATTTGTTAAATGTGACTGCTTTATTGTCAACACCTCTACCTGTAAACGAATCATGATTAATGTTGAACCTATTTGTAAGTTTATCATTCCATTGCTTAAAAGAATTAGCGTCAATAACACTAATGGTAGAGCAAGAATCTATGCAACCTAGTATTCTTTTTCCTAAAATAAAAGCACTAACATAGGTAGCAACACTTTATTTCTCCGATAACTTGTTTACTGCAGTTACTCCTCTTATATTCCATATTATTTATACACATTTTTCCTTAACTAACTTTTCCATCTATTCTTTCTTTTTTTTTTTTTGTAATTTTCTTGTTTTAAACTTCTCCTCCTACATTTTCATTCCCCTTATGATCTAGTTGCAAACTGTTCATTCTTCTCGAGAGGTTCAATGTACGTTTTAAATTACACCTACTAGCACAATGTGGACCTCCACACTCATAGCAAGCAATATGCTTTTTTTAAAACTGCCATCTTTACTTTATCCTCAGACTCAGAAAATTTATTTATCATATCATACGTATTTATATTCTTTAAATAAATGACATAAGAGTGCAAGTCACTCTCAAGAGCCTCTAACGAATTCGGGACACGAACCCCTAATATTTCTCTTACAAGTCGTGGATCGAGACCACCCAACACAGTATCTTTAACGTGATCTAAACTACCATGTAGAATTTGGTAACCATTTTTAACAATTTCTACAAATTCCACGGGTTCCTGCCCCCGTGATTGCATAGCGTTAACAAATTTCTGATTTACAACCCTTCTTCCTATTGAAGAACTCAAATTAGAAAATATGACATGAGCTAACATAATCCATTTATCATAAGGTCTCATATAGTTTAGTATTTTATTACGTAAAATATCTTTACATTTGCTCAATGTCAACATAACAACGGATTCATACGGAATAATATTTCCCTTATTTAAAGAATCAACATCTAATAAAAATTGGAACAGTGACATATCGTCATTTCCATCGCATACATTAATTTCATTACTTAGACTACAAAATGTATTTTTAACTACGTTTACGGTGAGTTTATCTAAATTAGTCCTGAATGGCTGAAAAGCATGTAATAAATTTGAATCATTATGCGTTGACTGCATATTAACTAAAGGGTTCCTACTTCCACTATTACATTGCATTTCTTTATTGCTTGACAAAAAATTATTTTCATCGACTACTTCTGCCGATTGATCAACTAGATGCAAAGAACTGAACAGCTGATTCCTACGTCCATTACTATGAAAGCTGTTCATGTCTGTTTCACGGTTAATTGACCTTTCACAACCACTAATCTTTGTTTCACCCTAGGAAGAATATAAAACGGAAATACGTCAAACGCGTCAAACCAGTGTAGCCAGTAGCAAAAAGTGCACTTTTCTGTCAGAAAGGATGAAAGACTATTGTCCCTTTATACATGTGCATATAGTCTCATACAACAAGGTTACAGACCTTACGGTTGCCTCTATTCGTAGAACAAGTGGGAAGTGAACAACACAAGTCACTTTATGTAGTTATTTATATCTTTACTTAAAATAACTTAATAGCGTGTTTAATCCAATTTTATGTATGGCCAAACGGCAAAGCAGAATGAAAAGATTTTCGGTTTATATTAGACCCCAATCCCAATTAAGATGTTATCATATCACATTAATTATAATAGCATACCAAGGAGGAGTGGGGAGGAGTCCGAATTTTTGCAAAAAAAAAAAAAAAAAGTATCTCACTAGCCGCTCAACTTAGAAAGCTGAAATTTGACATTTTTTAAAAATAAGCAGACAGTCCAGGAATTTTAGCGTTTTTGAGAATTCCCTTCAGATTCTAAACCCTTATAACATTCAATTTTTTTTACACACCCCCTGGATAGAAAAGGAATCCAATTCTTTCTTCAAATCCAATTCCATCAATCAGTGTTGTATGTTTATTGCATCAATTAAAAAAAAAAGGTTTGCTAATTTCTTTCCTTTCAAAATATGAAGTAAACACATGCTCATGTCTGGTTTTGTAAAGCACATGATTTCATTGTTTCGGAGTTTCGATCAAGACAATCAACAAAATAGACATGCTTAATCCTTCTCTTTTGGGCGCCGCAGTTCCTTCCGAGAAATAATTAAGCTTTTTTTTTTTTTTTTTTTTTTTTTTTTTTTTTTTTTTTTTTTAAGGAAAAATGAAGATTGAAAGGGAAGAGACCATTAAACCAGTTATCACTAATAGTTGAGTTACAGAATATATTGCTTTGTGAATACACCCCCTTTTGTTTTGAACATCCCTGTAAGAAAAAGTTCCTGGCGTACGTATTGACTCCCTTTTTAGTGGGAGGTCGCGCTTTTAGTATATTACGAGTTGGTAGTGGGTTGATATGTAAAAATAATCGGAAACGATTGATATAGTGTCGAATTCATAGTTTAGGGGTCACTGAGATAAATAGTAACTCTCCCGAAGCTGTTCAAGTCTAAGCTTAGCCCCATCCACATGGTGGGGATGAAAATTAAAATGTCCAAACTCATTAAGATTAGTGTAGAACTCATAGTTTTCGTGGTCGCTAGATGAATAGTGACAATCTCCAATTTGTGCAAATAGTGTTGCTCACGAGACGAGAAATTAGGTTTTCTCGTCTCGTCTCGATCATGGAAGACTTACTTCTCGTGTCAATTATCGAAGGATTAGTTCTCGTCTTATCTCAAAATTTATTCGGATTGTTTTGTAAATTTATTTATGCCCTGAGTTTTCTTAATTTCATCCACAAATTATGAGATTCCCTCCTCATCACGAAAGGTTTACGAAAGGTAACAAAAATTTAAACTATGTTAACTTTTGTAGCAGTAGTGTGGCCAGGGAGGACGATCCGGGGCTATACACCCCTAAAAGTTTTTTTTTTTTTTATTATTCCTGCATTATTATTTTTGTCAAAGTTATAGCTAGCCAATTTTAAAACTGTCAAAGTTAATAGCCTATGCTATTCTTATTTTCAGTGCTCTGTATTTTTTATGTATTTTATTGTTATTTACGATGTAGAACCTGTTTAAATGCGCTTGCCCTTTCTCTATTGAAAGTATTTAAGCACAACTAAATTCGCTTGAACAAGTCATTGAAGCGGTGGGGGAATATAAATTTGTAAAAAATGAAGCCTAAAACAACTTTTGCGGGGGAGGGTTCCGGACCACCCACTATCCTGTGTGGTATTCCATACTACTGGTGCGTAAAGAAATAACGGTTTTTAAAAGAACCGACAGATTTTTTCAAAAACTGGGAAGATTATGAAAATTCCGATTTTCAGAGAAAATTCTTTCGAATTTAAAAACTGTTGCGTTTGTAACTGATGCCGATTTTAATAGAAAACCGAACCGTTTTTTTAGTAGAAAAACGAGCCGGTTTAAGACCAAAAACAGTTTTGTTGAATTCGATTAGTGACAGAATTTAAAATGTTTTTGAAGATTGTGGTAAAAACAAATTAAACTTCAGAGTTGACTTGCGCGGCAGTTTATAATTGTTCGTGTGTCCAGCGTAGCTGGTAAGTTCATCTAGCATATTAATATAAGTGCTTGCAACCCTAACTGTAGCCGACAACAACAGCAGAAGCATGACACAAGTAAGATTGTCAGATTTACTCTCACTCAAATATTAGTGTATCGAAAAACTTTTTTAAAATGGAGCTACTTTTGCAGTAGATACACGAAGAAAGTAAGACTGACTGTTAGAATAATAATAGAGGTATGCAAACTCATTCTTTATCAGTTAAACTTCTTACGATAAGGTAAGTTTGGCAACATGAGCTCAGTTGTTGCCACGTCGGCGGAAGCGGGATGACAGTTTTGATTCATTGTGTTCTGTGATAGTTCAGTGAATTTTGTTGTGCAGATTTCTTCTGTTTTGTTTTATTTTGTTATTTTCTTGTTATAGTTATTCCGTGTTATCTGTGTTATTATTAGTGCTGTTAGTAGTTAATTTTGTGTTTAACTGCTATAGTGGTATTTTTGGAGACAGTGGCTAAAAATTCCCACATTGTTATAAGAAGCAAAGAAAGAAGGGAAACCTCTTTCTACTGGTGAAAAAATCATGTTATTAAACGTTTATTCATATTTTCGAAACCAGGCAGTGAAGCTGGAGAGAGGGTTTGTCCTTAGGCGTCAAGGCATCTCTGAAAAAAAAAGGGGGGGAGTAATAGTGTGACTGAGAGTGGGTAAATTCCTGGAGCTGACCTCGTTTTTCGCGGCACAAAAACAGCTGATTATCACAAAGAATTTGAGCAGCAGAATATGAATATTTCCAAGAAATACTCTTTCCGAATGTACCACCAAATTCCGTGATTGTTATAGATAATGACCGCACATACTCAATAAAAGACGAAAAAATCCTTACGAAATCATGTTCCAAAAAAGAAATTGTAGAGTGGTTAAAAAGAAAAGTGTTGAATGTGATTCAAGCTGCAACAAATTTGAAGTAATACAAATGTTAAATGAAGTTGCTTCTAACACAGAAGTCTCCTACAGAATAGAAGGCATTAAGTTCGTCTCCTCCTTATCATTGCGAATTCCCTCCCACTGAACTTGTGTGGAGTAAAGATTTGGGTGCTTCTTGCCTCCAGGAATATATTACGTGAGGTAAGTAATTACAATTCCTCTTATATAATAATAATAATAATAATAATAATAATAATTATTATTATTATTATTATTATTATTATTATTATTATTATTATTATTGAGTCGCTTACCGCTGCGCAGTTTGGTTTGTGTTGTTTTTTATTTTCTCAAATCGGCTTCCTCCTACTCATAATAAGTGGCAACATCGCGCTAGTTGAACGTCATTTCCGTTTTATAATCTTCCTAGGGTGGGACAGAGAATAACTAGTTCGTCTGTCAGCTCCGTTGATAACAACCTCCTATGTTCTTCCAAGTTCTCTGCACTACCAGGCGTAACAAAAGGATTACCTACCTCTGATCCGAGTCTATGTACTTGACTTACATAACTGCTTGTTGTGGAACTGTCATCCGTAGCATCAGGGAACTGATTTAAACTTCCTTCATCTCCATTTGGAAAATGACTCAATAGGTCTGCGTCCCATAGAATATTCTGACGAAGCCATCACCACAATATAACACACAATTTACACACTGACGTATTCCCTCAAATGCACAAGCTTTTCCGCTCCCAACAGCAAGGTCACAGCGATATAAACACCTGCGATAAGCATGTAAAGTTCGTATTCAGTGTGTCCCAATAACACTATTAAAGCTGATTTAGCATGAAATCCTTTCGATTTTTTTTTCTTAACAGCACTGTTCGTATAAAATGTCTCTTTCTTCGCTGTTCAATACTCAAATAAGTATTTGTTTTAGAGATTAGTATTCTAAACTTTGTGACGACGCGTAAGATTTAAAATGAAACACGCCGAAGGTGCCGGGTAAAAAGTTTTATACTTAAGAGCGTTGTACACTAGAGAGACGACCAAATTCGATAATCGACTAAAAAAACCATCGTAGAGTTCTGTCAATCATATATATAAATAAAATTCCATTTTTATTAATTAAGATATAATATTTTAATGATCTCTTTAGCGCAGAAAGTCCAAACATTACAGTCTTTCACAATAGCACTGAAAGTAAAACAAGTTCTCGAAAAGTACCATTCATTTTAGATCTATTAGACAACATTCGCGTTCTACCATTCCCGATTTAACTTCTGAATGTTCATTTTCTTTTCTCAGAATTAAATTAAAGAAAATATAATGTATATGTACAGCTTACCAGTAGTTCATTTTAGCATACCATAACTGGAATTGGCACCACATGTGACTTCGAAAATTTTCCAGAAAATACGTTACAGACGTGTTAAATAGACAAATCCTTATATCCACACATAACTTCTTAAGTGGCTATAAACTTTTTCAATATAAACCACCACTACACAATTTATAGCTTGCCAACCATTTAAAACACTTAGATATTCTTTATAACGTTCAGAAACTCACTAAAGATAATAACTGTCTTATCGGAGGCCACTTAAACAAGTAGTTTTATAAATGCATCTATTTTGATTTCTATTTAGGTATGTTGTTACCTGTCTCCCCTTCAGAATACTAATGGCTTCCCAGCCACCTGTCACCACCCACGAAGCGTTCATAGTTATCTAAGTCTCCGCTTAACTTTCGGGGCGCTAGCAGTAATTTCCTTTTTTTCCTTTTTTTTTTTTTTCTAAAGTAATATATGACATTCCTCACAACATATTACAGTATATAAACACCTGCGATAAGCATGTAAAGTTCGTATTCAGTGTGTCCCAATAACACTATTAAAGCTGATTTAGCATGAATTCCTTTCGATTTTTTTCCCTTAACAGCACTGTTCGTATAAAATGTCTCTATCTTCGCTGTTCAACACTCAAATAAGTATTTGTTTTAGAGATTAGTATTCTGAACTTCTATTAGTATTGTATCTGTATTCTATTCTATCTGTGCTATACATAGCAACCTTCTAACTTTTGTAACATGGATTGGATTTCAATGAAATTTTCTGATACATTGAGTGTCTTAATACCGCGGTCCAGTTCTATGATAGGTGTCATGGGCGCAAGGGGAAATAACTCCCTTTTCCATATAGACATGGTAATGACCATGGCGGTTGAAATATGGAAAAAACGCGACACGCAAGCTTTTACACAACTGAACAAAAACGAAAACGGCCGTAATTCCTGAACCATACGTAGTCTTTCAGATCTAGCATGAAACATCCAAACATTTAAATTTTTCCGGAGTACGACCATCGTCACGCACGTGCTTTCTTTGCGTTTTTACCATGTCCTCACATTTTCTCCATGTAATATCAGTCTTGATTTTTTGTAATAGTTTATTCACATACAGTATTACTTTGTGACCTAAGCAACAACTTTCAACATTTTGCCCTCCTGAGATATTACGCCCCAAAAATGCCATCAAAATTACAAACTCCAACTTTCAGACCACCATAAATCTACGGCACTAGAAGTATCATAGCTATGGATATTTCTGCAGACTCCTTACATGCAATAGTATTCAACACAAAACTTAGGAACCCCCCACTTTATGCCATTTCAAAATTCAGTCCCTTTAAAAGTGTAATTTTCTGTACTTTTTCTAGTGATTTCATGTAGTAGTTTGCAACACTGCATACTTATTTAGAAGCAAGAGTATATACGAGGGTCATTGCAAAAGTCATGGCAACTATTTTTTCTCAAAAATGGTACAGAGTTAAAAATTTCTGAAATATGCAAATGGAAGGTTAGTTCATATACAAACATTATATGCAGGGAGATGGATGAACACATACACTACCATAAAGATATAGCCGAGAAAAAAGGACGAAAAAATTTTGTCGTTCCAAAAGTGTTTTTGTCAATTGTAACTGTATACAGTAGTACATTACAAACTGCGTGCATTCCGTGGCATCAGGAGTCTCCCCAAGAATCCACAAGATGGCAGAGACTCTAAGATGTCACAAGTGCGTGTTCCTACCTTGTACTATTGTGTACTGTTGCAATTGACAGTAAAACACGTTTGAAACGACAATTTTTTTATCGTCTCTTTTCTCGTGCTATATCTTTATGGTGGTGTGTATGTTCATCCATCTCCCTACGTGTAATGTTTACATATAAACTAACCTTCCATTTGCACATTTCAGATTTTTTTTTTTATTATTCGTTACCAATTTTGAGAAAAAAAAAAAAATAGTTGCCATGACTTTTGCAATGACCCACGTATTCTCCGTGTACCTCAGCCTCTCCTGCAAACGGGGGGTCGTGTTCGTATGATTCGTACGTGCTGAGCAACTGTAGTTTTCGTACATGCTTGCAAGTGCATATTATGGAACTCCACCTACAACAAAGATGGCCGCCATTCAGGAACACTTATACATACGACAACGTCAATGATGTTATTGACCTTCTCATATACAAGGTTCATCACACTCCAATTTCTATGATTTTTGAAGATGGTTGAGCAACCACTTTTACCATCTTCGGACCACTTCAGATGGATTGACCCGAATTGGAAATAACGTCGTGAAAAAGAATATTGAATGGAAGTTTCTATTAATATAATAGGATATTCTTATTTCGGAGTCCCATATGGTTAAAGGTATGAAATTTGGTATTTTAGAGTTTTTACTTAAAATAATTAAATATGTGTTTCAAGTTTTTTTTTTTTTTTTAATATTTGACCTAGAAGTAAAGAAAAAAGGGGTGGAATGATATACTGAGATGACCATATTTTTTAAAAAATATTTTAAATCGTTATATGAACAAATTATTCTTACAGATAATGAATGATGCTTTGAGGCGACCAAATGTGAAAGACGTTTGTAGTGTTCCGGGTCGCTTGGCTGAGCTCCAGCAGCTGGATGCAGGCTTGGATAAGTGTCAGAAATCATTGAATGACTATCTAGATGCGAAGAGGAATGCTTTTCCAAGATTTTACTTTATTTCGGATGATGAGCTGCTTTCTATCTTAGGCAGCAGTGAATGTACCTGTGTTCAAGAGCACATGATAAAGGTATGACATTCTTTTATGTTCAGGTATTTATATTTCGTACATCATACAACGAAACTAGATAACATTAAAAACCAAGATTTATTTACCAGAGTGGTGCGTCGTGGTGTTTGAAAAACTCCAGTCTTTATTCCTGTCAAATTTTAGGAGCATTTTATTTCTTGAGGATGGTTTCTTGAACTTCTGTTTATTCCATATACTTTTTTCTTCTGGCATGCAGGAAAGGAATATCTTTAGTACTTAAAGCCAAAAATATATAGATTTGTAAGGTTGCCAATTTCTGAAATGATGTAACTTAACTATAGTACACTGAAGATAAGGTGACTGCAGTTTTTCTCCAGCATTCTCTAGGATTTCTGAATATATTCAGGAGAACTCCAGAAGAAATATAAGGAGGCGCACCACTCAGGCAGACAAACTATGATTTTTAATAGAAAACAATGCGTTGAAAAGCATACTTTAACTTAGTTTTAGAAAAACCAAGACTAGATTGTTTTCGGTTTAGGATCCTGAAAAACATGTAAGTAATGTGAATTTTTTCCATGTGAAAACTGAAAAGTAGTGAATCAATAAACTCTCTAAGGTGAGTTAACAATGTGGTAGTAAGAATAATACACTGATTCCTAAAAATGGAAGCTTGCGTGGTACTCGTACTACACAATATAATGAAGTAATCAATCTTACTGCCAATTTAAATGATTATATTATTATTATTATTATTATTATTATTATTATTATTATTATTATTATTATTATTATTATTATTATTATTATTATTATTAAGGTATAACTAAAGCCTTTAATCACATTTTCATTTCGACAGCACAAAAACATAAAAAAAAACACTATTTATTAATTTATTTTTGTAGTTTAGTATACCACTATTGTGCTCCTATGCTAAGGGGGGCGGTGATGAGATAGTGAACAAAATAGTGCAATGAAGAAATTAGCAGGAAACGGTAGAACCCCGAGAAAACCACTCGCACAGGCAAGATATTTTTTAAAATCTTCGAGATCTTCTAGTTTTTGACCTAAAAGTATAAGGACAAGTCTTCTCATGTTCCAGAAGAGCTCTTTGCGCAATATTTATTGTCAAAAAACGTATATATTCCTCATTCGTTAAAATGGTTCGACTATCTGATATTATTTTAATGTGAATAATTTGCTCAAAATTCCACCAAACACTGATCAGAAACTTTACTTCGAGTCGTCTTGTTTCATAACAGATTCTGCCGATTTTTCGTAATTTGCTCATTGTTTCAAGTTATTTCAATATCATAAGTAAACTCATTTCTCATCACACGTCATTATATGTTTGGAACATTGTAAAGCCAAAGGATTTTCAACCAGTTTTTTTTTCCTTTCTTTCAAATTTGTATTCGTCGGGCTCCTTGCTCTGTGAGAGATCCTGGGAAACTTTTGTCTGGGACTTCCGTACATTCTCTTAAGCATGTGTAGTGCTCAATATATAGTGTCCTTAGATGGCCGGAGGTTGTCTCTAAGTTTTCGAGTGTTGGTGACTGAGTTACGTAATACTTTACGTTTCAATGTCTTTAATCAGTAACTCTTCTTCTTCTTCTTCTTCTTCTTCTTCTATTATTATTATTATTATTATTATTATTATTATTATTATTAGTAGTAGTAGTAGTAGTAGTAGTAGTAGTAGTAGTAGTAGTAGTAGTAGTAGTAGTAATAGTAGTAGTAGTAGTAGTAGTAGTAGTAGTAGTAGTAGTAGTAGAGAAGAAGAAGAAGAAGAAGAAGAAAAAGAAGAAGAATTGTAAATAATTAGTCTTCTTATTTCTGTTTTCACTTCCAAGTTCTTGTATTTTGTTTTGCCTTTCATTCATTCCTTTGTAATATTGTTCAACTTTGTTTTAATGCAATAATAATGAGTTCAATATCAACTATATGTGAGAAACAGAGTTTTTGATAATTTATTTTGAGTGTTTTTTTTTCTTACATTGTATAGATTTGTAATGTCAACGTCCTAGCCTTAATAGAATATCGTTTTTTGTGACATCAGTGAAGTCAACCAGTGCTAGGTTTGGTCATAGGAAAGTTTGATGACCGATCGCGATCATCAGATGGTGTTGGCATTGTGACATCCACACAGCGTCGTGAGGACAATTGCGAAGCTACTTGATAGAAAAACGTAGCAAACTCCAATCTAGAAAGCCAGTATTAACGGCGAAGGGAGCCGATGTGCTGATCACACATCATCCCAAAGGCATGAGTTCCGAAAGCCAGTTAGTAGTTCCTGGCCCCTAAGTGCTGTTGCGTCTGGAGTGTAGTTTTGTTTCAGTGATCTTTATTATTTTACCTTTCCAAAGTAAAATTTAACTATTTAGCTTTATATGGAGTTCGTCTCAATTATTTCCTTGGATTTTATATTGCACAGTTTTCATTTTTCCTTCAAAATCTTAATCGTGTCCATTTTGGCTGAATAGATTTATTTTGGTTAAATATTTGTTCTTTTTGCAGAATTCGTTATATAAAGGGTGTTCGGAAAATAAAACTCTGTGGGAAATGAAGCTTCACACGAGGGCAGACGAAAATATATACCAACATGGAAAATATATACTAACAAATGCATAATTTTAAAGCTATCCGCCAAAAATTGGTCGAAAAAAAAACCATAACTCGAGAAAATTGTCGGTTCAAAGTCAGGTTAAAGAACATAATGCTTATTTCGAACCTAGATTCCATTAATGTACCGTTGGATGTAGAATAGGGGCGGTAACATGGTCAACTAACGAAGTATAGTACAAAATTCATGAGGTCTTCTAGAAACGAAAGATGATAGATCAGGAACGTAAGTGTCACACATTCCATATTCACTGATATAAGATACTTCATTTGGTTTTCTTGCTATACCGAATGAATTCTTTCAAGGCACTACGTGTTGAACTGAAGTGAAATTTTTAGTTTAACCGTACGACGGTTATATTCTGTAGGCTAAAGGAGACGGATGATTAATGAATGTAAGAAGTGGTTGTGAAATTAATATTTTTGTGATCTTTCACTGGAAATCGAACCCAGGATGGGAGAACTTTGCACCCCAGGAAATTTTCGCTCTATCCCAAAAAAGAATGGAAAATGAGCCCACTATATATTTTCGCCGGGATGTTTGCGCCCTACTACTCAACTTGTTTTTGTATCATTTAAAGTAGTTTCCCTTCACACTTGAACCAGGCTTGCTATTGTCAGAAATGTGAACCAAACCTGTTGTTTCTTTTTCTGGTGTGGTGAGAATCTCAAGCAGGAAATTCTTTCTCTTGTCATTTCTTTATTATTATTATTATTATTATTATTATTATTATTATTATTATTATTATTATTATTATTATTATTATTCCTCCTCCTTGATAGTGTGTAGGAAACTCTGTCTTTTGTCATCGTTTGTTATTCTTTACCGAGAAATTAATTCCTTTGTCATCCTTATTACTGCGTGTTTGCATTGCTTTCTCGTTTTCATTCCCAATTTTTGAATGTAGGCTAGACTTCTCAGACATTGAACAAATATCTTTGGGCGAGCTTGTTTTGTATCTATGCAGTATTTTTTCAATTCTGTTGTCAAGTCTTACATATAATTTTTCTTTCTTCTAAACCAAGAAAAATCTTATCATGATGCAAAGCACTGTGCCAGCTTCCTGTTTCAGTGTTTTTAAAAGCACAAAGAAATTCGGGTGCGACTTAACCCTGCTCTTGAACTTGTTGTTCCACCCTTTAGTAGCATTATTTGTTCGATGCTGTTCGCCTTCGTAGTTCCAGACATAAATCGGCACATTCACATTTTGCATCCACTCGTTCACAAAGTAATCCATAAATGCAGTAACTTTATCTTCTATTGGCACAGTACTCTGTATTGCTAGCCAACCATCTTCAACTTCCTTCACTCAGCAAAAGAGAGCTTGGATTCTCGTCCATCCTCAGTTTTCTCTCGGTTAACATGTTTCGTCTTGAATCCGGGTACACCGCACAGGGCTTGCCTTTTGTCTTCTTAGTGATTGTTACTTCATCCATATATATATTAATATAATTAACTAAACAAACTATGTGAGTATAATTTAATTTACATAAGGCTGTTTGGCTCCTCCTAGATATCTCTGTCCACAATCCTTGCAAGCTGTTCGGCTTTTCAGGACACGAAATATAGAAAAGTAAATGAAAAGTGAATGTAAAATCATTTCAGTAATATTATCAAGAAAACTCACCTTTGTATTACAATGTGTTTACTTGCTGGAGTTAACACTTCAAACACTCAACCACCTAAACAACAAGCCACCTAAAGAACAAAGCACACTAAAATGCTGTATATAAAAACAGTTAAGTTGTTTCTATCAAGCGTTATAATATATGGTCTTCTGCTATCAAGAAAAACATACTCTCATGGTAAAAGAATTGTCAAAATCGATTGAGTAAATAGCTGCATAACATTCCATAGTAGGAACATTGTACTTATTTCATAAGAGGAAGTAGATCTAACTTCTAACTTCTAACAAATCGATAAGCTTTTTTTGTTTTAACTATTGGAGTTTTAAATTTTGCTCACTTATTCGCGGTTCAATAACGACATTTATTCGTATATTCTAACGTACTTCAAATCAAATACACTGAGTAGAGAAGAGGTCATGCTCTCAGTCAATCACAAAACACTTTTAGTTTACTTTTTCGAAAAGTGAAAATCTAGCCAATCAGAGTTTCTGACCAATGGAAAAAGTGAAATTTCTATTACTCCCAGCTTAAAATGCAATTAAAGTTGCGTGATATGAAATATGAAAATCAAGTGGCCTTGAAAGCAACTCCAATTATCGGAAAAATAATTATTAATAAATTTTCCTGAAATATAAATATCCCTTTCTCTGAATATTAGGCATAACAGGATCAAAAATATGCTACAAAGTGCTGGGGGATCATCAGGCAGAACAGGAAGGAATTTTTTCTTTGGTAGATTATCATGTGTATGCATTGTTGCATAAAACCACAACATGCATAATTCTGTGTGACACGCAAGCCTGTAACTCGGTAGACCAGTCGTAATTCCTTCATCCTTTTAGATTTGTTTCTTTGAAAAAGGAACCACCTGACTAATACCACCGAAACACAAGTTTACTTTCACACGTCGTGCAAGGTAGTAATCTGATACTCTTCACAAATTATTAAAAAAAAAAGACATTCAATTAATGTATAAACCTTGAAGCTAATATGTTTTTTTTTTCTTTTTAAACAAATTGAATAAACGAAAATCGTGGGAAAGGATCTAAACTACTATTTTCTAAAATGCTAAATCCCCTAAAATTTTTCGGGCAATAAACAGTTTATTTCAACGAAATATATAAATAACAATAACCAAATATTTTCTCAAAAAGTAGGCACAATATATGTATATATATATAAATTGAAAAGAGTGTATATACTCCAATATACTCGAAGTCTTGATAAAGAACAATTACCCAATTTTTTTTTTTTTTTTTTTTTTTTTTTTTTTTTTTTTTTTTTTTTTTTTTTACAAGAATTTTTAACAGTACTCATTTACTATGAAATTCCCATTCAAGTTCCCAATCGAAAGCGTTATTGCAGAATTTAGATAAGATTACTTCTTTCACTCTAACTTCCCCTTTTTCTCTTCCTTTTAACAGAATAAATGAAAACTCCAAGCAAGAGTCTTGTTCCCTCAAGTAAAAGTGATCACTATTAATGATTGGTTTCTCTATTACTTTAGAAAAACAAATATCCAAAAGAGGTTTTATAGAGAAAACATTCATTAAACGAATCTCACTTTTAAAACCTTTGAATCACACACACAATGTTTAAGGTTATGCAGGCCCTCTAAAATCCAACTACTTACGCTTGCTACTAATTTTTTCATCCATTTGCTATCTTTTCGTCTTTAATAGCCAAGAATATTCACTTAATTAATCTCAGAATGGGAGTTCTATTAAAATAAAAACAACTACAGACGTCTCATATTTCTTATCAAGCTCCGCAATTTGATATTTCTACCTCACACTTACATTTTTCAGGCAAACAGGCCGAGCAACTCGTAGCTAGCGAAGTGGAAGCCTTGGCTATTACATCATCCAACCACTCGCGCAGCTCGTCTCGAATGTAAGCTCGCTGACGTAGTTGCCTGACAATCAATGTTGCTACCCATTACCTTGGAAAACATTGAAAGGGGCTTCATTAACAAACAGTTTTTTTTTTTTTCAATTATAATAATTAATCGTAACAGCACAAAAATATAGTATAGTTTGGGGCACATAAATAAGTTTTAAAAAAATAACTGGCGCAACAGCCATCAGAAAGTCAAGGTCTACCAACCAGGTTGTAGCACTCATGCTTTCGTGATAATATGTGGTCAACACATTTGCTCCTTTCCTTTCTAGGCCGGAGTTTGCTATTTCTTTGTATCAAATGGGCCCTCAGTTATCCTCACGACACTGGTTGGATGTCGCAATACCACCAACTAATGAGTCCGAATGCTCTTACATCTTTTCTCTAACGACATTCGACATTGATTGATTTCTCTAATCTCACGAGAAACAGAACTCTAGTACAGCTAGGACGTTGAGTACATAAATAATATATAAAAAATATTTCTGAAGTAAAAAAATAAATAAATAAATAAAATAAAGGTATCTCTACGGGGCTGTAACCAGACGAAGTTTTGGTCGGGCAAGCATCGTTTCCACTCTGGCTCTAAATATTTTTAATAGGAAATATTGAAAAATACGCATTGGTGTTTTAACAGTATAATGCGACGTTATTGTAGAGGTGTCCCGCAGCGAATTACATAAAATTTTAAAGTGTGGCGATGAAACGTTTGGTCCGCATCGTGTGGTATTAAGATTGATAATTAAAAGAAACTTTCGAATCGAATTTAGTAAACAATAGATTAGTAAAATTGAGGTTGAACCTAGAAATAATTGTAATAAAAGGTATTTTTATTGTTTCTGGTCCTGTTGAGTGTCCTGAATAACATATTAAAAGTCTACCAAAATCTGACTACGGAAAAGCCGCCATCTAGGATATTTCCATAAACCATTTTGATAAACGTTTCTTGTAATATTTGCGCAATGAATCAAGTTAGAGACTTGGTTCTTGTCCCAAATCGAAGCTAATAAATAATACAATCACCGAAATGTACAATTGGTATAATTGTATGAAGAATTATTTAAATATGGTTAGTGTTAGGCTGAAAACGTTGTTGAGTTTGTCTTGATTTGTCATTTTCATGTCTAATAGCTATGAAATGCTCAGAGATACTGGAAAACACCCCGAAATAAAATTAATAGATCCCAGTTTTACCTTTCCATCGATACCAAAACTGTTTACCTATGTCTGAAAGTAAGGGAACTACGTGATTTTATATGATGCAGGGTGTTGTATTTTGAGTCACTCACATACGCAATTCAGGTACTGTGGTTAGACATCAAAACAAGAAGGAAGCTTGCAGAAACAACAAATAACATTTTGGATCGCTGAATTAAAAAAAAAAAAAAAAAAAAAAAAAAAAAAAAAAAAAAAAAAAAAAAAAAAAAAAACATACTGTGGAACATTTTCACGTCTTCTAAAGTCAAGTGTACCTGACTGGCAGGGCGTAAGTCAACTGGTTCACAAGAATGAACATCATATTGTATCATCTTTGGTTTTTCTACCTATTATCAACATGGATCCAATGGTATTCTCCCTATTATTTTATAGAAACAAATCCTGAAATGGCTGATGAAATAGGGAGCAGAATTCTTGTTGATATAAACGATAAATTGGTTATACAATTTTCGTTCAAGAGAAACAAAATTGTGAAACCAATGAGGTCAGTACAGATATTGAAAGATCGCAGGTGTGTCCGACAGCAGTTATTGGTGAAGACGCTGACCTTCTAGTCCTGTTAATCGCCTAGTTCGACATGAAACTCAGTGATGTTTTTCTGTGTCCTGAACCAAAGAAAAATTCCAAAAGTGTGATGGTCTACGACATTAGGGCAATAAAACAAACACTGTGCTCACACATACTCTTCTCTCATGCGCTACTGGGATGTGACACTACATCCAAACCAATTGGTTTAGGGAAACGGCATTCCATTCTACTCTTGCGGAAGAACGAGTGTTTCTGAGAACAGGCCGCAATCTTCATTACTGCAAGGAAAACACAAGAACAAATCAAGACATCTGGTAATAAAGTTATGGCGTGTCTATATGGGGTTGAATTGGTCAAACTCTCAATGACATTCGCTAATACAAGTTTATCTCCAAAACAATTAAATCGACAGCTCGAGTGAAGCCAGAAATACTGCTGCCTACTGAAGATGTCTGCTACTATCACTCTTTACGTGAATATCTTCAAGTTCAGACCTGGCTTTCCAATGACCTCGATCCACTGCAATGGGGTTGGGAACTCCGTGATGGACATCTGTCACCGGTGAAGATGGCCTAACTCCCGCATCTGAGCATTTGTTGAAGTTCATAAAATGTGACTACTTTAGAACTCTGATCAAGTGCCTGCTTTGAATGCCATGGAATCACATTGTATAATAAAGCAGATGCGACAGAAGTGGAACTGGAAAGTAATGATGACTAATTCTGGTCAGTGCTTCATCTGCTGCTTCCTGCAATTGTGATTGAAGAAAGATACTTTCGTTTGGTTGTGTTTTTTCCTTTTCGATCATAATAAATTATGAAAATAGTGTATATTATTCGTGCTGGTGTTCACTGAGTTACTTTTGTAATTTTTGGTTCATTTCAAACCAACCACAAAAACTGGTTTGTTCATTTGAACATATTTCTGAGTTAAATAATAAAGCTCTCTTTTTGTTCATCTATATTTGTTATAACAATTGTGTATGTTAATAAAAATATTCTGTATATAAATTATTCATTAGTAATGATAATGTTGGTGGCCTTGATAAACGTATATTATCGTTGGACTAGTCAACTTCGTAGCGCAATATACTTTTTGCAAGAACAATGATAATAGTTATTTTTTACACTTTTTTCGCATTTTGGGTTACACAAAATACGAAAAACATGTACAAATTAACTTTATCATTACGGCATATAAGTTTCCTACATGATGTTTCGTACCATATATTGTAAATTAAACATATTCGACAACACATGTAATTGTAACTTATAGAAAAACCGTGTTTCTCTCTTTCATCTATGGCTTATGCCCTTTACTTCGACACCAACTGGGTGAAAATCGACCTTATGGAAGCGGAGGTATAGTTACTTTTTTTTACCCAGCGATCCAAAATGTGATTTGTTGTTTCTGCAAACTTCCTTCTTGTTTTGATGTCTAACCACAGTGCGTGAATTGGATATGTGAGTGATTCAAAATACAAAACCCTGCATCATATAAAACCACGTAGCTTCCTTACTTTCAGACATAGGTAAACAGTTTTGGTGTCAATGGAAAGGTAAAATTGGGATCTATTAATTTTATTTCAGGGTGTTTTCCAGTATCTCTAAGCATTTCATAATTATTAGCCATGAAAGTGACAAGATAAGACAAACTCAACAACGTTTTCAGCCTAACAATAACCACATTTAAATAATTCTTCATACAATTATACCAATTGTACATGTCGGTGATTGTATTGTTTATTAGCTTTGATTTGGGCATTGCGAAGACATTACAAGAAACGTTTATCAAAATGGTTTATGAAAATATCCAAAATGGCGGTCCAAAATGGCGGCTTTTCCGTAGTCAGATTTTGGTAGACTTTTGATATGTTATTTAGGACACTCAATAGGAATATATATGGTTTGTTGAATATATGGTTTATAGTTTTGTAAAATGTAGATATATGGTTTATAGTTCGTAAAATATGGAGTTGAATAAGATCGATAGTATACGTTAGAAATATGACTCTGTAATAGGTAAAACCTCGGATCAAAATATCAAACGCTAAAATACAACTGCATCTGTATTTATGTTTATAATTGTATTTAACATTATTTATCAGATGAAATTCAAAACTATTGAGAAAACGATTTACAATTAAAACGGGAAAGTTACTTTCTGGATGCGCCTTGTATATTCTATCTAAAGACGTTCTCAGGAATGCGTTTCCTCCGTTAATCGGAAACTGCTCCTATATTAATTGTATTTTTTTTTTTTCAGATGTTCGATAATATCGCTAGCTTACAATTTGTTCAAGATAGAAACGACATAACCGTTGCATTATCGTTGGTGTCCTGTGAGAACGAAACAATGGAGTTTCGTAAGCCAGTAGTTCCAGCTGGGAAAGTTGAAGATTGGATGAACGTTGTTGTGGACGAAATGAAAAAGGCAAACCGATTCATAACCAAGAAAGGAATATTTAATTATGGAAAAGTAAGGAGGCCAAGGTAATTTTCAAGACTTTTCATTTCATATAAGGTTTTGGCACATTATTTTATTTTCTTATGTATATAGTCAGTGGCGTGTTTCGGGGGGGGGGGGGGCTATGCAAAACATGTGAATAAGGACTTATATTTCCTTTTGGACCTCATAAATTTTAATGAAGTTCATTTTCCTTCCTTTAATAGTTGTATAACGACCCGCCCAGGTATGAGGAATGAAAAGAGTGAGTGTGGGGAGGGGCAGAAATAACTTAAAGGTAAGATAATGTGCGGGAAGAGGTATGAAATTCGGTGGCGACACATTGTAGAAAATAAGTAACTGTTGTTTAAAATTAAATACAGATCTCGCGATAAGGAAAAGAAATGTAAGCCATTTAAAGGAAAGGTGAAAACAGTTATGAACAATAGAAAGATAATAATATTATTACATTATGCTTTATATTATTAAACAACATGCAACATTTTGTTCTTACATTATTTTTCACAACTAATTAAATAATGTTACATATTTTAAAACAGTTCCTTCTGAACAGCATGATGATTAGGGCCTATATTAAGATACATACTTCAAGTTTTGCAAGCTTAGTTTACCTTCTTTAAATAAGGAATGGAAGACGTCTAGTTTTTTGATTTGCCAGATCATCTATCACTTTCTGAACATCTACTTTTTTCTCTCTATGTATTGACATCGTTGTTAATCTATTTAAGCATGCATATCCTGTTGTACTTCTCACATAAGTTTTGATTCTCTTCAAAGCCGAGAAACAACGCTCGTTCGTTGCAGTAAGGTGACAGTAGTTGTAGCAAACGAAATACATTAGGGTGGATGGTACGTTCACAAATCGACAACTTAATTATGTTGTTACTAGCGACGGCTGACTTGAATCACAGCTAACAATGGTCGAAAGTATGATGGGAGAAAAAAAGAAAGTAACAATTAAGAAAAAGATACAGAAGAGTAGAATGGACGAAAGAAAGAAAGAAAAAAAAACGCAGTTCTTACGTGGAACGGAATTTGAAAAATACAGTATTATTTCTAAACAAAGAGCATAAAAAAATGGAAAGTCAATGAAATTTGTAGAAATGGTAAGAAGGATTATTGTTGTGCGTGGAATGCGAAAAACTAACAAATTTATTTCAGGGGGATTGAGCCCGATAGCCCCCCCGCCCTAAATACGCCACTGTGTATAGTAAAAGTGTTTTTTCGTAATTTATTTCAAATTTTACGTTTCTAACAAATTCACTATTTCATGTTTCAGTGCACAAATACTGTTATTTAACATATTTTTTTAATTTATCAAGTTGTCGATTAAATTCTATATTTATCCAATTTGTAATTAAAAATACAAACTTTTTTCATATTCTTCTAGAAAATAAATACTCGTGTTCCAAGATTTCATCCCCTGAAAATGAGTATATAAATGACCTGAAATGAAACCTTTAAGTTTTACGTCCCACATTTGTGTCCTTTAGCCTAAAGGAGACAAATGGTTAATTAATGTGCAATATTATGAAACAACCAGTGAAATGAGAATGTGAAAGGAAATGGGAAAACTCCGAGAAAACACACGGATACGATGTTGTCCCCTACAAATTCATTTGGCTTGGGATCGAACCAGCGACCCCAGCACCAGAGAAGATTGTCCGTCTTTAAAACTAATGTGTTCCAACGAACACATATACTGTACACTTGATGCAATCCTATACTTGATTAGGGCCGCGTTCACCTCTGGTGCTTGGGGTCCCGAGTTCAATCCCAGCCCCCGCCAAGTGAACTTTGTGGTGGACAAACACCGTGTGCGTGGGTTTTCTCGGGGTTCTCCCGTTTCCTCAGACTTTCTTGATTCCACCATTTCATTCATTATTCATCATCATCGTCTCCTTTAGCCTAATCAGCATACCCGTGGGACGTAAAACTCAAAGATTTCATTTATTTTTTTCCTATACTTGATTCATGACTATCCTTACCACTTTAAACACATAATAAATTAAATCATTATTTTTTTCCTCTCTTTAAGGTGTGACTGGATGTTGGATTTCCAAGGTATGGTGTGTCTTGCTGCGAACGCTGTATGGTGGACAGCAGAAGTAGAGAACGTGTTCTGGAAAATTAAAATGGTTAGTAACAGATAGAAATGAAACGGATGAATGCAAACAGTTACATAGTTGGGCATGACGTACGCAGAATTTCATATATATCCTCCCTTCTTGCGTACATGATTGTAGATGGGAAGCTCACAGTATGTGCTCGTCAGTAAATATGATATGAATAAAGTCGAGACGTCAAATATAGAGGGAACACATTTTTTACATGGATAAAGTTTAGATTTTTTTTTTTTAGTGGGACAATCAGCTTCGGCGATGATGAATTTCCGAGTATAATTAACCGTATAGTTATTGAGTTAATATAAGGCAAAACAATTTTTTTTTATTATTATTATATACTTGCCTATTATACTTGACAAATGTTCTACTTGAATCATGATATAGTTCATAAATTCTGTCTGTTAGAACATTAGTAAAATGAATTTAATTTTATTGCCAGATAAGAATCTTGTTCAGTTTATGAAGAATTCCAATCTAAATAGAAATAATATATAATTAAAGCTAATACTTATATTAATAATCTTTGCTACAGTTTCGATAATAACATCATCACTTCATCACACACATTATGAAGGTACAATCTAAAACTGCAGCTTGTACCTCAGAAAATGAGAAGAAATCACTTCTAATACTCAACAAGAATTTTCCTCTCATTGTTTACAGTTCTTGATTTTTAATTAGATACAGACCTCTCAACTTTTAATTAGGTATACACCTAAGTTATCTCGTTCTTATGTCTTATACCACACTGTATGTTGTGACATTCTGTCTTCTTCGTTTCTGTCCGATCCAGCACCTTGCAACATAAATTGTGAATAATTAGTCCATTTTATTAATCTCCCCTCTGCTCTCTCTCTTTTCTCTTTGTATTCATTGTGCTTCTTTCAACTTTCTTGTACTTCTTTCCTTTTTGAGTCCTTCTAAAGATGCTGATCCGTTTTCATCAGAATAAATTTAAGTTATTGCTTAGGTGAGGTGTTGCATTCCTCCCCCTTCGATCATACTTATTGTGATGGCTACATTATACGACGCCGTTTCACTTCTGCCTGCAGGCTTTTCAGAAGCATTTTGTGTGCGAACCCGATGTGATGAAAGGTTCCTTTTGAGAAGGCCAAAAGTATAGTAGTCCATGGGACCAACATTATACTCTTCGCGGGAATATCCTTGAACAGAATAGCATGGGTACAAGTTGCAGCTACCATGCGTCGGTAGAAGGCCAGTGACGTTTTAGCTGTAGCGACTAAAGGTTTGTTTTGGTGCAGTTCCACACGATAGATGTCGTCCTGAAATTTTGCTTATGAAAATTGGGAATAGGAATCTTCTTGATAATAAGCGGCATTGATTTTGACAGTTTTTCGATCTTACGAATCTCAAGTTTTCTTCTGTATCAAACGTTACTAGCAGTCGGTCTTTTTCATGAACTTCTGTAAGTGATGGCCCAAATTTTTCACAGTTATTTAGGTAGCTTCCATCCACACTTCTTTCATTATCACTACAAATTTCCAACGGTCACTACCTAGGTGGCGCTCATACAGCCTTTTGGTCTTGCAGACAGTTTGGGTCGTCGATTTGTAATGAATTGCGCGACTCATTGTTGGTTGGAACAGATATAATCGTTTGGCCACAACGCGATGTGCTATTGAATCCCAACAGGCCTTCGAATTCCTTATTCACAGGCCTTATGAATTTCACTGGCGTTCTCTTTGGATCAGATTTCGTTGGTGATGTGGGTTGTGGAGGAAGCTGTTATGAATAACGATTAATTACAACACTAGCTATGGTTCGTCCTACCACAAAGACTTTGTTCTGACACTGTTCTGCTATGCGGGAAATACTAAAGTTTTTTTTTTTTTTTCAAAAAGAGCCATAAATACTTTCCCAAAGTGATTTTTCTTCCAATAGCATTTTGTCCACTACAACACTTCCATTATGCTACAAAACAGTTGAGAGGCTAATACGCGTGTAGGTT
This sequence comes from Thermobia domestica, assembly GCF_964235325.1. Classification (NCBI taxonomy): domain Eukaryota; kingdom Metazoa; phylum Arthropoda; class Insecta; order Zygentoma; family Lepismatidae; genus Thermobia; species Thermobia domestica. Next base: position 66,635,317 of record NC_137469.1, read on the forward strand.
TGTTACTATGTAAAATCCTCTTTGTCAAGTGTCAGTCTAAACATAGTTCCAATAGAAAACAGATCAGCATTTGTACGTCATTTGAGACTTTTTTGTCTTGTTTTCCTCGTTTCTTATTGGTTGTTAGAAGCAGTGGCGTATTTTCTGGGCTACCAGGCCTACCGGCGGTAGCCCTAGCATATTACAAAATAAAGTTATTATAATATAAACTAAATTATATTGATAATTTTATACTTTAGTATCTTCGTTCAACGATACAAGTTTCTGAGAACTGTATGTATTTAGAAAGATCTACTAACTTCTTTGCACGTAGTCTATCTTAAGGGATCTTCGATATGACAACGCAGCAGAAACTATTCTCTAGCTACTACAGCAAGAATTGTGTGAGTGCATTCCCCTTCGCTCCACCTCCGCCCACAGCATACGAACGGGCTGCCAGGCAACGGTAGTTGCCTCTAGAGAAAGAGGTTTCTTGGGCGTGAGCAAAGAGTAAAGGGAAATTATACGAGTAATGACAAGGAATTTTGGGGGCCTTTGGGAATTGTATTGAGCACCTTGAGCCTCGTTCCGTAGAGATTTGTGTGAATGCAATGAAAATTTTGTGATTTATAGTATTTTGCGATAGTTGGCATAGCTGTTATAAATACTTGTTTCATTATTTGCGTTTCGTTGCCAAGGCTCTTACAGACTGAGGCTTCTTCGTTGGCTAATCGCATATTTCAGCGTTCTTTATTCTTCGGACAGATTTCATTTACTCTGATGAGTGGAGTTACTATCTATTCAAGGAAAATGTAGGGTTACTTGGAACAAATGAAGTTAGAAATATACGATCGTTTTTCCGTAGTACCAATAACATAATATACGTCTTGCTAGTGAAGAGAAAATAATATTTATCTACTTGATAAAAGGAAATTTGTGTTGTAAGGTTTTTTTCTTATTTTGAAGAATGTATAATAACGTGAAAACTAAACTCCAATAATAATAATAATAATAATAATAATAATAATAATAATAATAATAATAATAATAATAATAATAATAATAATAATAATAATAATAATAATAATAATAATAATAATAATAATAATGTACAAGTGTTATATAGATTACTGGTAGTCCAAGCCATCAAACTAGTATACGCCACTGGTTAGAAGTGACCTCTTGTCATTTTTTGATATTTAGAAGTTAATATTTTTTCATATAAAATTGTGTCAAGATGAGAAACATGGTAGGCAGATATTCTCTGTGAAGGGAATGATGAATAATGTTTGAAGACGTGTATTATTATACTGAATTTCCACCTGTTTGCTTTATTAGCTTACGGATTAGTGAACTTAGGAACAATACTCCCAACCTTAGGAACAATAATAAAATTTACAATCTTCTAATACAATTGACCCTGGCGAAAACTTTAGTATGATTGGAAGTTGAAATATTGTTTACGAATTAAATAAAATTACTAATGATAAATATCTATCTATCTATCTATCTATCTATCTATATATATATTACTATTTATTTTCAAATTAGTTCAGTCCCGCTCGATCTTAATGACATAGAATGTAGTATATACTGAAAGTGGTTATTGAAAAGAAAGTGATTCAAAAAACTAAACTGATTGAGAAGTGATATTAAAGTTAACACGCTCAATACCAGCAATCCCACACACTATTTAAATTCCTGTGCTTATCATTCTTAATTGAATCCTCCCTCAATTGAAATTGGTTGTATTTCTATACTATAAGCTACAAACCTATGAAATTTTGTAAATATTGTCAGAAGATGATCTAGTATGATTTGACTTTAGTCGTATATGGTAGGCTATACACTTCAACTGAAATCACACCAAAATCGGATATAGGAGCGAACGTATTAAAACGAAGGGTTCTTTTAATATCAAGGTTCACTGTCACTATTCTGGTATGTAAAGTCCGCGAAGATAATTTTATGGTGTTATTTTATAAAATATATGTTGTTAATTTTTATTTGTATTGAATATATTGTGTTTGTCTATAAACATAAAAATAGTAGTGTTATTTAGGTAAAATAATTCCTATTATTGCTTGTTTTTTAAAGGGAAGTAAAAGAGCTATGAAAGAATATCTGGAACAACAAAATAAACAGTTAGATGAATTAGTTTTGCGGGTGCGCTCTCCTCTTGCAAAGAACGATAGAAAGAAGTATAACACTGTAATCATTATAGACGTACATGCAAGAGACATTGTGGAAGCTTTTGTACGAGACAGGTAAACCTATAATATAATTTTGAATATTTGTATTATATTACGATCATGGCTGGAGAGGTTTGTTGGTACAACATTTCTAGGTCTCAAGTTTACAAGATCATACCCTATGACTTTGTGCGAAAATATCTTTAGTAACAACCAAATAATCATAGTAATAAGTATTTAAACTTAAGACTTAACGAATCTTCTTAAGTTGTAAGTTTTCTAAATGATTTCAATAGTTTCTCTTGCCCTCGTCAGCGGATCAAAGTTATTTACTGGAAAATCCTTTCACATCTCAAAATGTCATCTTGCACTTTAGTGTGCATAGTGCTAGGGAAAGTTGAAGACCCAAATCATAATAACTAGGTTTCTTGTTCTTGAATATATATATATATATATATATATTCAAGAACAAGAAACCTAGTTTTATATATATATATTAAAGTGAAATTTGTAAAATACAAGAGCATAGTGCATTTAGGAGGTATGTTCCACTTCAAAAATCTTACAGAAGAGTATTTGTCTCCTTTCAAACTTTTCAGATGAAATAAAATCTCATTTCAATAATTATCTAAGAGTCGAGAGACCTAGTTATTATTTGTGTCTTCAACTTTCTATAATTTGAGATATGAAAGAATTTTTCTAGTAAAGATTTTTGATCTGCTGACGAAGGCAGGCGAAACTACTGAAACTGTTCAGAAAAATCACAAGAGGAAACATTCGGTGATTCTTCTAATTATCAACATGTGTCAAATTCTGCTGCTAAATAAGCAACCATATCATTGTTTCTATTCATTTTATTAAATATGTAAGATAATAACATGTCTTATGAATTATGAATTTTAGGCTCAACCAATTCTTGCTCTCATGTAGTTGAATTACTAGAGCACATGCCTTTGATACACATGATCTCAAGTTTGATTCTGTTAAAATACATCCTTTCCAGTGTTATCCTAGGATTTTGATACGTTTAGGAAGCTGTTTAATTTAACGGATAGCAAACTCTAGTGTACAAAGAAAATAAATAAATAAAAAAAGAAAAATAAGACGATGATGGAAACCAAAGTGTTGGCCATAGATCATCAACTCAAAGTTACGTACCCGATCATAATCTCTCGTAAACATGAAATGCAATCTTCAACATCCCACGACTATGCCCTCTAGGCCAAATGGGACAAATAATTAATGAAAATGAATAACTATGAAAGATCTTATGGAATGAAAGTGTGAGAGTAAACAGAACACTCCAGATAAAACCCACGGACACGATGTTGTCTGTCACAAACTTGCGTGGCCTCAAATCGAATCTTGGACCGCTAATACCAAAGGTAAGTGATCTACTGCAACTGTGTCTTCCGTCCTCTCATAGTGTTTCGTGGGCTGTAACACCAAGGAGTTTGGAGGTTTATGTCAACTTAGTTGTCATCCTTGATTTATATAGTTCGCAAACAAAATTGGTGACAATGAGTGTCCTTGTCTAAGCCATTTCTAAATAACTGCTTTTCCTCTCTCTTTTTCTACTCAATTCTTGCCTTCTGTTTCTTGTACAGGTAATATATCACGTTTAAAAAGTATTGAGCCTTTGGAGGTCAAAATTGAGAATATATTTAATGTGATTTAGAAATGACATTACAAAATCACATATGCGCCATTTTGTTCGATTAGCTTCTGCCATTTTTCTGGCAATATAATCCCGTCCATATAGAACTTCTGTGGTTTCTCGTCAACAAATTGTGACACTTTCTTTTCACAGGCCTTCTTTGAAATTAAGTTAACACCATTCAAGGAGTTCTACAGAAGCCAAATAAATGATGTGTTGATGGTGCCAGGTGCTGGCCATATGGTGGATGAATTAAAACCTTCCAGCCAAATTCTCTTAATTTCTGACGGGTCGTTAAAGATGTATGCGTCCTGCGATCTGGCATTTTCCTTTGAATTGCTGGATGCACTCGCGTTAATTGTCCACAGTACAGCTTCGAGTATATCGTTCTACCCGGAAGCAGCAGCTCTTAATGCACGATGCCTTTTTAATCCTTCCAAACGCACAAGATAAGCTTCCTGGGCGTCAGTGTGAACCTTGTCTCAGATTGTAGAGCTTCTTGCTTCGACCACGATCTTTTTCGCACATTGGTTTTATACGTTATCCATTTTTCATCACTCGCGGTTAACCGCTTCGGAAATTACTTGACTTCGTTACATTTCAGAAGATATTCACGGATAGAAATTCAATCGAATAAATGTTTTTAAGTTAGGTTATGTGTCCCCCAAACGTCCAACTTCTTTTTGTAGCCAACTTTTTCCATATTGTTTAACACTATTTGGTAATGGATATTTAGCTCATTGGCGATGTCATGGCAGTTTTCACACCGGGCCTCCTCGAGTTTTGCTAGAATATCATTCATTTTCCTTGTGATTGGTCGCCAACTGTGAGGGGCATCTTGGACTCGGTTTCCATAACGCAACTGATAGAACCATCTTTTGACTGTCGGTTTTGATAAAATTCCTTGCCTATAAGCAGCATTTTTTTTTTTTTTTTTACAGGATTCGCAGCATTTAGACCTTTATAGAAATAGCAGTGTAAAATATAGCACAGGTTTACGGAAAGTTCACTCATTTTCACGGCGTAATATCTTACGTGTAATTATAAGAATTCCAACACTTTTTTGCAGATTTACTAGCTTCAAATGTCAGCTGTCAAGTGACGTTACGCCTGACCTGCTGCGACTTATATGTCCTGAGATTTGAGACACTAACGCCATCTCTTGAGCAAAATACAATACTTTTTAGACTACCTGATATTATTCTTCGTTTCGTATAGTTTATTCCTGCTTCATTCAGAATCTGGAACATTTTGTTCCACTCTACACTATCAGACACTTTTGTCAAGTCCACAAAAGCATCATAAGTTGCTCTTCCTACTCGAATTCTTTTCCCTAGCAACGGCCGCGGTGGCTCAGTGATAGAGCGTTCACCTCTCCATCATGGTGTCCTTGGTTCGATACCAGCTTGTTCCACGTGAGCTTTGTGGTGGACAAACACCGTGTACGTAGATTTTCTCTGAATTCTCCTGTTTCCTCCCATTGTCCTCATTCCACCATTTCATTCATTACTCATCATCACAGTCTCCTTTAGCGTATCTGGCATAACCTTATAAGTAAAACTTAAAGATTTCATTATCTTTTTCCTATCAATCTTTCTAATGCAAGTATTGCTTCCTTGTTCAAGTTTTCTCTGTATAATCAAACTGTTTACGTGCTAGTACTTCTGCTGTTTTGGATTCCAACTTTCTATAGATTTTTTGCTAAGATTTTTGAAACATGCTTAAGAAAGTTTAACGTTATGTGATTCTCGCATTTTTCAGCCCGTTTTGTTTTTGGTATTGAATAAATTGTTAATTTCTTTCCGTAAATAATAATAATAATAATAATAATAATAATAATAATAATAATAATAATAATAATAATAATAATAATAATAATAATAATAATAATAAGTTACAGTAACAGTTTCTCCGAAGAACTTGCTTTTAAAACTCTTTTGAAATTAATTGCATTGTTAATATGGTTTAACCTTTATGGCAACTATTGTGTAATGTGCATTCCGTAAATAGCATTCTTTCTGCTTTGCGGGTAGCGATAAATGCTTATTCGAATTATTATTCGATTATTCTTTGACTGACTAGTATCATTTGAATATACAATTTAGTTTTCTGTTAATTGTTTGTCATTGCCGCACTATTTAATAATATAGAATAATTGAGTTTTAGAACAGAAAAGGCGGAGTAAGCAAAGAATATTGATTGTAATTATATTAGTAAAGGGATTTCTTAGAATTGGATTGGATCTACAAATATCATTTGGTATTATCTTTTATTTTTCTTTTTTTCTTTCTTTCTTTACAGCATTATGGATGCAAGCGAATTTGAGTGGGAAAGCCAACTTAGATTTTACTGGGTGAAAGAAGTGGATAACTTAAGAGTGAGACAATGCACAGGTAAAAATAAATAAATAAATAAATAAAATAAAGTAAAATAGAATATTACTAGTAAAAAGATCAAGAAGTAAACGGATTGTACGTAAAATATAATTCCGAACAAACTCTCTGTCGTGCTCTGATCTTAATGGCTATTTCTTCCACTAGATGCGATCTCACTGCCAGGAGGATTGGAATCAGGCCAATGAAAACAATCTTCAATCAGTAAAACCTCTTTTGAGCATTTTCAGATGTCGTCGCATACTAGGCGTCGAAAAGATATGATTCTGACTCGCTTGCACATATAACACTGTTCTCTCATGCATTATTATTTAGTGCATGGCGGAGTGTTTGGCACATTCTTGTAGAGTACTTATCTCAGAGAACGTTTAGGACTGCCTGAAATCTTAACTAGGTTTGGGGAAATAATGTTGTTTTTACTGACCATATTTTCACCTTTATTCTTAAGATTTGAATAGTTAACGTTATTTAAGGTTTTCTTTTTGCTGTCTCTTCCATGTTATTATTACTAGTTTTGAGTTATTTTTCTGCTATATAGTTTTTATTAAGTTTTTCATTCTTTAAGTGTTTTCGGGACCTTTGTTTTAATTTTCATAGGTTTCTTTCTAATATCTTAATTTATAGAAGTTAATTTAAAGAGCTTGTGTTGGACATTGGCCTTATCGTCAGTAGGACTAATAGCCTGGCTGCTGACGTCCCCATTAAACCACAACCAAACGATTAATCTGTTCTGGATACTTCTTAGGTGAATATGTATTAGATATGAAGGTTTCAGAGCCTCAATGTAATCTGATCATCAACATTTACGTTTTCAGTATGATGTTCGGTTGTTATATGCTGTGCGAATCGGTTGTTAGTATCTCAATCTCTAGATTCAGTGACAAGCTGCGGTTGAGACGTGATTTTTTTTTTTTTTTTTTTTTTTTCATTTCTCCAATGAAAATGTAATTATTTTGATATGCACACCATTTATCACTTGATGAACGTCTAGTTAGCCATTTCGTAGGAATTCTAATAACTACTTTGGATGTGTGTAGTGGGAGATTTTCTTTTGATTTTCAATTCTATAACGTGAAGTTTTAAATGAGGTTGCCAATTAAAATAACCTCATTTTATTATAACATTCAGTGAAGCAAAAGAACAGTTTCACCTCGATCACACATTGTCTGTTTCAATTCTGTCACTGTCTCTAATTTTGTGCAAGACGAAATCTCAGAGCCTGTGAACTTGGAACAGTCAGAGCTGACCTGTTCTTTTGTTTCTTATTTGCACAGCTTTAACTAAGCGTATGGAAACATAAGAATCACTGAGTTTTTTCCCCCAAAAAAGGGATACACTATCACTCGCAACGTTATGACAAAAGATATAATCAAATTCTTTTATTACTTAGCAAAGTAAAATTACATAAATGAATTGAACTGTACGAAATTCTGCGATTTCTGCTATGTCCAATGAATTAAAGGAAGCTTTCAACGACACAGATTCTACAGCTTCGTCGTCACGTGAAGTTCGTGTCTGCTCGGATTTATTCGAAAGAAAACATCCCTTTCACGTGGGATTGGAGTGCAGATGACAAAAGTGAACATGGAGTGGCGTTTGCTTCCAGTAAGCCAACGAATTAACTTCTTACCCCTAGACAATGCATTTTATTTATTAAAGCATAAGAGAAACGTAAATCTTAGAGGGACAAAAAAGGGCGGGAACAGACTGTTCCGTCTGCTCTATGCAGAAATATCCACTGATAGTATCATCCAATATTTGATATTGTAATCTTGGTAAACTGGATATGAACTGTAACATTGTATTGCATTCTTGTAGCATTGTTTTCAGTAGTGTTTGGGTGTTTACGATGAATTTTGGTGTAAAATCGAATATAAGATATTGAGTAATAATATTATTTGCATTTTTCTCAAGATCACAGTTTTTCATAAGACTTGATAGTCTTGAAGTCATTCAATTATCGCTTCATTAATAGTTTTATGATTGCATTCTTGTTGATTCGCCATGTCTTAATAATTTTTAAAATATCAGATAAGTAATGAACAACTTATTTATTTAGTTTCCAGATACAGCCTTTGAGGCCAATTTACGATAATCAATAATAACAATATGAAATAATTAACAATCAACAATAATAACAAGAACAATGGGAAACGAAGTGAAAGACACTCGGTTAAGGCCTATTTTTAAAAATTCAGTCCGGTATTCACATAATGGAACTGAGAAAAAATCCAAGAAATACCTCGGTTAGGATGTCCAACTATCGAACTCGAAACTGGCAGCTCCTGATTGAAAAGCGAGAATGCTAACGATAGTCCAAGCTAACAAACAAACAAACAAACAAACAAACAAACAACAAAAAAAAAGTATTCCATTTTTCGAGAAAATTGTTCTTCAGATTTATGATGTCATACCTAACTAGAGGGGGGCGCGGTGACTCAGTGGTAGAGCGTTCACCTCCGGTGCTTGGGGTCCCTGGTTCGATCCCAGCTCGCGCCGTGTGGACCTTGTGGTGGACAAACACCGTGCTCGTGGGTTTTCTCGGGGTTCTCCCGTTTCCTCCCACTTTCTTCATTCCACCATTTCACTCATTTCTCATTATCACCGTCTCCTTTAGCCTAACCGGCATAACTGTGGGACGTTAAACTTAAAGATTTCATTTCATACCTAACTAGACTGCAGATTTCCGGCGATATACAGACATTAATTAGTTTGTTTCGTAGTATTTTGTACTTACTTTGTAAAGATGTAGATCGATAATGATGCTAAAGATAGATCCGTACGATAATTACATTGAAAATTTGTTTAAATACTTTCTTAAAGTCATAAAATTTTCCACGTATGATGTAATAATGTAATTAATGTTTAGTGTACAAGAGATAGAGTAATTAAAATATATTTCTCAAAGGATACATTTAGCACATTAATCATTTCCTTTATATTTTATGTTCTTTATTCTTAAATTAAAATCCTTAAAATTTTGCCTACATGTTCTTATTTCGTACTTAGGTGAATTTGATTATGGATACGAATACATGGGTTTGAATGGTCGCCTAGTGGTGACTCCTTTGACGGATAGAATATATTTGACGATTACACAAGCCTTATCCATGTACTTAGGAGGCGCTCCAGCAGGTAAGGATATGGTAGTTTCTTTCTTTTAATTATGAGTTATAGAAAATAGACAGTTTTCCATAAAACGTGTAAAGAATATAGAATACGTTTAATAGATTGAATATTTGTAACAAAAATTCGTCTTTCTAATATACTTCTCGAAAGTTTGCCGTTTTGCTAGACCATTAATCTACAAGACACACGTTAAAAAAAAAGTTATTGTAAAGAAGAAAATAAAAGATTTTTTTAGACTTCCAAACTATGCTGTGGATAAGCATCAGAAGTCTTGTATAATGGCTTTTTTCGTCCGTTCGTCTATCTGTCTGTCGACAGGTATCAGAACAAAAATGGTAAGAGATATCGAAATAGAGTTTTTCGCAATCGATTCAGCGTCTAAAAAATATATTCCATGTCCTCCTTTAATTCTCTATTAAAGCCGAAAGTGGTTCAAATTAGTAATTTCCGGTTTCAACGGTTATCGCCAGAGAACGAAAACAATAACAGATAGCGAGAAGCGGTCTTTGCAAACAATTCAGCGCCTCAAGACAACGTAACATGACTATCCCGAACACTCTACCAAAACCGGAAGTAGTTCAAGTTTAATACTACTTCCGGTCTCAATGCTAATTTTCACAGAGCAAGAACGGTAAGAGTATCGAGATGCGGTTTTCTACGATCGATTAACTGTCCCAGGAATAGGTTCCATTTTCTTCATTAACTCTATATTCAAACCGGAAGTGGTTCAAATTAACTGGTAATTTCTGATTTCTGTATAGATCTGCTGCTTATGACTTCAGCTAGTCTTTGCACGCACAGCTTCGTGTGTATTTGTCAGTTCCACGTTAAAAAAAATCGGACCTACTACTCTCTACCTTATGTACATCTGGAATTCCCAATGTGCTATTGTAATTTCTACTATGTTTATTGTATTTTTCTTCTTACAATAAACTTTCGACATGTAGCTCGTATTTTGTGCACACGTAAAATGTGTTCCATCATCTCCATCGTTTTATCTGTAGTGATACAGAGATATAGTTTGCTATGATAGACAACGTCATTGAGACCCTCGTAATAATGAGCAAGACAGGATATGACGCAGCCTGTGGTGGCGAAGCGGAGTACTTAGGTAAATTCCAGCCATCTCTGACTGTAAAATGCACAGCGGTCTCCTGATACTATCAGTGGGACAAAATCATGATAGGTTAATCTCAACATTCAGGCGTACCGTCACTCTAACTTTTCGTCAACAAAGGCTTCCGCTTGGGCTGTTACGTATATAATTGGAGATGCCACAATGAAGCTCTCAAAACTTGATGTAACTTCGAACAAACAGGACCTGAGGAAAATTTGCAACAAAAGTTGTCCACGATCAACAATCCGCACCACAGGATTGTATCTCCAGACTTTGAACATAATGAGATAGAGTTGCAAATCTAAAACTGACATCATCAATGTGACAAAATGAACTATCAAAAACTATCTTCACAAGAGCACGAAATGCGAAATGTTCAGATGTACACATCTCTCTTATTCGGTGCTGCGTACAGATGGGCGAGGAAGTACCCAGAACGGACGCTAAATATATGACACTGAGACATGGTTTAGTAAGATCGGCATCACTACGAACAATAGGTGGATATATGTCTGATGAGATGTCAGAAACGCTCCATACTTCCGTCATTCATTCCCGAGATTCCAGCAGAAAGTTGGGGCCATTCTACATAAACTCAACTTGTCTCTAATCACTTTCTCAGGCATCCTGAGGACATTAAAAGTTGTATAACGTTTCTAAAAGCACGTCAACAACGGTTCTGTGCTACAGAATGAAATTCCTAAATATCTCATGTGCTCCTGGTCAACTATAATTTTTGAAGTGAGGATCCGTGGAATAGAGTAGCTCGCATTATCTCCGAATATAAACTACATGGACCACGCTTAGGATTCCACAGGATTATTATGGAAGAAAAGGACATATTGAACCAGCATTGCCGCAACGACTTGCCAGGCATTCATTACTATAATCACTGTCATGCTGTAGCATTGTCGGAAAATGACTGTATGTTCTTTTTTATATTTCCCCTTCATGGTGCAGCACACTGGTATCCTATTCGATTATTGCCCAAAAGATTTGACCTACACCTGAGTAATCCAACACTTGTTTTTCCTTTGTTTTTATTTATGTATATATAAATCATGAGACAACTAAGTATCTCTGAGTAATTTTATTAACTTTTCAATGCTCTATGCGGTATATGTGCATGACGCATTAGGTTAGACATGTATTTGGATAACTATGGCACGAACTGTTGGTAATCTGAATGTCAAAAGAAAACCAAGCCATGAATTTCAGTGGTCGTTTATGAGACTTTAGTAGTGGGTAAAATAGTGCAAGCAATTAAGATGAATCATAAAATAAAGAGTTAATTTGTGAATCTATGTTTACTTACTTTACAACCAAGGTACAAAAGATTAATATACAACGATTAACCATACGAACAGAACTTGTTGCCAAAACTGATTAGTAAATACATTTGACGTTTTTTAATCTACATGCGGCGTATGAGACATATGTTGTTCAGGATCTATGGACATTTCAACAAGATATAACACATACGAGAATTAGGGGCTGTACGGGACTTAAGCAGAAGTTAAAAGTATCCTTAAAATAATACCTATTGATAAAAGTTAATAAAAAAAAGTGCTTTGCATAATGCTAATCATAGTTTTTTTTTTTAATATCATTTACAGTTCTATTAATGTATTTCTAATATGTTTTAAGGACCTGCGGGAACTGGTAAAACGGAAACAACAAAGGACTTAGCCAAAGCTATGGGTTTACTTTGTGTAGTAACAAATTGCGGCGAACAAATGGATTACAAAGCTATTGGTAAAAATTTAGCCGGGCTGGCTCAGTGTGGAGCGTGGGGCTGCTATGATGAATTTAATCGCATTGATATATCAGTATTGTCTGTTATATCTACGCAGTTACAGACTATTCGAAATGCCCTGGTTCAAAAACTATCTAGATTTGTAGTAAGTACCGCATTTACGCTAATATTTTAATTAAATATATCTAAGGCAGTTTTTTTTTAAATTATTTTTTATTTATTGTCTTGTAAAAACGATTATCAAGAAATAACCGGAGCAAGGTTATAATAAAAATCGAAGTCAAGAATATTTGATAAGCGTACAAAAAGTTTGAGCTGTTAGATTGTTATCATCACAAGTGGTATTCTTTACGTGCATTTCAATTGCACACCAAATTGAAAAATATCGTCTGAAATCAAAAACGTGAAAAAAAAAAAAAAAAAACATTATACAAAATTTTTCACTTTCCTTTCTTATTTATGGTAAACTAGGAGAAATAATGTGATAGTTTCCTGTTGCTCTTCACATTGCAATGTTCCAGGCACTAAAGTGACTACACAGGCCACATTTGGAATTGTGAAAATTGCCGTCAGAATTCTGGTAAAATATCAAAAATTAAATTGCAATTCAAGTTAAAGCAATACGCTTATTTTAAAGAGATTGGGTATTTATTATAATACTTTGTCAGTAATTTAGAAAAGATGTAGAATCATGAATTTTGCCTATGAAAATTGGAATTTGTAACAGTTAGGGTAGAAATTTACAGTATACATTTTTAGGAAGTGTACTTGATAAAATGTTAAATAAATAGTTTTATATAGTGTTCGGAAACCTCTTGATGGTTTCGGCAGGCATTATGCATAATGGCGGAACTCCACTTCACATCTTTGAGCGAGATAGCGTGGCATCGCAATGGTATTGCAGAGAGATTCACCTGAATAATGTTCGTCGTTTTCGGGGTGCGGTAGATCAGAACTTTGTTTATAGATGACAATACGCAACCACACAGGACCACTAAAGTATCGGACACATCTCAAGGTAAACATATTACACGTATGCAATGCCCTGTTGACTAACCGGACGACAATTCTATTGAGTATGTCTGGGATGTCTTTGGCAGACGTGTTTCTCAACGAACGCTCCCTCCCCAAATCGTACAAAAACTGACAAATGCCTTGCGAGAGGAGTGGGACAATATCCCACAAGGACTTCTCATTAGTTTAGTAGACAGCATGAAAAACAGACGTAGAATTCGCATTGGTGTCCGCGGAGGTCGCACATTTTACTGAGGTACGCATATCTGTGTCCTGGTAGGAAGACCTATTTTGCGTGGCTGTTTGGATATGCTCCAAAGAGCATCTTTTCCTTTTTTCGTTTCCTTCTTCTTACATGTGGCGCAGTCTGTATCATTTTCCATTAGAATAATTGCACATAATACTTTTGATAAAGTGGATAGTTTCAAATATCTAGGATCAATATTAACAGACGAAAATCATATTCACGAAAATCAATCATAAGAACATAGACTGGAAGTATTTGAGAACAAGATTCTAAGACGAATATTCGGACCCAAGAGAAACTGGAATGGGGAATGGCGGAAACTTTATAATGAGGAACTACATAATTTATACAGTTCACCAAACATTGTTAGGGTCATCAAGTCTAGGAGGGCTGAGGTGGGCAGGCCATGTAATTAGGATGGACGAAAGTAGAAAGCTTTCAAAGTCTTGACTGGAAGACCAATCGGAAAACGACCATTAGGAAGAGCTAGGCGCAGATGGGAGGACAATATTAAGATGGATTTCGCAGGAATAGGAATGCAAAGTAGGAACTGGTTCCAGTTGGCTAAGGATAGAAGTCAGTGGAGAGCTTTTGTGAACGCGGCATTGAACTTCCGGGATACTTAAGCCATAGAGTTAGTTAGTTAGTTATAATTGCACATTGTTTCTATTGCATATGTACTGCGTTTCATTTCGTCCCTCAATGTCTATTCTGAATTATTCCCAAAAATGGTTCTGTTCCTTAGCATTTGTCAAGCAGTGTAGGTTAATCCTACAATGCTCAGATCATGTAACGGACCATAATAAAATATATGCAACTTAGGATCAGCAAGATGAACAGTCAATAAAACTACATTAGGTTAAATCCAAACTATTGTAACAAATCTGCTGCTTCAGGCTGGCTAGTTAGGCAGCATTCTCGAACAAAGAGCATAAATTCGAAATATGATAGATATGTAACAAATTAATTTACAAATTTAATTGGTGTTTTAAATTAATTTACAAATTTACAAATATGAAAACTAAAATAAAATGTAAATCAAAAAAGGTATTTTTTGTGATATTCTTATGTTTACTGACTTAAAAATGTCACAATTTTCTATTTCTTTCATATTCTATTCGAAGTATGTCTCTAGTTAATGTTTAAAATGTTATCATTTTTATTTTGATTGTACACATTGGTAATATAATAAAATAATATAACAATTTTTATTTATCTTTTTAGTGCGTTTGATTTTGCTCTTATCCAACATTTAATTTGTAATGATCTTATTGTTTATTTTAGTTTGAGGGTCAAGAAATCAGCTTAGACCCTAAAATGGGTATATTCATCACAATGAACCCAGGTTACGCGGGAAGAACAGAATTACCAGAATCTGTAAAAGCATTTTTCCGTCCTGTAGTGTGTATCGTTCCTGACATGGAAATGATAGCTCTGATTATGTTATTTTCGGAAGGTTTCTTGCAGGCAAAGGTAAGAATTTCACTTCTAGGTTATAAAATCCAATAATTTTGTAAACTATGAAGAGTTAGTATGAAACCCCCAACTACGTCACTCCTCCTACATTCTGGTTATAATTTGTTTTGTTGGTCGCCAAGGCAATTGTAATAAGCCTAACGGATTTAAATGATTTATGAAGGTATTAAAGTTTTAAAAGGCAATGGACTTCCGAAATTATATTTTATTTTCTTTTAGTTATATGACCGTGTCCAGAACGGAGGATGAGGACGAGTGGTTTTCAATTTAAAAAGAATGACACGAAATTACCTTTTCTAAGGTAATTCCATGCTATTGTTTGCTTGTAGTATCAGAAATTCGAAGTTAACAGTAAATTGGAACTAGGCCGATTCATATTCAATTACGCCGAATAATTGAATATGAACCGAAACCCTCCTTGGTAAGCTGCGAATTGATATGAATGTACTAATCGTATTTCAGAGTGACTTTCTAATTAAATGGTACCGTTAACTTAAATTACCGTATTCATTATATTCTTCTATCATGATGATGCACCACCTCATGTTTTATTCATTAGGCTTTTGATGGTAACTCTGTTAAACGTTGATATTTATGGATTTCCAAGTTTAAAGTAATTCTGTTGACTTATCATAGATTACTAGTATCACACCAAAACTATCTTATTACATATTCCTAAATTATACTAAACACTAAAGTCAAAAGTCAGGTACTACTCACTACTAATACATGTTGAATCAAATAATTCAATTCCACAAAACATTTTAATAAACGAAATATTCATTTTAACATACAGAAAAAGATTGGAAGAAAAGAAAAAAAATGTATAACAGAATATAATAAAATTCGAAAGCAAGATTTTATAATTTTATCATTCGCAAAACAGATTTAACTAATAAGTTTTAAGAAATCGGTATTACATTTGAGATTATTAAAGTATCCAACACATCGGTAACCAAATTATTAAAACATAAGTGAAATTAATATAAATAGATATATTACACATTTTAGAAGTTGCATAGCGTTTGCATATGTGAAATTTAATAAGCATGTCTAGAAAAAGAAACAAAATCTGTTTTTTAGCTTCACTATCAGTGTGGCATTACGATTGATACTATACGAAGAATAGTTGATAATAAAACGTCCAATAGTGAACCACTTCCTTTAAGATATTTGAAAGGGTTTCAAGTTAGCAAAGTAACGAAAAATAATAAAACAAAATTCTTGAAGAGGTTAGAAGTAATTAGAACGTTGAGTCTCTTCGCTCACATCCACTTAAAACTTAAATCGTTGGATAAAAAATCTATATCGGGTCCTATGTCGATTAGATTGTAGTTCAAAATTTCACTAAGAGTACACAGCACACTTTCGTAATTGTATATATATATATATTTCCCTGCTTCTGATCAGCGCTTCAACTGATCTGCTTGAAGGAACCTTATCGGTTTACTTATACGTATCATACCTGAAGAAAATTTGATTTCCACACAGAAATCATAAGTCTCATCCGGGAATAGCATAATTAGTCATTATGAGGAATTTTAAATGATGGATTGTAGTCTAATATTTTACTGCTTCCACTTAACATAACGATCGCAAAAACTTCTTAGATACATATATATTTGGGACAGCTTCTTAACTTTGATTTCACTAAGTTGAAAAAAAAAATTATAATTTGGTATTCCTGAGTGCTTGGTTTATACTGTTACTATATTACTTGCCATCACTGATTTTTGAAATCACTATTTCACTGAGAAGTTGATGCATAACTATATCTCTTCACCCAATTTACAAAATTTTAACAGTATTGAATGATACGTATACACAAATATCGTACTATGAATTGTATTAAAATCAGCAAATATATATTAAAAAAAAAAAGGTCAAACAAAATATGGCTAGCACCCCAGATGGCAATTCGAACAATGTACTGGTAGGTCGAGACTCGACAAAAATCATGTAGAATCGGTAAATACAGGGTTAACTTTACATTTCTTTACTTATTTCAAACATTTCGTAATGATTAATTATATATGTTTCATCTTAACGTTACAATTCCCTGTAATCATATAATATATGCATCACAATTCAATTTTATTTTCAACCCCCTTTCCATTGCGTACAACATATTTATATAGAATGCTCTGTGGCGCTAGGAAGCTTTACTTCATTATATATGTTACAAAATGACTTTGGGTGAACAAAATTATTAAAACAAGGCTACTTCAAAATTAGGTATATGAGTAAAAGAAAAAAAAAAGCATAGTATTTGTAAGAACAATAATTTTCTCTAAATGCATTCAAATGTATCGACAACTGTAACAAGTTTGAGGGGAGAGAACAAAATCAGGTTTTATATTGTAATTCTTCCTACACAGAATGGGTATTTGCACTCAGCTCGACGAGGAAATACGATGTCAGTTAAGTTATATCGCAAGAAACCGGAAAGGAAAAAAAAAACAAGTGTATTGAAATGTTAATCTGCCACAGAATAACCCAGCTCGCCATATCCAGACACACGACCGAAGAAGGTAGCAGATAGGCCCGAAACGTAATCATTGAGTATAATATATATGTTGTGTACAATACAAACCAATGTATAAACAGAAAAAAAAAAAAAAAAAAGTTAACAACCACTACGAATTGACGCTCAAACTTTTATATAGATATATTAACATGTTTAGGGAAAATAGGGGGATATTAAAAATAAAGAGATAGTTTAGAACAAGAAAAAGTCAGGAGTCAAAAGAAATTCAGTCAAAGTTACTTAGTTGAGAGTAAACGAAACTGCGAGTCGGTTTTTTTTTTTTCAAAACTTAGCAACTATTTTAAATGCCAAATATATTTTCCCCTACTCCAAAAATATCGCTAGCATTAATTTAGACAATTTCCCAACTCGTAGTCCTCGTTAATCCTCAACACATGCATAAGTTTCAAGGTATGAAGAAGAAGTAAGAAGTGGACATTGTTAGTTTCCCACACTAAAAAAAAAAAAAAAAAACATCTAAACATTCGCTGAATATCCAAACTATTTCATAAACTCCGAACGAATACCGCCCCCAAATATCGGGCGGATTGAAAGGTCCCGACATGACCGCTGGAATTGCTGTGTCCTAGCATGGAAAACCAAGAGAAAACACCCTAGGCGTTACCCTTAGGTTCCCCGCGCTCTAGTCGCTGTAATCTGCCAGAAACGTCCATATCGGTTACGGCCGACTACATCGGAAGGTTGGGTTTGCCTGTTTAATTTTGGAATATTCTAAAAAAAAAAAAAAAAAGTGGTAGTTTTAAATGTCCGTAGAAGACAGGAAAATAGTAAAGCACTGACTCCAATCTAAGAAAATAATAAGAAATAATAATAATACTTCAAAATTCCGACATTTTTTGAAGAAAACTGCCAAAATCCCAAAATGAGCTCACAAAGACATGCTCGCTACAGACATGCGCCGCGTTTCTAGAACGTAAGAGGAAAAAGGGAGCGGCGTGTTATCTTATGGTAGTGGTAAGTCAATAATAAAGTTTGAACATCATCTCTATCGATTTTCTCCTTGCATTTAACAGATTCCGAAAGTACGAAAACGAAATCGCGGAAAACAACAAAATTTGCATCCTCCCAAATCAACACACACACACACATACAACACGTCTACTGCACGCCAGAAGCACACCACGCAAGTCAGCCGCTCGGAATAATGTTTGGACTTCGGGATAAAATATTTCTTTGCCGTTCGTCAGAGAATAAAGACCATAACTTTCATAAAACAGTTTTAGTTGACCATCCGCATTAGTGAAATGATATCATGGACTTGTGCCTAAAGAAAGTGGTAGGGTAAAAAAAAAATCCATATACATGAAGTGTATATACTGATGAAACCTACTTTGACAGTATATCTGAACAATTGTCAGTTGTTCAATTAAGAAAGTTCACTATTATGCTGTTGGTTTCTACCTAAAATCTAAATTTCCTTCACTGCAACTTCTTACCTAATTCAACTAAATAAGCTTCCTTTCCCAACGCGTACCGAATTATTCAATTTTGTCAGCAACAAATACAGTTACCGCAAGACGCCGAAATATCACACGCACTCATCATTACACATGTACTTCCATTAATCGTGGCCTATACTCAAAATACCATGGGGTCTTTATCAATATTCTTATAAATTATCATTGGTGTTGGGCCCAAGAGTCTCTCACTTGTCGATAAAACATTTATATTTATATTTATTTATTTATATTAGTATTACATTACGTTACGGCCACAACACGGTCAAACACATTTTGACTTTATTTACTTTTACACCTATAGACCGCCACGAAACTATACTTTTTTTTTTAATGTGAGTAAATGTTAGCCAGGTAAGTGACATGGCTAACATTTACAACACGAAAACACGCTCTCACTTTTCTGCAGTCTTGAAATAACTGGATTTGCTTTAACTGGATTTGCTTGAAATAACTGAATAATACTCACTCCCAACACATTAGGCTTAAATTTCTACATGAAATTACCAACAGCATATCAAGATTAAAACTTCATATTTAAAATAACCCAAGACCACTTTTTTGTTGTTGTTGTTGTTGTTGTTGTTGTTGTTGAAGCGTATAACTGCATATTAGTAGCTACTTATCAAACTCGCCGCAGGAGTTTGGTGAAAATGGTTCTATTGAAACAAAACACTAACATTGAGCGAAGGGTAACAGATGGCACCCTAGTCGACACAGTAGACAACGATAATGCATCCCTTGCACCTGACAATAAAATTTGCACTTTCATACGTATATTTTCACTAAATGGATGTCATGGACTGAATCAAATTTACGAAAATTATCGAAAAACACTCGCGGCATAATTATTTTAGTCTTGAAATTATTTAAAAGAAATGAGGTTAAACAAAACAAATAAATAATAAGTAAATACTCTAATCAATACTACATATCATGGACCTGACCTTGACCTTTACTACGACTAAATCACACAATACATTAACTAAAATCAACAATTATATATTTTCGGTGTGATACTTAACTACGGTGGAACTCTTGCCTATTGTGGATTGTTAAATTTTGTTTTGATATAGCTCGGTTTGCAAAGCAATGGTCAATTTCTACACCGAGTGGAGGGGAATATTGATAACAATGGTTATAAAATCACATATTACAAGTTTAAGACATCTGCAGAGATCAGTCAAGGATCTCTGGCAGATGCCTCGCCGAAAGAACTACATTTTTGTACCCTGGTGGGCCACCCTTACTTAACTTGACATTATGTTATTGTTTACGACACAGAATTTCCAGGGGGCTGCCATGATAAAAGAAAAACAATACTACGTTTTATATAAGAAACGACAAAATGTTACTTTTATTGGGTGAACATACCTACAATAACTTTTCACTATTTCTTTTCACTGCTGAAAATTCTGGATTTATAATTTAAGAATGGATGATTCCAGTCACTGCAAACATGGCTGCCCACATGACTATTGTTGTCGTTACTTTCGATTGTTAGTTTGTTACTAAATCTTCAAAGTTTTGATGTCGGAATTTCACTTAATTATTATTGTTTCCTACCTCTGTTAATCTTCTGTAATAGTCGTTGAGATGGAGCAGTAAGAATATATATTTTTATTCAATTTATTTCCTCACATTCGTTGGCCCTCCTGTGCTCACAAAGGTTCTTCAAGAAAAGACGCTAACATCACAGATTTAGCGGTCTTTGTAAACTATCATCCAATCGTTTAAAGGCAAAATGCCAATAGGACCTATAACAATCAAGGTAGAGATGGAAGCGAACTACAGGAAACCGTTCTAGCGCATCTCATTGGATGAGATGGTCCCTATCTTTACAAATTATTTTCCTTCCTTCCCGTGATTTATATTATTTGTTTATAGTCATTTATTTTACTTAAATAGAAATTTTAATGTCTAAACTAAAGAGATGAGATGGTGGTCATTAAAGAAGCAGTGGCGGAGAAAGAATTTAAAAAGGGGAATAAATATATTTTAATTTTAATTAAAATTTAACAGGGATATATAAAAATACATGTATAATTGTAATAATATTTTAGATTATTACAATTTCTCCACCTCGACGCGAGAAAAATTTGATTTTGATAAAAAGCAAATTTTTCTAAATTTAACCATGATTTTTTTAGCTCTAATAGGGAAATAACTATGATCGCAAATTAAGATAATGTGAAGCATACTAAATTACTACTTAGTACAGGTAGGTCAGTGGTCTTATGATAGCATTAATTAGAGTAGTCTTTCAACAATTGTTCATATTTCTCTTGTGTGCAATTGAATAATTTTAAATTGTGGAAATTATGAGTGCCGATACTTACTCCTTTGAGTTTATGTAGAACAGCGCAATTTTTCAGTATTTTGTGGACTAAGTATGGGCCGGTATATACTAACATCCATTTAGCAGCTTCATGTTTTATGACAGATGACAATGGGTGAGTTTTTAGCATGACTAATTGTTTTTCTTTTAACGTGAATCCAGTGCAAATTTCATTGTTACTCTTATTTGTATCACTAGATACCAGAATTAACTTTCGACTATTTTCGATGGATTCTAGGTCTTTCGGCCAGGGAAACGCCCTGCGGAACGCATCCACAGCAGAAAAACTGAGAAAGCGTTCGGCTGGAGCACATTGTATTGCACTACAATATGAATGATTTAAAAGATTTTGGATTTTCACCAAATGCCTGCTCCAATTTGTTTGATCATCATGACACCACAAACGGATCAAACGGTTGAGCTCTTTATGACTGCGTTCCGTAACGCCGTTCGAGTTAGGCGAGTAACTCGAAGTACGTCTATGAATAATATTATGTTTATCACAGTAATTTTTCCACAGCTTAGACATAAACTGTGCTCCTCTGTCCGAGATGAATTCTTGTGGATGAGGCACTAAGTGAAAATATCTACGTTCTAATACAGTAGTTATCTCTTTTGCGTGAGCATTTCGGAGTGGAAGAAAACTAACAAATCGAGAATAAATGTCTATTATTGACAAAATGTACCGAAATCCCTGGCTAGTTGGAAGTTTACCAACACCGTCAATGCCCAACTTTTCATGTGCAAAGCTAGCTTCAATATGACAGGTTTGTTTTACTATTGTACGAGTTGCAAATTTTGTTCTTGCACATTGTACACAATTATTAATATATTGTTTGATACTGGTTTTCTGTTTTCGCCAATAGAACAGGGATCTGCTGAATTGAAAACACTTTTGAATTCCGAAGTGACCCACATCATGTATTATTTTTACAATGATGTCTACATGTTGTTGAGGTATTACCAAAAGCCATTTATAGGATTTAACCGGTTTTATATATAATAGATCATCGTGTACAGTAATTCGGTCTAGATTCGTATTATTTTCGTATTGTTGTCTTAGCTTCTTACAATATTCATCCCGTTTCTGATTGTTTCTAATGTCAATTATATTTATGTTTGAACATTCCGTTTTTGACAGATAATTTACATAATGCGTTTCAGGTTCGGATGTTACTTCTGGAGGGTTACGGCTCAAAGTATCAGCTACAAAATTCTTGTCCCCTGGGCAGTGTTCGAAAACCAGATCAAATTTTTGAAGTTTGAGCAAAATTCGGGTGGTTCGTGGTTCCAACCCTTTCAAAGTAAATGCATGGTTTACAGCTGCATTATCTGTGTGCACGTATGTGGTTCTCCCCATAATGTACTGCTCAAAATGCTCACACAAGAAGAGCACAGCTAGAAGTTCAAGTTGGAAAATCGACAGAGATAATTCGTGTGGTTTCACTCTCCGGCTCGCGTATCCTGACTCGAGGATCGCTCTCTCCAGGTAAGTATTGCGCTAATAGTCCGGCCAAATTTTCGAGACAAGCATCACTTTGTATATGAAATGGGAGAGAAAAATCTGGTTGGCTTAGAGCCGGTGGATTGCTAAGTATCTCTCGAGTTTTGTAAAATGCTTCCAAAGTTTCAGCATCGAAAACAAACTTTTGATCCTTCTTTAATAAATTAAATAATTTCTTAGTAAGACCAGAAAAGTTTTGGAAGAACTTTTTCCTCCAGTTCACAAGCCCTAAGTATTGACGTAGCATGCGTCTTGTTTTTGGAACGGGAAAGCAACGGATTGGTTCATTGTGACGAGGGTCGGCTTTCACTGTGCTCCCACTTACTATATGGCCTAAAAAACGGACTTCGGTAACGAAGAATTTACATTTATTGAAATTCAAGGAAAAGTTTGCATTTTTGAAGGTGTTGAAAGTTTTCTCAAGATGATACAAGTGTTCTTCTTGAGAGGATGACTTTATCAAAACGTCATCGAGATATAAAACAGTATAGGGCCTAGTTTCGTCATTGAAAAACTGGTTCATGACATGTTGAAATATAGCTGGTGACGCTTTGAGACCTTGAGGGAGAGTCGTCAAAACAAATTGCCTTCCCTTATAAATAAAACTCGTGCACGGGTACGAATCCTTGTGCAAACTGATTCCGTAATACGCACTGGATGCGTCGAAGGTAGAAAACCATTTTGACTGCGAAATCCGGCTCAAAAGCTCGTTTATCGGCTCAACTTGAACCCTAGGAGTAATAATTTTGGCATTAGTTGCTCTTAAATCCAGCACCGGACGAATACCTCCTGAAGCTTTTCTTACCACATGGATTGGATTGAGATAAGGTGACATTTGTTCCCTGGCAATCCCCAAACGCAACCATTTATTCAGCTCTGCTTCGAATTCAGCCTGGAGTGCTTGTGGCACCGGATAATATGGACCTACAACTGGTTCGCTATCAACTAACTGTAGTTTGTACGGTGGAGCGTTAACTCTGCGAGGATATTCAGAAAATAACCCACGGAACTGTAATAGTAGTTTGCGAAGACCTTCGCGAATGTGATCCGGTAAATCCCCTCGTGTTCCTATGTACTGTTCTATGTCTGTTTCCGACACATTGCAGTCCGAATCCAGGGCTGGCTCTATGACACCAGTCTGTTGAACTACCTCCCTAGTCGAAGGAGTTACGGCATGAGCAGCTTGACAATAAATAATGGGATCAAGGGAAGACCGGTCCTCCACAGGCCTCCCTGATATACTGACTGCAATCTCGTCCTGTGGAATTTTAACTAACATTATATTAGGTTGATCAGTAGAAACTACCACTACTTTCCCACAACTATCCTTTAAACGTAATTCTTTCTTTTCTCTATCTACTATTCCCGAATATCTATCTAGGAATGAACAGCCTAGAATTAAATCTGTTCTCAGATATTTAATGACAAATATTGCAGTTTCGAAAATATGATTTTGGATATTTAAGTTAAAGACCTGGACTCCCTGAACAGCGAACTTTTCCTTGCCAGCGAAAGCACCTAAAGTCAACACAGTGTACGGACGTAGTTTCGCTGACGGAAAACGCTGTTTCAACTGTTTCCAAACTCCCCAATCCATTAAACAGAGATCAGCTCCTGTGTCTATTGTAGCAGTTAATTGTAAGCCTCCAATGGTTCCTTTTACTACAGGGGTCGTGGAAAAATAGCGGTTTTCTTCAGAGTCATTTGATTCTTCTTCTACTACAAATTTAATGTCAAATTTCAGAAATAAATCTATGTCTGGTTCTAAGTCTAAATTATTGTTAGACATTTGGATTTTGACTATTTCGGAATTTTGAATGGGGTCTACTGAATCTCCGCAACTACCTTCCCCCATTTTACAAGATGGTTGCGGCTTTAGTTTGACGTCTTGACCCTTGTCTCTTGGTCATTATCGCGGGTCACTATTCGCAACTCATTCTCTGGACGACCATGGGCATTACTGTTACTAGTGTTGTTCCTATGATCTATGGTATTAGTGTATCCACCTCTACCACGTCTACTATTACCGCGTCTGTTAACAGCTCCACGATACTCACTGTTATTAACATTTTGATTAGAATTTGGCCTGTGATACGGCTGATGAGAAATTGATCTATATCTGTTAAACCATCTCGGTCCACCATTCTGGTGTCCCGACTCAAACACGCGAGGATATCTATAACCTGTCTGAGTGTAACTCAAAAAGTCAGTCTGGCAGCTCGTGTTAACGTGTGTTTGTACAGGATTGTTCGCTTTCACGTGCCTGGCAAAGTACTTCCTTGGGGGAGGTCGAGCATCGTGTCCATATCGCGACGCTCCGGACAACGCACCGATTCGTGCGACGAGTTCATTCACGTCCTGGCATAAATGAGCTGCAATGGCTCTGGATTCTTCGGGCGGAAGACACCCAATTACAATGTCAATAATTTCGGCATTGCTTGGTTCATTAGTGATACTATAATAGCGTTCTATAATATTCCAGGAGAAATCGAGCAACGACGCATACTTTGTTTTATCGTATCGTGTAGATTGCAACGCTTTCTTCTGTGCGCGTTCAATCTGGTCATTGCAATAAGTCTCTTTAAACAGCACCAGAAAATCAGAGTACGTTCGCATTCTGTGTCGATTTGCCTGCATCCATGCAGCCGCATACGACGATAGACAACGCTCCGCAGTTTGTAATTTCTCGTAATCAGTGAACGGATACATATCCATACACTGTTGCAACCGTTTTAGAAAAGTTTTTGGAATACCAGATGAAGTGTTGCCATCGAACTTAGGAAATCGATCAATGTCTCCCATTTTTACTTTAGTACTCATGTACGTTTGCATGGGTGCATGCACATTCGGTACTGACGTGTAATTATTGAATATAGGCGTTGGAATAGGATACTGAGCCGAACGAGTAGTACTAATACCGCTCGTCCAGGGATACCCGGCAGAAACAACACAGCCAACCCCAGAAGGATACGCCCCGCGATCCGATCCGACACCACCCACGGCCGAACCTCCGGACCATGAGGGAGCCAGACCACTCAGCGGCAAATTCAACTTAAATGGAGACGAATGAGGAATATTTAAACTGGGTACTGTGCTGGTTACAGTACTAAACTGTGGAAGTGTATTTACAACTGTATTCGTTATGGAAGAGCTTACCACTGGCATTGGTAATTTGATAGTTCCTTCGGAAGTAGACTCTTCCAAAATAGTGCTCAAAGGAATACGCGGACAAGCCGGTTCAGGAACTTGTTTAACGAAAGTGTCCGTTCCTACAGTAGGCTCTGGGTCTAGTGGCCTACTGATATTACTGATCGACTGTTCATCGCACTTATTCTGCAGCACGGTCAACTGACTCCGTATTTTCTCGTTGATCTCACTTACAGAGTCCATTTTTACTTTCAATTCTGTAAGAGCCTCTTTGTTCAAATTTACCTGCGAATCTAATTTTTGAATCTTACCTGGGACCGAGTGTGAAACTACTTCTACATCTCGTACACGTTTTTCCAATTGGGAAGTTTCATTTTCAACTTCCAGGATTACACTATCTAGTCTTTTTACCTCGCTCCTAAGTTCACCCTGTATTTCCAATTTCATGTTTCTCATGTCCTCAGTCAATCGGTTCACCGAATTACCCAATTCTTTTCTCAAATCCATCATTTCTACCTTATTTTCATCGAACCCTTTCTTCATTTCCTTATTCATCTTATTCATTTCGGATTTTAGCATTTCATTTATCGCTGCCAACATCGTTTGCATGTCGACAGGTGACTGGCTTGAATTTCCGACGGCGTCACCGTCTTCTGAATTCCCATTTCCGTCTTTACCGTTTACCAGCTCTACCTCATTTCGAGTAGATTCGGCAGTTACTTTACCCAATTCAAAGTCTGCGTCTACTTGTTCAGACGTTTTCATTAATTCTGAGCTATGATCAGGGAGCTTTTCCCTACATTTGGGACATGTCCAGTTGGAATCTTTTGCCAATTGTTCCTCCCTTTCCTCCGTATCAGAGTACTGTAAACATTGGAAGTGGTACCAATTGGGACATTTGGTACATTCTACTTTCCTTTGGGGTTCTTCATATGTTTGGTTGCACTGGCAACACAAAGTATTCGAGGAGTCTCCACCCCCCACTATATTATTCGAATTTGCCATGTTATCGTTAAACATTTACACACATAGAAAATAACTTACAAATAAACACAAAATATACACTCCAAATATAAATTAATTCTTTGCATAGGCCCTTCGGGTTAAATATAGTTCTTCGGCGTTATTTACTTACTTTTACTTCCTCCACTTTTAAATTATTGTTGCTTATTAACCACCCTTAAAACAAAACAATGAGGTGTTGCTAGCGGTTCTATCAACTTGAAGGTTTGCTTTCAAATCATGAACAATTCTGATGTAAGCAGATAATACGTGCTCAATGATATTTTCATCACTATAGCTACGAATCTTTAGACACAGAAGCCAAAAGTTGAAATACATTGTCTAGTCACTGACTTATCCGAAAACTGCCGTAGTGTTTTTAGTAACTTGGTTACTATGGTGACACTTGTCCTGTCACTTGGGCGCCAAAAATTGAAACCCCCAACTACGTCACTCCTCCTACATTCTGGTTATAATTTGTTTTGTTGGTCGCCAAGGCAATTGTAATAAGCCTAACGGATTTAAATGATTTATGAAGGTATTAAAGTTTTAAAAGGCAATGGACTTCCGAAATTATATTTTATTTTCTTTTAGTTATATGACCGTGTCCAGAACGGAGGATGAGGACGAGTGGTTTTCAATTTAAAAAGAATGACACGAAATTACCTTTTCTAAGGTAATTCCATGCTATTGTTTGCTTGTAGTATCAGAAATTCGAAGTTAACAGTAAATTGGAACTAGGCCGATTCATATTCAATTACGCCGAATAATTGAATATGAACCGAAACCCTCCTTGGTAAGCTGCGAATTGATATGAATGTACTAATCGTATTTCAGAGTGACTTTCTAATTAAATGGTACCGTTAACTTAAATTACCGTATTCATTATATTCTTCTATCATGATGATGCACCACCTCATGTTTTATTCATTAGGCTTTTGATGGTAACTCTGTTAAACGTTGATATTTATGGATTTCCAAGTTTAAAGTAATTCTGTTGACTTATCATAGATTACTAGTATCACACCAAAACTATCTTATTACATATTCCTAAATTATACTAAACACTAAAGTCAAAAGTCAGGTACTACTCACTACTAATACATGTTAAATCAAATAATTCAATTCCACAAAACATTTTAATAAACGAAATATTCATTTTAACATACAGAAAAAGATTGGAAGAAAAGAAAAAAATGTATAACAGAATATAATAAAATTCGAAAGCAAGATTTTATAATTTTATCATTCGCAAAACAGATTTAACTAATAAGTTTTAAGAAATCGGTATTACATTTGAGATTATTAAAGTATCCAACACATCGGTAACCAAATTATTAAAACATAAGTGAAATTAATATAAATAGATATATTACACATTTTAGAAGTTGCATAGCGTTTGCATATGTGAAATTTAATAAGCATGTCTAGAAAAAGAAACAAAATCTGTTTTTTAGCTTCACTATCAGTGTGGCATTACGATTGATACTATACGAAGAATAGTTGATAATAAAACGTCCAATAGTGAACCACTTCCTTTAAGATATTTGAAAGGGTTTCAAGTTAGCAAAGTAACGAAAAATAATAAAACAAAATTCTTGAAGAGGTTAGAAGTAATTAGAACGTTGAGTCTCTTCGCTCACATCCACTTAAAACTTAAATCGTTGGATAAAAAATCTATATCGGGTCCTATGTCGATTAGATTGTAGTTCAAAATTTCACTAAGAGTACACAGCACACTTTCGTAATTGTATATATATATATATTTCCCTGCTTCTGATCAGCGCTTCAACTGATCTGCTTGAAGGAACCTTATCGGTTTACTTATACGTATCATACCTGAAGAAAATTTGATTTCCACACAGAAATCATAAGTCTCATCCGGGAATAGCATAATTAGTCATTATGAGGAATTTTAAATGATGGATTGTAGTCTAATATTTTACTGCTTCCACTTAACATAACGATCGCAAAAACTTCTTAGATACATATATATTTGGGACAGCTTCTTAACTTTGATTTCACTAAGTTGAAAAAAAAAATTATAATTTGGTATTCCTGAGTGCTTGGTTTATACTGTTACTATATTACTTGCCATCACTGATTTTTGAAATCACTATTTCACTGAGAAGTTGATGCATAACTATATCTCTTCACCCAATTTACAAAATTTTAACAGTATTGAATGATACGTATACACAAATATCGTACTATGAATTGTATTAAAATCAGCAAATATATATTAAAAAAAAAAGGTCAAACAAAATATGGCTAGCACCCCAGATGGCAATTCGAACAATGTACTGGTAGGTCGAGACTCGACAAAAATCATGTAGAATCGGTAAATACAGGGTTAACTTTACATTTCTTTACTTATTTCAAATATTTCGTAATGATTAATTATATATGTTTCATCTTAACGTTACAATTCCCTGTAATCATATAATATATGCATCACAATTCAATTTTATTTTCAACCCCCTTTCCATTGCGTACAACATATTTATATAGAATGCTCTGTGGCGCTAGGAAGCTTTACTTCATTATATATGTTACAAAATGACTTTGGGTGAACAAAATTATTAAAACAAGGCTACTTCAAAATTAGGTATATGAGTAAAAGAAAAAAAAAAGCATAGTATTTGTAAGAACAATAATTTTCTCTAAATGCATTCAAATGTATCGACAACTGTAACAAGTTTGAGGGGAGAGAACAAAATCAGGTTTTATATTGTAATTCTTCCTACACAGAATGGGTATTTGCACTCAGCTCGACGAGGAAATACGATGTCAGTTAAGTTATATCGCAAGAAACCGGAAAGGAAAAAAAAAAACAAGTGTATTGAAATGTTAATCTGCCACAGAATAACCCAGCTCGCCATATCCAGACACACGACCGAAGAAGGTAGCAGATAGGCCCGAAACGTAATCATTGAGTATAATATATATGTTGTGTACAATACAAACCAATGTATAAACAGAAAAAAAAAAAAAAAGTTAACAACCACTACGAATTGACGCTCAAACTTTTATATAGATATATTAACATGTTTAGGGAAAATAGGGGGATATTAAAAATAAAGAGATAGTTTAGAACAAGAAAAAGTCAGGAGTCAAAAGAAATTCAGTCAAAGTTACTTAGTTGAGAGTAAACGAAACTGCGAGTCGGTTTTTTTTTTTTCAAAACTTAGCAACTATTTTAAATGCCAAATATATTTTCCCCTACTCCAAAAATATCGCTAGCATTAATTTAGACAATTTCCCAACTCGTAGTCCTCGTTAATCCTCAACACATGCATAAGTTTCAAGGTATGAAGAAGAAGTAAGAAGTGGACATTGTTAGTTTCCCACACTAAAAAAAAAAAAAAAAAAAACATCTAAACATTCGCTGAATATCCAAACTATTTCATAAACTCCGAACGAATACCGCCCCCAAATATCGGGCGGATTGAAAGGTCCCGACATGACCGCTGGAATTGCTGTGTCCTAGCATGGAAAACCAAGAGAAAACACCCTAGGCGTTACCCTTAGGTTCCCCGCGCTCTAGTCGCTGTAATCTGCCAGAAACGTCCATATCGGTTACGGCCGACTACATCGGAAGGTTGGGTTTGCCTGTTTAATTTTGGAATATTCTAAAAAAAAAAAAAAAAAAAGTGGTAGTTTTAAATGTCCGTAGAAGACAGGAAAATAGTAAAGCACTGACTCCAATCTAAGAAAATAATAAGAAATAATAATAATACTTCAAAATTCCGACATTTTTTGAAGAAAACTGCCAAAATCCCAAAATGAGCTCACAAAGACATGCTCGCTACAGACATGCGCCGCGTTTCTAGAACGTAAGAGGAAAAAGGGAGCGGCGTGTTATCTTATGGTAGTGGTAAGTCAATAATAAAGTTTGAACATCATCTCTATCGATTTTCTCCTTGCATTTAACAGATTCCGAAAGTACGAAAACGAAATCGCGGAAAACAACAAAATTTGCATCCTCCCAAATCAACACACACACACACATACAACACGTCTACTGCACGCCAGAAGCACACCACGCAAGTCAGCCGCTCGGAATAATGTTTGGACTTCGGGATAAAATATTTCTTTGCCGTTCGTCAGAGAATAAAGACCATAACTTTCATAAAACAGTTTTAGTTGACCATCCGCATTAGTGAAATGATATCATGGACTTGTGCCTAAAGAAAGTGGTAGGGTAAAAAAAAAAATCCATATACATGAAGTGTATATACTGATGAAACCTACTTTGACAGTATATCTGAACAATTGTCAGTTGTTCAATTAAGAAAGTTCACTATTATGCTGTTGGTTTCTACCTAAAATCTAAATTTCCTTCACTGCAACTTCTTACCTAATTCAACTAAATAAGCTTCCTTTCCCAACGCGTACCGAATTATTCAATTTTGTCAGCAACAAATACAGTTACCGCAAGACGCCGAAATATCACACGCACTCATCATTACACATGTACTTCCATTAATCGTGGCCTATACTCAAAATACCATGGGGTCTTTATCAATATTCTTATAAATTATCATTGGTGTTGGGCCCAAGAGTCTCTCACTTGTCGATAAAACATTTATATTTATATTTATTTATTTATATTAGTATTACATTACGTTACGGCCACAACACGGTCAAACACATTTTGACTTTATTTACTTTTACACCTATAGACCGCCACGAAACTATACTTTTTTTTTTAATGTGAGTAAATGTTAGCCAGGTAAGTGACATGGCTAACATTTACAACACGAAAACACGCTCTCACTTTTCTGCAGTCTTGAAATAACTGGATTTGCTTTAACTGGATTTGCTTGAAATAACTGAATAATACTCACTCCCAACACATTAGGCTTAAATTTCTACATGAAATTACCAACAGCATATCAAGATTAAAACTTCATATTTAAAATAACCCAAGACCACTTTTTTGTTGTTGTTGTTGTTGTTGTTGTTGTTGTTGAAGCGTATAACTGCATATTAGTAGCTACTTATCAAACTCGCCGCAGGAGTTTGGTGAAAATGGTTCTATTGAAACAAAACACTAACATTGAGCGAAGGGTAACAGATGGCACCCTAGTCGACACAGTAGACAACGATAATGCATCCCTTGCACCTGACAATAAAATTTGCACTTTCATACGTATATTTTCACTAAATGGATGTCATGGACTGAATCAAATTTACGAAAATTATCGAAAAACACTCGCGGCATAATTATTTTAGTCTTGAAATTATTTAAAAGAAATGAGGTTAAACAAAACAAATAAATAATAAGTAAATACTCTAATCAATACTACATATCATGGACCTGACCTTGACCTTTACTACGACTAAATCACACAATACATTAACTAAAATCAACAATTATATATTTTCGGTGTGATACTTAACTACGGTGGAACTCTTGCCTATTGTGGATTGTTAAATTTTGTTTTGATATAGCTCGGTTTGCAAAGCAATGGTCAATTTCTACACCGAGTGGAGGGGAATATTGATAACAATGGTTATAAAATCACATATTACAAGTTTAAGACATCTGCAGAGATCAGTCAAGGATCTCTGGCAGATGCCTCGCCGAAAGAACTACATTTTTGTACCCTGGTGGGCCACCCTTACTTAACTTGACATTATGTTATTGTTTACGACACAGAATTTCCAGGGGGCTGCCATGATAAAAGAAAAACAATACTACGTTTTATATAAGAAACGACAAAATGTTACTTTTATTGGGTGAACATACCTACAATAACTTTTCACTATTTCTTTTCACTGCTGAAAATTCTGGATTTATAATTTAAGAATGGATGATTCCAGTCACTGCAAACATGGCTGCCCACATGACTATTGTTGTCGTTACTTTCGATTGTTAGTTTGTTACTAAATCTTCAAAGTTTTGATGTCGGAATTTCACTTAATTATTATTGTTTCCTACCTCTGTTAATCTTCTGTAATAGTCGTTGAGATGGAGCAGTAAGAATATATATTTTTATTCAATTTATTTCCTCACATTCGTTGGCCCTCCTGTGCTCACAAAGGTTCTTCAAGAAAAGACGCTAACATCACAGATTTAGCGGTCTTTGTAAACTATCATCCAATCGTTTAAAGGCAAAATGCCAATAGGACCTATAACAATCAAGGTAGAGATGGAAGCGAACTACAGGAAACCGTTCTAGCGCATCTCATTGGATGAGATGGTCCCTATCTTTACAAATTATTTTCCTTCCTTCCCGTGATTTATATTATTTGTTTATAGTCATTTATTTTACTTAAATAGAAATTTTAATGTCTAAACTAAAGAGATGAGAAGGTGGTCATTAAAGAAGCAGTGGCGGAGAAAGAATTTAAAAAGGGGAATAAATATATTTTAATTTTAATTAAAATTTAACAGGGATATAGAAAAATACATGTATAATTGTAATAATATTTTAGATTATTACAAGTACACGAAATGCTTTCCTGTCTTCATTTGCTGCCATCTTGTGTTACTCTTATACTAGCGGCAAGCTACGCAACTAATACATCAGCTTTGCCAGATAATAAAAACTTTTTGAGTTTCTCTTTCATTTGATATCACTTTCATGAATGCATCTTTAGAAACTTGAGTTATTAAAATTCGTAAACGGGAAAATCATTTTGAATAGTCCTTTGTATGTATGTATGTATGTATGTATGCATGTATGTATGTATGCATGTATGTATGTATGTATGTATGTATGTATGCATGTATGTATGCATGTATGTATGTATGTATGCATGTATGTATGTATGTATGTATGTATGTATGTATGTATGTATGTATGCATGTATGTATGTATGTATGCATGTATGTATGTATGCATGTATGTATGCATGTATGTATGTATGTATGCATGTATGTATGCATGTATGTATGTATGTATGCATGTATGTATGTATGCATGTATATATGTATGCATGTATGCATGTATGTATGTATGTATGCATGTATGTATGTATGTATGCTTGTATGTATGTATGCATGTATGTATGTATGCATGTATGTATGCATGTATGTATGTATGTATGCTTGTATGTATGTATGCATGTATGTATGTATGCATGTATGTATGTATGTATGTATGTATGTATTCATGTATGTATGTATGTATTCATGTATGTATGTATGTATGTATGTATGTATGTATGTATGTATGTATGCATGTATGCATGTATGTATGTATGTATGTATGTATGTATGTATGCATGTATGCATGTATGTATGCATGTATGTATGTATGTATGCATGTATGTATGTATGCATGTATATATGTATGTATGTATGCATGTATGTATGATGTATGTATGTATGATGTATGTGTGTATGTATGTATGCATGTATGTATGTATGTATGCATGCATGTATGCATGTATGTATGTATGTATGTATGCATGTATGTATGCATGCATGTATGCATGTATATATGCATGTATGCATGTATGTATGCATGTATGCATGTATGTATGTATGTGTGTATGTATGCATGCATGTATGTATGTATGTATGTATGTATGCACGTATGTATGTATGTATGTATGTATGTAGGTATGTATGTATGTATGCACGTATGTATGTATGTATGTATGTGTGCGTGTGTGTGTGTGTGTGTGTGTTGGATGTTCTAAAATGACGCCCACGTACAACTAAGCGCTATTCTACAGGTCAAAATAAAGCCACAATGTTATATAATGGTATACCCTCCGGAGTCTCCTTGAGCAGCCATAAATAATCAAAAATTTCACTATGTGCCAATATCGTAGGTCAACTTGAAACCATTTGCGTTGCTCTACGAATCCATCAACCAGTTTCATCGATTATTGTGCTAATTGGTACTATTATCAACGTCTGTTTACTTTAACTTCCATCTCAAAAGAAGTATTTGATGGATTGGTAATCTACTTTTTTTTAAATCTGCGCCGTTGCCACATAGTGGAATTCTCATCTCCAGACGAGAACCCGAAGGGTATATAGTTCTATATATTTTTCCTTTATTTTGACTTGTAGAATGGTGTTATGTAGTCCGTGGGTGCTATTTTTAGAACACACAGATATATAGGAATGCATGCTCGGATTATAAATGTAAGACTAATAAATCGCTTAGTTTTGGATTATGTGACCACATGCATAGTGTATCAGGATCTCTTGATGACCAATATACGAAGAAAAATTTCTTTATAATAATTAATTAAACGTACTGAACATTCATCACTGCTGCAACACACAAGGTTAGTATTGTGTTAACGTTTTTATATTTATTATATATAGAGAAGAATCTTATTCTTTTTTAAAACCTGTTATTTTCATCATCCCCGTTTTCTGTGTACGTTTGCTAACGAAATAAATTATTTTTCTTTCTTTTTAGGTTCTAGCCAAGAAAATGACTGTGCTGTATAAGTTGTCCAGGGAACAACTGTCTAAACAACACCATTATGACTTTGGCTTGCGAGCTCAGAAATCAGTGCTAACAATGGCTGGGGAATTAAAACGTGGATCTCCTAATTATGCTGAAGATCTAGTTTTGATGCGAGCCTTGAGGTATTAATTACATATTTAATAATAGTAATTTAACAGATAAATACTGAAGAATGATTTGTTACTTATCTTGATGCATTCTCGATATCTCACCACGTGTCACATTCACGATAGCTACGCAGTGAAATGAACTTTCCACAAGTTGGCGAAGGATTATAGTAGTAGTAGGAGCGGACGTATGGCTAATCGAGTCATCCAACAAAAATTGGGGTGCCTTGACCAGGGGTCAATGACCTAGGATTACGTAAGACCACCTCCTCTAAATTTTGACAGAGGTACCTTGGCTGACCCCTAAATTTTGGTAAAGGTATATAGGACCCCTTTTTTTAAATTTTGGAAATTGCCAAATTTAAAAATTTGGTACGATAGTGTAGCACCGGAGTATGTACCTCTGTGAGTTTGGGTGGTCTATCTCGTTCCCTTTGTTGGGTAAAAACTTGTCAAAAATTCAAATTCCGTAGGCTTTGTACCTATTTATCCTATATGATGAAGATTTATTACCTTCTATGGCTATATGGATGAATATAGGGGTCCAGTTCCTTTCATAAGACATGGGTACTTTGGACGGTTACGTAGGAATTGTCAGAAAATGAAAGGTAAATGTTTTCTAGGAACCAAATATATTCCTCGTAAATTTGAGTGGTCCATCTTATTTCCTTTTATGGGTATAAAATTGCCCCAAAAATTAAAATTTTGAGGTTTTTGACCTTGTTTATTATGCTGTTTGGAGTGTTTATCACGATATGTAATATATAGTTGAGTATAGGAGCCCATTTCCTTTCATAAGACGTGGAAACATTGACACATTCCTTTCAAAATTAGGGAGGGGTATATTGACCTACCCTTAAATTTGAAATGAAAATGAAATCTTTAAGTTTTACGTCCCACGATTATGCCGGCTAGGCTAAAGGAGACTGTGATTGATGAGAAATGAATGAAGTGGTGGAATGAAGAAAGTGGCAGGAAATGGGAGAACCCCGAGAAAACCACGCACACGGTGTTTGTCGACCACAAAGTTCACTTGGCGCTGGCTGGGATCGAACCAAGCAAGGCCTTAAATTTGAGAAGTGTTAAAAAATAAAATTAGGTAAATGTTCTCTAGGACCCAAATATACATTTCTCTAAATTTGATTGGTCCTGGTTATCCCCTCCTATGGGTAAAAAAAAAAAAAAAAAAAATGCCAAAAATATAAACATAAGCAATATGTCTTAGCACGTAGTAGGTAATTGACCTCATTTATCCTCTTTGATAAAGTTTTATCATGTTATGTGGCTGAATGCAATGGTCCATTCTCTTTTACAAGACATGTGTACATTGATATATTCTTTTCAAATTTTGGAAGGGTATCTTGGTCCATCTCTTAAATTTGGGCATTATCAAAAAACAAATTTTAATAAATGTTCTCTAGGATCAAATATATACCAGTGTAAATTTGGTTAGCTCTGCTTATTCACTTCTAATGGTAAAAAAATGCATTTGGAGCTCAACCCAAATGCTAATTATGTTCAAAAATTAATTTCAAATGTTTCAGCCGTTTTGCCATGAAAAGACAACATACAGAGTTGATAGTTGATAGTTTTTTTTGTTTGTTTGTTTGTATATAGATATATTAAAGTAAGTGCTATACAAAATGAATTTACATTTGGTTTGTGTATATTGTAAACTAGCAGCGTTCACCCCGCTTCGCTGCGGTCACCCCGGAACGCAATAAACTTTGTTACTTAGATAATTTTTACTTTTTCGCTTTCAAGTGATATGATAAAAACCATAGAAGATTGCAGTAAATCTTAACATTATATCGCCTGTCATTTATGTTAACCCGCCCCGCTTCGCTGCGGTCATCCCGGTGCTGGCATATTGTAAAAGTGTCTGTAAAAATAAGCAAATCAATTAAAAAATTTTAAACAGAAGATTCAAGCTATTTTCCGCTGTATATCGCCTGTCATTTATGTTAACCCGCCGAGTGACACGGTCATGCGGGTTGCATATAAATACGTTTATTTTTACCTATGATGAACTAATAACAAAGGATTTGTACGTTATGGACACTTGAATGGTCAATTATCTCAAGACACTGGTAATTAAAAATTAAAGTGATATGATAAAAACCATCTAGGGTCCAAATCCTAATAACCCCCCAAAAATGAAAGAAATTGGTTCAGCCGTATTAGCGTGATGAGCGGACAAAATTTTGTACGTTCTCTTTTATATATATAGATGATACGTATTCATCTGAAGACTGATATTTCAGATATTTAGAAATATTAATATTTTGGCTTCGTTCTGATTTAATTTTCTTCTTTTTTCACAGAGACATGAATCTACCGAAGTTTGTGTACGATGATGTGCCTTTATTTAAAGGTTTGATTGCTGACCTGTTTCCAGGCTTGGATTGTCCTCGAGTACGATACCCATCGTTCAATGATGCCGTAGAGAAAGCGCTTGAAGATGCACGCTACGAGGTTCTTCCTGTGCAGGTAAGAATACTGTACTCTTTGAATTAGCAATTATTTAAAGTAATAGTAACGCCTGCATTTACATGTTTCCGCAAACATGCTTTCAAATTAAGCAGGTGGCCAACTCATCACGTTTTCTGTGCCTTTCAATCGAAGACAATGCAGAAGTTAGCTAGAATAATTTTGCTGTGTTGTATGCACTTTCTTAAAATACATAAAACGATAATCATGCCTGTTGTTCTGTATGGTTGCGAAACATGGTTGCTTACTCTGAGAGAAGAACATAGACTGAAAGTATTTGAGAACAAGATCCTGAGACGAATATTCGGACCCAAGAGAAACTGGAATGGAAAATGGCGAGAACTTCATAACGAGGAACTACATAATTTATACGGTTTACCAAACATTTTCTAGGAGGCTGAGATGGGTAGGTCATGTAGCTAGAATGGAAGAAAGTAGGAACGCTTTCAAAGTCTCGACTGGAAGACCAATCGGAATACGACCATTAGGAAGACCTAGGCGCAGATGGGTGGACAATATTAAGATGGATCTCTCAGAGATAGGAATACAAAGTAGAAATGGATCCAGTTGGTTAAGGATAGAAGTCAGTGGAGAGCTTTTGTGAACGCGGCATTGAACCTCTGGGTTCCATAAGCCATAGAATTAGTTAGTTAGTTTTAGTTAATATGCACTTTCTTATTTGTACAGTTTTCGATATTTCTACTTTTTCTGCCCGAACTAGAATGAGATGTAGATTGCCCGTACATGGACTTCCTCGAGAGATTCTTTTTCCCTCCACTTTACTCAGATGCAATCTTCCAGTGACATTAGTCAGCTCTAGTATGAAGAGTCTCTGGTTTAATCATAGATTATGTGGGTTATTTTTAACAATAGCATGTCTTTGAATGTGCTCGGGATTCTCCCGTTCCCGTACATTGTCTTCATTGTACCAATTCTTGCATCATTATTTGCGTGCACATAGTCCCGGGTTCGATTCTCGGTGGGAGAGCATTGAAATTTGAACGCTTTACGGTGATTTGGATTCTACTTAAAACTGTAGGTTTATGCCTCGTATATCTTCAGTACGGATGAAGGACATTAAAGTTCAAGAAACAAACTAAGTCTATGACCTATGAACCCGTTCACAAAAGCTCTCCATTGACTTATTTCCTCAGCCAACTGGATCCAGTTTTTACTTTACACTCCTATTTCTGCAAGATCTATCTTAATATTGTTCTCCCATCTTTGTCTAGATCTTCCTATTGCTCGTTTTCCGATTGAATTTCCAGTTAAAACTGTGAAAATATTCCTATTTTCTTCCATTCTACCTACATGATCTACCCACCTGAGCCTCCTAGACTTGATGACCGTAACTGTTTGTTAAACGGTATAAATTACGCAGTTCGTCATTATAAAGTTTCCGCCATCCTCCATTCGCGGTTCCTCTTTGTTCCGAATATTCGTCTAAGAATTTTATTTTCAAATACTTTCAGTCTGCAGTCATCCTTCAGAATAAACGACCATCTTTCCTAACCACACAGCACAAGAGGCATGTTATCGTTTTATATATTTTAAGCTTCAAATTCCTTGACAGGATTCGTGACAACAAAAGATTTTGAACTGAGTAGTAACACGAATTTTCTGCTTTTAGTCGGCATTTAATTTCTGCGTGAATATGGTTATGGTCTGTTAACATCGATCCTAGATATTTGAAAGTATCTACTTTGTCGAAAGTATTATTTGATATTTTGATGCATCCATAATTTGCGGCAAACTTCCATATATTACGATCCCTGCAGACTTCCATGTATTTAATTCTCTCTACGTTTATTTCCAAGCTTATGCCCCTACAAGCGTTTAATAAGACGTCTGCCTTGTTTTCTATTGTTCTCCCTTTAACCTCTATTATAATTACGTCGTCAGCATACGCCATAACCTGGTGAACACTACGCTAGGCCCTGGTTGCTGTCTTTGATTTTGCTTGTAGCGTACTCCAGAACAAAGGTTGAATAATAATGGCGACAACGCATCTCCTTGTTTCAGACCATTCTCGACGTGAAAGCTCGTGGACAAGAATTTTCCTACCCGAACTTTACTTTGGGATTCATTTAATCATATCTTAATTAATATAACTAGCTTTTTTGGTATTCCAAATTCTGTAAGAATGTTGTACAATGCATCCCTTCTAACCGAGCCATAGACCTTTCTAAAATCAAATAATAATTGATGTACCGAAATATCGTTTTTGCATTTCTTTTCGAGTGTTTGTCTAATGGTAATTATCAGGTCGTTGGTTGATCGATTTCGCCGAAATCCGCACTGATATCTCCAATAATTTCATCTGCATGTGGGGTCAATCTTGCTAATAAAATGATTGAAAGAATTTTATAGGATGTTAATAGAAGAGAAATACCTCGATAATTATTAAAATCGGTTTTGTCGCCTTTCTTGTGAATTGCAACAGTGATTGATTGTTTCTACTCTTGTAGCAATTCCTCCTTTTTTAAATAAGGAGAATTAGTTTGTGTATTTTGTTTCACAATTTTTCCCTCCAGCTAAAATTAACTCAGTCGGAATTTCGTCTATACCTCTAGATTTGTGTTTCTTTAATTTCTTTATAGCGATTTCTACTTCTTTTCGGTTAGACTCTGGAATATATGGCTCTACTCTCCGTTTTCCTTTCTCCACGAACATTAGTTTTTTGGCATTGTGTTAAGCAAATCGCCAAAGAAATATTTCCATCTGTTCAAAATACTATATATATATCAGTGAAAATTATTCCATCGACCTTCTTTAACCTGTTAACTAGGGAGATTCTGAATCAGAAAGTTGCATTTGAATGGGGAATAAATTTGTTAAAAATACGTATTATGAAATGAAATGAAATCTTTGAGTTTTACGTCCCACGAAAAATACGTATTAATTCGTCACGCTCAATACGAATCGTATTATGACGAACATAGTCGTCAGACTTCAAATACAAGCGAAATTCTCATGACGAGTTGAGTCATCATTGGCAGCTAAGAGGTTAATATATAAGCGCGAGGTTGATATCCTTTCTTAAATTCATTTATGCCCTTAAACATGTTTCTATTTTTTTTGTTTTTACTATTATTTTCAAGTTCATTAACTTTAGCTTTCAAAAAATCGCGTTTCTTTGTTCTAAAAGTTTTGGAAGTTTCCCGTCTGATGGCAACGAAATTTTGAGTACTGTAGTTATATTGTTCGGATTTTGTAGACCTGGCAGTTTTGCCTGCTTTTTCTTATCTGCTAGTTTAGTGCATTCCTGCTCGAACCATGATTTTTTTGTATGTATTTCCGCGTTCCCCATTTTTCTTTTGCTGAAATTTTAATGCTATCCCTAATTTCAATCCAAGTATCCTCAACACTGGTGCACTCCAAACCTTCTAAAGCCGAAAATCTATTCGAAACTTCAATCTAGTATTCTCTTCTCACCTGACTCTCCTCTAATCCGTTTTCAGATGTTGAATACTTCCTTTATTCAACGATAATCTCTCTCTTATTATTACTGCTTCCAGGTAGTGATCAGTGTCACAGTCAACTCTTCTGAACGACCGAACATCAATTATGCTAGACTGTCTTCTTCTTTCTATTAAATTGTGATCAATTTGATGATGTGTTTTTCCATCTGGTGGAAAGGTGGCCATTTTTCACTGGGCTCGCTCGCGCTCGCTTCTCTCAACTGAGCTCGCACTCACTCGGGCTCGCGCTCATCTCTCTGGACTGGGCTCGCACTCACTCGCGCTCGCGATCACTAGCGCTCGCGATCACTTTTTCCAACTGGGCTCGCGCTCACTCGCGCTCGCACTCACTAATCTTATCTGGGCTCGCACTCACTCTGGCTCGCGCTCATCTCTCTGGACTGGGCTCGCACTCACTCGCGCTCGCGCTCACCAGTCTCAACTGGACTCGCGATCACTTCTCCCAACTGGGCTCGCGATCATTCGCGCTCGCACTCACTAATCTTATCTGGGCTCGCGCTCATCTTTCTCGACTGAGCTCACACTCACTCGGGCTCGCGCTCATGTCTCTCGACTGGGCTCGCACTCACTCGCGCTCGCGATCACTTCTTCCAACTGGGCTCGCGCTCACTTCTGTCCACTGGGCTTGCACTCACCCGGACTCGCGCTCACTTGTCTCAACTGGACTTGCGATCACTAGCGCTCGCGATCACTTCTCCCAACTGGGCTCGCACTCACTCGGGCTCGCGCTCACTTCTCTCCAGTAGGTTTGCGCTCACCCGGGCTCACGCTCACTTGCCTTAATTGGGCTCGTGGGTATATGATGGGTATAAAGAAGTATTAAAATCTAGACTTTGACTAGCAGTAGGCCTAATTCAGTAGAAAATAGAGCTATTAATGCTATATATCAGTTGTCAGATATAAAAATAAAATAATAAAAATGTTGCAGGGTTTAATGTATTAAACGTGGGCGGACTTTGAGGAACTTGAAATAAAATGCTCCTGATATTTAAATCTGGGCTTTGACTACTAGTAGGCCTAGTTTCTCAATAGAAAATAGGCTATATGACTAACGTCATATAGGAGTTATCAGACATCAGAATAAAATATTAAGAGTGTTGCAGAGTTCAAGTCTTAAGGCTGTCATCACACTTGCAGACCAATACTCATTAAATGAATCTCTTTCTTATTTACTAAGATCAAAACAAGTTATGAAAAAAAAGCATAGTGTTAGTAAATAAGAAAGAAACTTGTTTGAGTGTTTGTCTGCAAGCACGACGGCAGCACTAAGAAGGAAAGCCTAAATATATCTGAGTATGATGATTTCGTAAAATAAAAAAAAAATAAAAAAATAAAATAAAATAAAAAATCACCAGTCCTGTTAGAAAACAAATTCTATTATGTAAGTACTCATGCCTTATCATGAAATTATTTTAATGCAGTTGACGAATTGTCAGGCTTATAAAAAAAAATTGGTTCGAAAATTTCCAGGGCGAAAATTATTCTTACTGTCGCCCATGGTTCACACATTAAACTTGCAACATCCCTATTTTATTCTGATATCTGATAACTGCTATACGACATTAGTAGCTTTACTTTCTACCGAGTTATTTGGCCTACTTATAATTGTAGTCAAAGGCTAGATTTTAATATTCAGGGCATTTTATTACAAGTTCCTCAAGGTCTGCCTACGTTTAATACAACGCAACTCCGCAACGTCCTTATTATTTTTTTTTTATACCTGATAGATAAGTCATATAAGATAGTAGCTCCATTTTCTGCTTAGGAAGTAACTAACACCTGAATTTCAATATTCGGTGAATTTTGTTACAAGTCCTTCAAGGAAGCTTATGTTTGCTATCGGTGAGCTTTTGTCCATCCCTGTAACATGAGACTGTCGGTGAGCTTTTTGCCG
Source organism: Thermobia domestica (assembly GCF_964235325.1). Lineage (NCBI taxonomy): Eukaryota > Metazoa > Arthropoda > Insecta > Zygentoma > Lepismatidae > Thermobia > Thermobia domestica. The sequence goes on from NC_137469.1 coordinate 66,678,690, forward strand.
GTGAGCTTATGTCCAACACTCACATTACGCATAGATATCTCTTGTTTTTAACTAACACACAGATTCTTAGGTTTTAATTTTTTATTTATTTATATTTTTGTGAGAAGACAGCTTTAGAAGTAAAATTAGAAGTAGAAATTTAGGGAGACATTACAGGTATTCAACATTCGTGAAATTACAGAACTTATAATAACAAGAGCTAAACGTTTCCTGAAAATCTGCTAAACGATTGGTAAAGGAAGTAACAGGTTCTGATATCAGTGACTCTAAGTGTTTGTTAAAACCATTTTATAATAAAACAGCTACCTCTGCGGAAGCTAAAAGCAAACCAAAAGGTAAAGGGGAACTTTCTCTGATCCCTTTATATTGGTTTGAATGTAACACAACGAAACAATAGTACTTCAGAGGGTATTGCAATGTCAATGGTCTCATAAGCTCCAGTAATACTTGCAGGAGTTCCGGCCTATCCTACAGGGATGTGCTAATCAAAGCACTAAAAATTAGAGATTTTTGAGAAATTTTGGTAGTTTATACCTCCAGAGCAATAACTTATATATATAGAGAAGGAAAAGTAGAAAAATATTTCCTAAATTTTTTAAAATGTACTTTTAATCGGACGGGGCTTGTAAGAGAAGTAACACTGATAAAAATTAAAAGACTTTTTGTTGCTTCAAACTAAAAGAAGAAAACTTCCCTACTATATTAATTGTCGTATACAACAATCAGGGCCGGACTTCAGCGGATTGGACCGATTGTTCCCAGTCGGGTCCCGCGCTAGAGTGTAATCTACTATTCAGTGCCGTCTTAGCAGCATAATGTTCCCCTGTGGAAACCAGTGTGGCTCCTATGACTAAATTCTGCAAGTAATACATGCAATTAACACATTCTGCTCGCGGATCCCTCGGCCAAGTGACTGTTGGATGGCTCTGTTACTCTTGGCTTGTGAAATACTCACAATAACATATTGTAATACATGTACATCCATGAACATAAACAAGGGAGCGTATAGCCTGTTGGCCTCTATCTAGAATTTGAGGGAGTAAATAGTTTGATTTAAAAGCAATATTTTCTAAAGTTAATTCTGCAGTAGTTTCTTTATTTCTTTACGTTTCCAACTTCCGATGAAAAAATAGGCATATTAAGTGATATGACACCTCAATGAATACCAGGATGATATAGTCTTAATGCGATTTCTTTACTTGTTTTTCTGGAACCGGGAGTCCCACAATAGTGTTCCCATTCGGGCCTGCATCTTCTAAGTCCATTAGATTACTTTTACCCCTTACTTTGGAGCAAGAAAACTTTAAAATCTTTAAGTTTTACGTCCCACGGTTATGCCGGTTAGGCTAAAGGAGACGGTGATGATGAGTGATGAATGAAAGGGTGGAATGAAGAAAGTGGGAGGAAACGGGAGAACCCCGAGAAAACCCACGCACACGGTGTTTGTCCACCACAAAGTTCACTTGGCGGGGGCTGGGATCGAACCCGGGTCCCCAAGCACCAGAGGTGAACGCTCTACCACTGAGCCACCGCGGCCCCAAGAAAACTTTAATTTTTAAACTTTGTGACTTCCCTCAGGAGCAACCACTACTTTTAATTATGTATTTGAAAGCATATTGTCCTGCTAAAATACATTAAATATGAATATTTCTTAATTTAGGCCAAGTTTAAGAGTATTAAAACTGAAAATTTGAAAGTATGCGTTGATTATAGCCTGTATTTTGTTAAAACAACACCAAAGAAAATTAGAAGTTAATGAAAGCTCAATAAAGATGTTTATGAATGAAATTTACGTCATAACATCAGTTTGAGTAAGAAGTTATGTGCAATACTTTCGAAAATGGTAAGCATATTGTGGTTCTAGTTTTCAATTCATCTGTACATTTCCTTATGTATATTAAAAGTCGGTTCTTTAATGGCGTAACATAACGGAAAAATAGAACTTATATAAAATAAGGTAATAATAAGAACTGCGTTAAAAGAGGAAATGTAATTATGTCAATTTACGAAGCTATCGTGAAATTTAGAATGTTTTGTGTTTATTTGTTTGGAGCTTAATATTCTTTTTCATCAGTGAGGTTATATGAGATCTCGCTCGTCTGGAAGATGAGAATACTTACCACTTATTCACAGTGAATCAATATGAATAAGTGCCTGGCAACCCTTAGATATTTCGTCAGGTGTGTGCTAATCTTCAAGGTAATAAGATTTGATAAATCCGCAATGAAAATATTGTCAAACATCAAAATCGAGTTGTAATCAGGGGTAAAAATTGATCTGAAAAGGTTGGGGAACGCATGACGTCATGTCATCCCTTGTGCCTATCTTTGTCCACTATATTTTTTAGGAAATGGAGGGACGCCATAGATATTTTTGGAAGTGGGAGATGACGTACCCCGTGTTTTCCTTCACTTTTAACTCTGGTTGCAACAAACGACACGCCATCGTTTGAGATAGCTTTCGAAAAAAGACTTTAATGAAAGGAGGTGTGTGTTTGTGTGATTTTTTTTTTTTTTTTTTGATGTTGAATTATTATCTTTCTTTTTTCTAATAGCCCATTGATTTATATGAGGAAGTATTTTTCTTTTAAATAGACGAAATTATACTCATTCAATTTTACTAATTTCTTCTTCTGGCTTATTTAAGGGTTCCTTGCTTTAAAAATATTCAATGTAATATTGTTTTAGTATTTATTTATATATATTAAAATTACATAATACAGTGGTTAAATTTCACATAGAATACATTTAAAGATCTCAAGAAGAAGTAGTCAGTAAAATTAACTGGCTGAAATTCTTTGTTTCCTCATATAAATTAATGGGCTGAATAACCATTATGATGCAAGTTATCAACATTCCTAAGAGCTACTC